>NW_027466481.1:1800000-2297500 GCF_050575085.1 Anarhichas minor | reverse complement strand
TTGTATCTGTTCACTATAGGCATAAGTGTATTTTCCCTTTCTGGTTCTATTAGTCATGTTTTTGAGTCATGTGTCTTTTTCTAGCAAAGGACTTTTATTCAACAGTACCATTCAAACTGCAGAGTGACTACTCTGCTAGTAGCAAAGGCCAAACATAAATCATCAAGTATGACAAAAGGAACTTCTCTCTTCTTTGTCTAATATAAGCCAGCCTGACATAATTGGAAGAAAAAAAACTCATCTCATCATTTCCAGCAAAAGCAACCGTTTGATTGCCCCTTTCTTGCAATCTTTAGACCTATTAAGATGTTCTGCTGTAATGATGGATTTAGTTTTATTTTTATACTTTCAATGCCTAACTAAACATTTTCACTTTGTTGGGTCTAAAGGCCCAAATGCACCTTATATATGTTGTTTGTTTTGTAAAATAAAATTGACTGGGTGTTAGTTACTGTGTGTCAACTTTGACTTAATAACTACAGAGAAATGAAAACACTGGGAATAGACTGACTGGGAACCACTGACTTAAATAAAAAAAACATTAAGAAAACATAAAGTGCCATAAAAGTACTGAATGTCAACCAAAAATGCATTGCTTGAATTTGATAATAAGACTGACGTAAATTTAAAATGGTAGATATGAATAAATACAAATCCAGATTCATAATAAGTCGTGTGCGCTCCAATAGTGATACACACACACACACACACACACACACACACACACACACACACAAATCAACACTCATGCACACAATAAACACACTATACACCCCCACATGGACACTTTATCAAACACACACACATTTCATCACACAAACACACTCCCATATGCACACATTCCCACACACACACACACACACACACACACACACACACATTTACAGAGTATACATTTGTACAACGTATGCTCACACATGCCCACACACCCACAGCCCTGTGGGTGCTCTGGTGTGCCACCCCGCTCTCTTTCCCATGCGTGCTGGCTGTGCCCTCTGGTTGGCGGTGATTGATGACGGCCATGGCGAGGCAGATCATTTGGGTGGCCCCATCTACACAGGACGTAAATCAAATCAGCTTCGCTAATGATTCTCAGACGCTCATCTGGCAGCCGCGGCCAGAACCCTATCGGGTCTTGCGCGGAAGGGACAAAAGAAACATCAATAAGTCCCAGAATGATTGTATTTGACCATCCGTTCCAGGGATTGATGTCCATTTTCTTAAAGATTTCTGAAAGAGAGGCACCTCTGTCTGGGAGAAAAATCAAGATCTCATCATCTGTGCTGCATCACAAGTGTGAAATTGATGCACGTGTGGTGTGTGTGTGTGGGCATGCGTGTGTGAAGCTCTATGGATATGCATCTATTTAGATGTGATGCAAGGTGGTGTAATGTAGCTGAATAGGCAAAATATTGCTTCATTGGAATATCTAAGATCAGCTGTGCCAGGTAGAGAATCTAAAAAAAAAAAAACTACAAAACAATCAAACAGGTGAAGAGAATAAAAATCCACCCAGCAGACACGTCTGTGGGTCCGGTCCTGTTGCTGGCTGTGATGTGATGGATAACCCTGGCAGGTGAGACGACCTCAGCCCTCCGGCCTCCGGGGGTGACCCATTACAACTTTTCATTAAAACGTCTGTCCGGTGTACCGCCTTGATTTGTCCATAATTTATGATGCCATTACAAGCTAATTAGTGGCAGGATCCCTCTGCCCTGCTCGGCATGCCAGGCCCCTGGCAGTTAGGAGAGGGCACACACTGCTGGCTTCAGCTGAACAAGTACCAGCAAAGGCTACTCTCAGCAGCCTGGCCTTCATTTTCCTTTTAATCTGTGCTTGTAAAGCTCGGTAAGTACAGTAGACTGCCACTGCTCAGAAGCATTACACAAGTAGTAGTAGAAGTATTATCTGCTGGTACTGTTACACTGTGATCGTTTGTGAAATTATATTTTCATTTGCATAAATGCTCAGAGATTTTTTTCCAATATAAAACTCAATATACGATTTGATAACACAGCCACAATTTTGGAGATTTCAGGGTGGAACAATCTCTTCTAAACTATTTTAATATTATTTTAGTGTTTGCACTTTCCAGTGATCACTTCACGAGCAACACCGATTTATACCTCAGATTTTCCTCACACTTGTTTCAGCTTGTCACAGATGGAATCACTGTTAATCAGTGATTGTGAGAGCAACGAATTATAGGATTGTGATTGATAACCTTCCTTTAAAAGAAACAGAATTTAAAGCTGGATTCCTTTGTCTTTACAGTTATTTGACCCCAGCAGAGGCCTTGTAAAATTCAAAATGTGCACCATCTGCATACAGAGCAAATGTTTAACAGTAGCCTAGCGGAGCAGAGAGTGACTGTCCTCAGCAGCTTGTCTATAAGATTGGAGGGGAGGGGAGAGGGGGGGGGGTCTCATCAAAGCCAGTGCACCCATGCATGAAAGTCAATCCACTGCTTGTGTGTGTTTTATTTATTCATTAGTGACACGCGGCTTGAAAAGGAAGAAGAAAAAAAAGACAAGAAAGTTCCATTCAAATAGGCATGGCATCCCTGGAGCGCCATTGTAAGAAACAAGGGGGGGGGGGGGGGGGGTAATGTGTGTGTGTGTGTGTGTGTGTGTGTGTGTGTGTGTGTGTGTGTGTGAAACAGGGTGCTGGAGGAGAGGGAGATGAGGGAAGAGTGGGATGACTTCTTTTAATTTGGGGAACCCCTCGGGGGAAATCGAGCCCGTGAACACACAATTACGACAGTCATCAGTGAAGCGCGCACGTGAGGAAGTCGGGCGTCGAGCGTAAAAAGGAAAATAACAGGATGGAGAAGGAGGAAATGACATGAAGTGTTATTATCTCAAGTCTCAGCTGCCCCTCCCCCTCCGATAATCACCCGCACACACATGCTAAATGTATGCACACACGCACTCATCGACAATGTGATTCATTTCTTAAATGATGAATGTAACTAATACACAGATAATCTATTACAAATAACGGTTTTGGGGGAGGGGCAAGACCGTCATCATTGGCCAATTATCATCTTATTATGGGTGTTAAGTGGCCTCATATTAGGGTCAGCGCCCCTCATTTCAAGGGAGGGAATAATTGTTAACCTCTGTAATAGCGATACACAGAAAGTGTTTAACACACCCCGGGGGTTTCTCTCTCACACCTCACACACAGTCAGCGCATTGGACAGAAGTTCTAATGGTTTTCACTTCCAACCTGCCGCAGAGTTTCAGGTTCAACAGATCAGATGCATTAATGTGTGACCAGAAGTGTCACATATCGTCCGTCAAGCCAGCTGTGATATGTATATAAAATCATATGTAGTCGTTTATGTACGCTTACATCTAGCGTTATTGACAGTTGTTTATTGCCGTTTAATGTCATTTAAGTCTCGTGAAATTCAGTGACAGCTATTTGAAGCTTTTCCACTGTACTTTCTGGTACATATGTGTAATGATTAATCAATCAACACAAATATTCAACAAGACTTTATAATAATAATCCTTACAGAAGTTATTTATTAAGCATAAATGAAACGGTCTCTGCGTACATCTTCAGGTTTTACAGTGTTGGTCGGACAAACAAAAGACATTTAAAGAAGAGACTTTAGACTAGAGGAAACTGAGACTTTATAGACCAAATGATAAATTGACATAATACAATAAATAATGAATAGGTTAACTATAATAAAAGTAATCGTTAGTGGCCAGCTAAGATGCCATGCTTCTCATTTCTTCATGAAACTACGCTTATTATATTTTCCTCTCTAAAATTGCAATACAACCTTTTCATGAAAAAAGTTTTACTTTTACTCTCACAAACATTTGACATCTACAAGAGATTTAAATGCTCATCAAATTGTATCGATGTGAGCTGCATGGACTAAATGAAAGAATTGAGTTGGTGTGAGGCTAATTAATTGACACTGTAATTGCCAAAATGGCCACCAAAGAGGAAATTACATTCCTCCCCCCCAATAAAAAAAAGTTGCATTCAGCCTTTAATCTGACAGAATTTAGAAAGACATATTGTCGATAACAAAAGGAGATCAAATCAACTTTTTGGATTGGGAATTCAATATTGCTGAACACATGACTAAGGAAAAATTCTGATTGGACTGAATCAGAATGTTATTAAAACAATCACATCTCTGACTCGTGGCAAGTCCAATAAACTTGCAGGAAGTGTGAGTTCTGGCAGCGTCTTTAGAAGTTGATTCCCTTTCAAAACAGTGTGAGCGATGGAAATGAAAAATCCTCTGAGGACATATCCGGCAACTCACTTCACCTCAACAGTCCACATGAAGAGACAAGAGACTTGGTAAAGTGTGTTTTTTCAATAACTTTTTCTTTGGAGTCAGGTAAAACCAAATCCGTTTAGCTTGTAGATAACAGTCAATCTTATATGAATGACTCTCCTAAGTCAACCTGGGGTATATCGTTTTTGGATATCGCTTTTTGCAAATAACTTTCAATTCCTTTCCGGCTTAAATCAAGTTTTTCAGGAAATTCTCTTTGTGGTATATTGCATCTGGCTGAGTGGCCTTTATTGTGCTGGCTCTCCGGTGGGCTGTTATATGGGAAGGCCGGACCCTGGGGGTCCCGTGTCGCCTCTGGCTTATATTGCGACAGACACCAAAGTGACGATCTCCCCCAATAGCCTGACTCCCTCACTCAGCGAATCCTCTAAGTGAGTTACCTGTCTAGGAGGGTGGCTTAGATAGAATGAAACACTCACTTGTCACTTTTATTAACCCTCTTATTTCCCCTTTTCCCCCCCAACACTCCCCCACAACCTCCTACTATCGCTCTAACCCTCTCTTCCCAACCTAACAGAATCCCCATCTTTCTTTTCTTTTCTCCCCTACATTAACCCGCAATTCTCCCTATCACACCCCCTGAAGCCAAAATCATCTCCGTTTTGCATAATGGTCCGTTTAAACTGATAGCGGTGACATGAGCGGGAGGGCACTCGGAGTGAGATGGAGAGAAAGGGGGAAGTGATGAAGCTTTGTCCTCTCTTTCTGACTCACCCTCGCTCTCCACCTCTCTCTCTTTGCGGCTGGCGGTGACCCCTGGTGACAGTTATTATCCACACGGTCGCAGTTGGTCCCTTGTCCCACGAGCAGGACACAACCCCTTCCTAATGTCTCCCGCTAGGCCTGCTCCTGTGAAGCCATATACTCACTACAGCAGCCCTCCTCTTCATCACACACACACACACACACACACACGCAAGCACGCACGCACACAGTATACACACACACACACACACAGTACACCCTGCCCATAGGAAGCTTTACGGCGGCCTTGTGCTAGTCGAGTGTGGTTCCAGCAGGCAGGAGAACATGTGATGTAAGGCGGGAGGTCTATTATGTCGTCGGTGTAACACTAATTCATGACATAAGACATTATACTTTGGGGGTTTTTTCAACATGGAATAGAATTAAACAATCAAACGCAGAACATTTTCCTATTTTGATAATACATTATTTAAGTTGCCTAATTTATTGTGCAAAAATGCCAATCATTGTTTTGGTCCCAGCTTCTTGAAGATTTGCTGCTTTTATAAGTTAATGAATACTTAGAGTTTTTAACTGTTATTTGGGACAGAAATGTATCATGGTCATTCGTCACTATTTTAAAAATAAAATATTAATAAGTTAAACAGAATGATTTACAGATTAATTCATTATGAAAATAATCATTAGCTTGTCCGAATTCTATGCTAAAATACTCTAAAATGCCCTTTGACATTCAATTAGATACATAATAAAAGCTCTTGAGGCTGCTTTGGCTTACGTACTATTAAATACTTAAATCTACTTAAGTACTTCATAATAATACATTGAAAGTATTGTAGTACAGTTAGCAGATCATTGTGAATACGAGTTGTTTCACCATGGGGGGGATGCACAACAATTCTGAAAAGAAGAACGACATACTTCTGCTACGGAGCTTTTTATAACATTTGTTCCTTTCTTTTGTTCTGAAATACGGGATGGTGTTATCTTTTCAGAGATCATATAATCATTTTTATAAAAGTAAAACAGTCGGAAAAGGGGAAGTCACTCTTGGGTTAAACTGCTCACAACACATTGGTCCTTACAACCTGAAACCAGGGGTCACATGTACTGCTTTGGTTTTAAGGGTTTAAAAGCCAAAAGGTTTGGGAAGCACTGGAGTAAGTAAGGATTAGACAAGCTCCGTTGATTTATATATCAGATATTACCAAAGGAATAGAGCCAAAAACCCAAAAAGAGACTTTTTAAAGATTTCAGACAGAAAACAATGACAGAAACGAGCTCCGCTGACATCTCTATCTATCTTTCCTCATGTGACACTTTCTTAAATATTCCAATCGAGAAGTGGGCAGAGACGCAACACAACCTCATGAATTCAAATGGACGATGCCCGGAATGCCAATGGTTTCAGTCTTCCCTGCTGCTACCAATTTATATTTTCCATATGGGTCCTTAAACGCAAATGGAAGTCAGCCTGTGCCCTTCTATCCCTCCTTGCCTCCCCCCTGGGGACAAAGGCGGTCAAAAGTCAAGGAAATTCTGATTCCTCAGCACAGCACACCAAGGGCACCTAAACACAAACCAAACAGCTCCCACAATGCCTCGCTGTTGGCAAACTTGGGTTCCCTCCCTCAGAGATCTGCTAGTATTCTAAATGGTAATTATCACACACACACACACACACACACACACACACACACACACATTTGCAGGCGTGCATACACACTACCTGGACTGTACAGATGAAATGCAAAAGACAAAGAGGAGAAAGGGAGGAGTTCAGGGAGAGACGGAAGAGAAAATGAAGTGTAGTAAGAAGAAGAAAAAATGGAAGTGTAGTAAGAAGAAGAAAAAATGGAAGTGTAGCAATTTAAACCAGAAAAAAAAAAGAGAAAATGTCAGGGAAAAAAGTGGTGGGTATGTAAATGTGGAGTCAGAGAGTTCAGGAGGAGAGAGGAGGTATAATGTGCTGAGCTGACCTGGGGGCCGCGGGGCTGAGTGTCCAGGGGCCAGATCTCAGTGGTTATCATTATGTTGAGGGGGAGGTGTTCTCGGTCCTTCTCTCCATCCCTCCCCCCCCTCCTCCTCCTCCAGCTCGAACTCCATGTCTGTCCCAGGGCAAAGGTGAGGTGGCCTGGGGAACGGCAGAAGGTGAAGGGTAACGCAGGGCGGAGCACGGGGTCAGCGTCTGTCGTTAGTGCTGCAGCTTGACCTGCTCACCTACAACTTCAAGTTTCACTCCCAAAGTTCTTTTTTTTTTTTTTTTTAAAGCTTCTTTTTCTTGTCGCCCACTGTCTCGTTCTCTCACCGACCGCCAGACCGAGCCGGGATAGATGAAACGGCCCCTTCTGAATCTTAATAGGTCAAATGTTTCATTCACGGAACTTGCCTGGTGAAGTTTGACAAAAAGTCTCAAATAGAATTAAAAACATAGAAATGTTCTTTTTCTAAAGGGATTCTTACAAAAAGGAAAAGTATGCATTTAATCAGATTCATTTGGAGGGGCAGTGTTATGCATGTTTATTTATGCATCTACACATGTCTACAATAAAGAGAATAGGCCTATACGAATGCAGTACAGTTTTGTCTGTGGACAGAATATATAATGTGTCCTACGGCTTTTTTTTGTTTGGTATCACTGCTGAAATTATTAAAGATAAAACTTTGTCATTTATCTCATCTAAGTTTCTAGTACCAAATGATCCTAGAGATTTTATAACGGTTAAAAAAAATGGAAAAAGGGGCAGAAAAGACTGGAGAATGGAGTTCAAGTGGGAGATGAGAAGGTATGAGGACCCTTACACCTTAGATGCAGGATATCAAAAACACACACACACACGATATATCTAAAACACATGGCACTTTCTACACATTAGAAATGATCTCAGTTTACAAAAAGCCTCGCTCTAACAAAAGGTGTTCTTTTCACGCAGAGCGAGGCCGTCGGCCCTTTCATTGTCAAGCTCCTTCTTTTCTTCTCTTCTCTCAACACCGCCCTCTTTATCAGTGCAATTACAGCACAAACAGGACTCATCATTGGGCCAACTGTCCTCTCCTATCGCCTCCATTTCCATGAGCAACCTAATTAGTCCTAAAGAGAGAAAAGCTGATGAGCGGAGGAGAGCAGAGAGGCAGCGAGAGAAAAGACCAGCCATCATGTCCATTTGTGTGGGTTCGGAACAGCAATTGTATGTGTTTGTGTGTGTGTGTCTGTGTACGGGTGTATTTTTCCCCTCTGTGTCTTTCTTTTTGTTTGTTGTTGTTGTCCTCACTCTTTCTATCTCCTTTTATTTTCCTAGAGAAAGAAAGCCTTCAAAGGAGCGATTGTGCAGAGCGGCTGAAGTGGTCCGTTGGTAAGCGGACAGCAGAGCAACACAACAAACATGGCTGGCACTAATCAGGGCCCCGGCTAATGTAAACAATGTCATTTTTTGCCCTTAATGAGCCAATTTTCCGCAGATACGAGAGGGCTAACAATTGGGGCAGCGCCTTTGATGTGATTCATCTGAAGGTTTGTTTGTGATCGCTTGGCACTTTTTGTTGGAAGCCCTGCGCCCAGCTGCTTTCATCTACCCCTGAAAAGGGAGAGCAACGGCTCACTTGGGTACAGAGGGAGGGGGTGGGAATAAAAATAATAATTTTCTTTTCTTTCCCTTTTAAAAAAAAAGAAAAAAAAGACAACCACCCTCCCCCTTTTTATTATAAACTAGTCCTAATCAGCTGACCGGCCCCCTCCTTCTTGTCTCCCTCCCCTTTAGCCCCACACACACACACTTCTGTGAACATGCATACAAGAGCGAAAGAGCATCGTTCATGAGGGATGAAAAAAAAAAACGAACGTCGTTGGAGCCGGGTGTCTATAGCGATCAAATAGCGAACTCATTAAAAGGCGCCCCGGTGTGCGAGCGGTGGACACTGACAGGGCCTTCATTAACATGGTGCTGACAAAAGGTGAGGCAGACCAAAGAGGCAGCCGGCGGGCCAGGTGTGTGTGCCGCGGCGCCTTTCAAGATGGCACCATAGCCAGAGGCAGGCGGGCTGGCAAGCACGCTCCATCAAATGGCATACTGACCAAGAACAAGCTGGTTCTGATGAGAGAGAGAAAGGGAGGAATAAAGAGAGACAGAGTCAAAGAGAGATAAAGAGTTTTTCAGTGTTTACTAAATCCTCCAAACTTCCCATCTGCAGTGTGTTCGAGGCGAGATAATCCTGCCAAGCAACGGTCCATTTCATGAAGCAGACCAGGAAAAACATGTCTTGTACTGATTATCATAATAAAGTGAACTCTTCAAAAGTTCAGTACAAGGCCACAAGAACACACAAATAACAAAAAAACAAAACAGGAAAGAGGAAAGAGAGGGATATTGATGTAATGAAGGTAGTCAAAGGTAGTGACCAAAGGCAATACATCGCCCACGTCCAGGCCTGTTCCAATCAATCACCGGAGCTGAAGTGAAGTCAACTCCAGGCTAGTCAGTCAGCCAGGCCCCCATTACATCCACACACACACACACACACACTTCTGCCTGCCTCTCTGGCCATGAGTCAGGGGCCCTCTGGGGCCAAGTGCACATACACACACACACACACACACACACACACACACACACACACACACACACACACACACACACACACACAGCACCTGCTGGGCCCTGCAGTTACCAGCTGTCAAATCCACGTGCTCTGTGCCGTCTGTTTAATGTGTGTGTGTGTGTGTAAAGAGTAAAGGGTTGCAGCAAAGTTACACACCTCAGCTGGGCAGAGAGGAAGAAAGTGATGAGGGACCTTCAAGGACATTTACCTGCATTCAACAAATGTTCTAACAAAAATGAACGACATAGAAGGAAAGATCAGGGCTAAATAGCATTAAACTGCCCCTTCCCCAAAATCAGCTCTTCACATACTGATAAATCATTCCGTTGATCATTGATCAACGGAATATGGTCAAGAATACTGATAAGTTATTTACCAAGCATGTCAAACACTGGCTGGTTCTACTTCTCAAATGCGAAGATTTGCAGATTTTCTCTGTCTTAAAATCACTGTAAATTGAAAACCTTTGGGTTTTGGTTTATTGTGATGTGGCTTTTTTTTTACCATTTCCAGGCATTTTAGAGACTAAATACTTTGATAATTGATGAATTAGTTAGTTGAAGCCCTGCATCATTGTAAGAAAAATCACCCCAGCTGTGAAAGTGCAAATTAAAAAGTGATGCACGCAGTCCCGGTGGCAGCAGAAAGAACCATTAATCAGTCAAATGGATAGATTTGGTGGAAAAATACAAGACGCATTACAGTGTTTACCTCGAGGGCATGACCTTAATCCTGAGCCCCTCCCCCCCCCCCCCACACACACCTCTGTAAGGGACAGAGAGATAGGAAACCAAGCTCAGGCAACAATGAATAACATGTCTGTTTTGGGGGGGGGGGGGGGGAATCAATAATGTGTTGTGATGTGAAACTGATTCCCCACTGGATTTGGCTGTGCTCTGTGTGGCCCTGAGGTAAATAGTGTACTTTGTTACAGTGTGTAGCAGTAAGCCTTGGAGACCTGTGTAGCGATTAAGCCGTATTGGAGCACATTAGCCCAGGCCATGTCATGGCAGGCTGAAACAAGCCTGGCATGGAAGGGAAAAAGGATGAAGACAGCGGGTACACCGGAGGGAACGGAGAGGAAAAATGGGATCAGAAGAGAATAAAATAAAAAAATAAAAATGTAAAAACAGGATGGGAGGGCAGGGGACAGAAGAGAAATGTGAGGAAGGAGAAGAAAAGGGACGGCGATAAAACAAGAAAGAAAGAAGATATGACGGAGAGAAGAAAAGTGCGACGGAGACATGACATTTGTGTGACTGCATCGTCATACAGGACTCCTCCACAGACGCATCTTCATGTCCGGAGTGAGACGAAAGACGTATTGCAAAAACTGAGACACTTCACTGCTGACAGGAAAGAGAAAGACAGCGGGGATGGAAGGGTGGAGCTAGGATAAAGAGAGGGAAACAGAGACAGGACAGGGGTGGAGAGAGTGACAAATTCCCATCTAATGGCTATTTACAGGCCCCCCTCCACTCCCCACCTCACCGCAGAAACCCGAGGCCTCAACCCCCTTTTTTCTCATTTCCTCCTCTTTATTTATCCCTCTCCTTTCCTCTGTGGTAAATTTGTCACTTTTGCATAATGGCGCTACACACTGGTGTGGACTGCTGTGAGGCGCCGGGTGGAAGTGAGATGTGGCTATATGCGACCGCTCAAGGTGTGATGGAGAACGTAGGGACGGTAATGGAAGGGAGGACAGAGGAGTCGATGGCTGCAATTCCTTCCTCAATCGCTGAGGAGAAAAAAAAAGAAAAAGAAATCTCTGACCATCTTCCTAAACCCCCATCCCCCTCTCTTGTTCTGTCCCCCTTTGCCCCCTGTCACCCACCTCTCCCCTCCATCCTTCCCTCTTGTACACCACCCCCTCCTCTCTTTCACTCTCTCCTCTCTGCCCAACCCTCCACCCCCCCTCTTGTCTCTCCAGGAGGCAGTTGTCAATCAAGCGCGTCTCCCACAATCCCTCTGGAGCTCATTGTGCCCGCGGTCGCTGGCGGAGGCAGGCGTTGTGAGGCGGCAGTGAGCCGCAGATGGAGAGAGCGCTGTCAATCATTGTCACTAATTATTAATTTCTGTCACTCAGGCCCCCGTGGCAGCCACGTAGCAGGGGCCTCTCTCTCACTCGCTGTCTCTCCCTCCACTCCTTCTCCATCCTCCTCCTCCTCCTCCTCCTCCTTGTCCTCTCCGCTCATTCAGAGAGTCGGTCTGCATCTCTGTCCCTCCCGTGTTCACTCCCTTTCTACCTCCCTTGTCCCTCGTTAAAGTCTCTGCCTCTCCTGCCTCTCCTTCGCCTTTGCCGCTGTCGTTCGGGTCGCCTGTTGTTTCCATTTCAACTTCCTCCCTCTCTCACCCTATTGTCCGCTCTCTCTCTCTCTCTCTCTCCACTCCCCCTCTGCTCTCTCTCGCTCTCTCTCTCTCGCTCTCTCTCAACGCTCCCAGGGTGAGTTGATTTGGTATGCCACCCCGGCCACAAAAAGTTCAACCTTTCATTATGTGGTGCACGTGCACTAAGAACTGCCCCCTCTCCCCTTCCCTCCCATTACCAGGTCAGTCCCCTTGACTCTCTGCTCCTTTTTAATTGTATTCTGCCCTCCACCCCTCTCAGCCTCTCCCATACACCACATCAAACTCCTCTAATTCTTCAAGAATCCCCAAAAAGACATTAAAAAGACCTTCTTGTCTTTTTTTCTTTCCTCCCTTTCTTTTTTTTGTAAAGCTGAGACTCAGCAGGTCTATGTTGAGGTTTTGATTTGATTTGGTGAACTTGATGTTTTCAATTTGCACACCGAAGCTTTCGCCTGTGATGTCACTGTGATGGCGGCTAATGAGGGAGGCCTGACCCGCATGTAGTAGCGACTGAGAACGGGGCCAGTCCACTCTGCTAAGGGTTCTGATCCACCCTCACCTCATTACCAAAGGTGGTGGACTGGGAGGAAAAGAAGAGAGAGAGGAAGAGAAAGAGGAGAGAGTAGAGAGGAGAGAGGGGAAAGAGAGAGGAGAGCGAGAGAGAGAGTTGGTTATTAGGAGTTAGGGAGGGTGCACGCACACACACACACACACACACACACACATTCATATATTCACAAAAACACACTGCTTGCACACAGGCCCACATCTAAATATTGCCATGCTATGTATGCCAACATAAATGCATGCACTGACTCACACAGTGCTATACACACACCATGACATCATTATACACACACACACACACACAGTCTGGTGAATTCCACCTAAATGCACACTCAGAAAAATAAAGATTAATCTTATTATTTGCCCACACAAGCATTTTCAGTCACACATATGCGTACGTAAACAGACATAAAGTGTCTCCTATCACAAACCTGCTGATTAACACACACGCAATAGCAAACATGCATTAAATAACACATGCACGCTCATGTTTTTGCAGCCACAGATGCACTCACTTACACACACACACGAGCATTCACTCCCTAACACCCATCTCAAAATATCCACAAACACACATATGAATGATATCCGGTGTACCCAGTCTCTATAAAACACGCACCCACCATATACATCTTCTCCGCTGCCTCCTCCAGGATTACTATTCGCGAGTCGCGACAGGCCTGTGCTGCTCTAATGAGGGGCCGAGGAAGAGGCCAGCTGGACACCACTGATCCTTTACCTCCCTTCTCCCTCCATCTATACCTCTCTGCATCCATCCATCCACCCACACACACACAATCCCTCTGCCCCCCCCCCCCCCCCAAAACCCCCAGCATGCCCCACAGTCCTGCTCTGCATATAGCCATTAGCACCCCTCTACCCCTAACCTTCTGTCTCTCTGTACCCACCACCTCCTCCCACCTTCCTGTCTGCCTCTTTTCTTCAGTCTCCTCTCTTTCCTGTCGCTCTCTTTTCCTCGGCACCTGTCACTTTTACTTTTACTTTTCCCTGTCTTCCCCATCTCTGTTGTTGTTGTTTTTTTCGCTCTCTTTCTCCATCTCCTCTTTCTCATCTCCTCTTACCTGTCACTGTCTTTCTCATCCCATCTGATTGTCTCTTTACTCCCTTCATCTACCAATGCCTCTCTCTCTCTCTCTCTGTCACCAACCTCCTTTCTCACCCTTCCCTCAATGTGTGTGTGTGTGTGTGTGTGTGTGTGTGTGTGTGTCAGCATTCAGCACCTCAGTGGAGACAGGGTTTATTGGGGTAATGCATTTATCACTGCTGCAAGCCAGGGCCTCACCACCTCCTTTGAGCCAGTGAGTAATGAAAATAGGATCAGTTCTGACAACACTCTGCAACACACACAAAGACTCACACAAATGCACGCACACAAAACGCACCAATGCCACAAACCCCCCCAAAACCACCAGACCTAAGTGATTCTTATGAGCACACACACACACAGGACCTCTTTTACATGACTTGGCTGTTTCTAATGAGATGGCCTTTTGTTTTTGTTTTTTCTATTATTTAATATAACGGATTCTTTGTCTTTGATAAATTGAAGTGAGAACAGTTGATCTGTACTGAATTGATAAGCTTCAGCAGCTAATTAGCAGTGTTCAATTACACAGAGATTAGAGGTACACAAGCTGGAAACTGTGAAAAAGAGAAATAGTTATGACATAGCCTAAATTCCACTCAACACTTTGTTCTAAAACGCCCCTGAGTTATATTATCTTCTCATCCAGTTTAGAGTGATACAGTCATGATTTCAAGATCAAATTGTACTATTGTACCTTTGGGGGGGGAAATTTAATTGTGAACTTGTGTCTAATTAAAATCTAAAGGATCTTATTTATCAAGTATAAAGTTGTGACTTAAAGTTGTAACAAGAAGCAAAGAAATATCAGCTTCAATGATCAATATCTCAAATTGGTTAATAATTAATAAATTTACAACTCGATGTCAGCAAAACTGTATGCATGTTTTCTCCAAAGTTTAAAAATACAGATTCAGACCCATGATGTACTAGCATTGAGAAGTAGTGCATGAGTTTACATTTTATTGTGTAATAATAGATTCAAAATGTACATTCAAAACACAAGTTTAAAACTATTGCAAATTTTAGACGTATTAGAAACAATTGAACCCCCTTTGTTGTACATTAAAGCCATGATTGTCTCACGAATGAACCGCTGTCTTACTAGCTGGACCCGGACAGGTAGAACCACATTCTATAATACTGTCAAGTTGAATCTAAAGGATTGTTGTTGTTTTTTGTTGGACTGCTTGTGCTTCATATTACGCATTCATTAATTACCCCAACCCAAATCCAGATGCCCAATGGTCCTCAATAGCCACCGAGCAACAATATGAAACACCATTTGTTTTGTCCGTGAATTACATCTGACTAAATCTAGAAAATACAAGTGGGATTGAAAGGCTACATGTCCAACTATTTCAGCCATGGTTTTCTAGGGAGAAAGAAAGCAGGTAAGGATCAAGTGTTAATGGCCAGGGGTGCCTGTCTTATCCCATTTGCTCTGGCAGTGTCGGGAAAGTGGGGGAGGTCTTCACCAGTTTAAAACGATACCATCACCACAGGTATTCCAGCGAGGCTCTGATTGGCCTTGACAGAACAAAACATCGCCGCAGCAAACGACTCAAGCACCTCCCACTACATCAGACTCAAGAGGACAAGGTCAGATCAGCAGCAAACATAAAGTTTAATCTTAGAAAACAAACTTCTCCTCAAACTGCACACTTAAAACGGAGCGCATTGTAGCCGAGGAGAGCGTTGCTAATACACCAAGTGGTGCGTGGAGAGCCTAAGTCAAAAGACTGCTGACTAATGTGCCGAAATGGCTGGAAATACTCTGTGGTATTGCAGATGGCAGAGGTATTTGTTATTCATATGGCCCTCAAGCTGCATCCACAAGGCTTGCGTGAAAGTGTGTGTCTGCATGTGCAATGCGTGGATGTCTATGTGTGTATGCTTTTGTGTGTGTGTGTGTGTGTGTGTGTGTGAGTGTGTGTGTGTCTTGCGCTTCAGCCACAGTGCTGAGGATGCCATTAATGCTTGCTGCTGATCGCCCTCCCACATTTAAATAACAATAGTGCAGTCAGAGAAAGCATCGGTGTGAATCCAACCCGCAAAACACCCAGGAGCTGCAGGCCCCACTCCTGCTGTGCGTGTGTGTGTGTGTGTGTATGTGTGTGTGTGTGTGTGTGTGTGTGTCTGTGCGCGTTTGTGTACGTGCGAGTTTAGGTGCACTTGTGCACAAACAGCCACATACATAGGAGTCTGAGAAAAGATAGTAGGAGAGACAGGAAGGAGAGCAAGGACGACAGCAAGAGAGAGGAAAGCAGGCTGCAGCAGTGTCTAAAATACACATAGTCACTGTGTTGTGCAGATAGCTTGTGTGATGAGAAACTGCAGGTCCATGGAGCTGCCCCATTAGCATGCACTGGTGAACCCTGGATCCCTCAGTGGTTGAGCTACCCGTCTTTTAAATTGAATATGGCACTGGGCCAGAGATGGGCAGAATACTGACTGGAAGGTTTCAGTCTTTTATTTTTCACCTCGGAAATAATAGACATTTCAAGTTTTCCCTCTTATTGTTGCTTCATTAAAGTCATTACAGTGGCACTATTACAGGCACAGCAAGTGACAGCAGAACTTTCACTCAGCATTGCTGTCATTATAAAAGCATTTGGACGGCACATCACGAGCATCACCAACATGCATGCAGTGGGCTCACAGAAATGCAATATCAGAGACGATGTCAAGGAACGGGAATATCACATTGCTTTCAATCTATAGGACCCACAGTTATTTTAGTTATAACTAAACACTTTAAACAAGCAGCCCAGTCTATAATTTCACCACAGTAAAGAAATCCATGCATCCATTTATCTATTTTCAATACCCGCTCATCCTGTGCAGGAGGGGCCAGACACCAGCTCACATTGGGCAATACAGATCTCCAGTCTATGAACAAGCATTCAGAATTACATTCACACCTACAGGAAACTTAGAGCTTACCCTAAAACTAACCCACACTTCTTTGGATTGTGGGAAGAAACCAGACCACGCATGCAGACACAGGGAGAACCTACAACTCCATACAAAAAAAGCCTCAGCAAAGCTCAGTCAGCTGGTGAAAATAACATCTAATATTACTGAACTTGATCTTTTCTCAAGTTCAATATATTCATAAAAACACAGACCTATGATAACCCAATATTCAGGTAGCTGGTGCACATCCATAAGCACCAATTTAGCATTTACTAAAGGACTTTCTCACAGCAGACAGTTTGACTCAACAGTCTGAAAACAACAGGTTTCTAGCACAATACCAGGACCCTGACAATAAAGCAGCTATAATCATTACTTACAACTGTGCATCTCTTACATGTCAAAAACACACTGGACTTCACTGACGCCTCATTTAAGGTAGTATTAGCAGCCTGCCACCATCCTACACCAAGATAGTGTAAACTTATTTGAGGGTACTCACCAAAATGCATCACGTCGCCTCTTAAAAGATGAATTTGGCCCCATCTCTTCATAAAGTGACAGTGGTGTTGATGGAGAACTTTAGCATTTAGCGTTAGATAAAAACGTCTTCCTTGCACCCAAAGCAATTTACTGCGCTAATTGCTAACCTTCGCGCGGGTGCGGCACTATCCTCCCTGAACGCTGTCTCCGGCAAAAGTTGATAATACAAACTCACCTGTGTGTAATGTGACGTTAATTAGCTCCACAGCAACAGTTTGGGAGAGTTCACGGACATTACGTCCGTAATGTGAAGTGAAAAACACACTTCAAACAGGTGGGATGCAGATTCATTCAAGTTTAAGGGTTACACTAAATAACGTGACGGTGACAACCCGTGTCCAGCATGGTGCCGGATTGTACTCCTTGCTTGTGCTGCAGTGCAACAACTGGTGGCTGGAAAATGGTTGTTTCTATATATGTATAAATTATATCGTCTTTTCTGAAATGTTCAAACATTCTCCTGCTGGTGATTTCCTGTTGACGTTCTAATTCACATAAATAGATCTACCATTGTAGGCCTACTTAATTAATTAATTAGAATGTGGAACATTTTAATTAATATTAAAAACATAACTACTAGTTAAGTTAGCATTCAACAAGACACACAACTAGTCTTAACCACTGACACTGTCAACACATAATGTAGGCAGAGATTCAATGATTGTAAGTGTTTTGTTCATTTAGTGCAGAATTAAGGACTCAAATGACAGCTTTTGCATCGTCAACATAGATTGTCAACAATAATTTTGTCTAATATATACTAGGTCTATGGAGACCTTTTCGGAATTGCATTGCAAGGCAACAGCTTGGGTTTCACGCTTACTTCCAGTCAGCTGATTTACTTTAGTATTTTTTTACATTTACAGCTGCGAAACTCTGGATGGGAACACCCTCGTATTTTTTTTCTTTCACGTGTGTGACCATAAAGTGGAACCTACCGTATCATCACATTTACATAACATCTAAATCAGGAACCTTGTTCTTTCTGACCTTTTAGATTAGGAACAGCAACTGCACCATCATGCTTCATATGTAGCCCAGTTATTGTTTGTCATTTCTGTGGACTGGAAGGAAGGTACATCCATTAAAATCGATACTGCACATGCAAGAGATGTAGGCCTACTTTACATTTTTAATCTCCGTCAAGGACGTGCCAATGCATCCAGTATTCAATGCAATGTGTATCCTAAAATCTAAAATGCTCTGACACTCAACTCCCTCACGTTATACTTTAACTGCTTTCTCTCTTAATAATCAGAGGAACCATTCTGCATCAGCATCTTTCCATCCCCTTTTTAATCTTCCCCCATCCTTCTTACACATCCCTGGCTCGTAAGCACACACAAACACATACGATACACTCAAACAGGTACACAGCTGCAGGATGCAGTGTCTCTCTTCTCACCTCTCTGTTACACTCTGTCACAGAACACCTACTCACTGGCATTACGCACACGGAAATACTCAAGCTTACATACTATACTGTGCCTTTATGAGCACATGCACACACACACACACCGACTGATCCCTTTCAGATTGCTTCGAGTAGAAGTCACTGTTATAAAAAAAGATACACAGATAAAGCACTAAACTTCTCAGATGTCCCTTTGAAGGCTGTCAGCAAATAAATCTAGAATACTTATAAACTTATCTCCACATGCATCGTCTTTTATTCCTCTTGTGATGTGCCACAAAGTGATGCCCAACAGTCACAAGAGCACACGGCACACGAGACAAGCAGAGGAGAGAAGTAAAGAGAGGAGGGAAGCAAAGTATAAGTGGGATGCCGCGGGTGTAGAGAGTTGTGAGAGACTTTTGGGAAGGAAAAAAAGACGGAGACAAAAAGAGTGAGAGGCTGAGTCTAATAAGAACCAAGAGACGGCGTGCTGATGTCTTGTGGTGCCATTTGAATACAGGGCAGCAGCAGCTGGAGTCTGTGTCGAACAGCTCTGCACTTCACACAGCATCAGCATCGCTGGTAGTACTCTGCTGGAGTCTTACGCTGCTTCACACACTCCCACAGACCAGCCTGTGTGCGAGCATGTGTGTGTGTGTGTGTGTGTGAGTGTGTGCATGAATGTGGGAATGACTTGGAGCTCCATGGTTCTCATTACTCAGCCACTGTAATGTGCTCGCCTTTCTAGCTTACCATATTGGGGCTGGTGTTCCCACTGTTGGCTTACAGAAAAGGAGAGGACCGGCCTCACCTCTGTTCTGAATGCATTAGCACACATCACATTTTCAATCTGGACCTCAGCACAGGTTCCCAGCAAGTCTACTGAATAGTAACAGGGTCTATGCATGCTAGTGTGTGTGTGTGTGTGTGTGTGTGTGTGTGTGTGTGTGTGTGTGTGTGTGTGTGTGTGTGTGTGTGTGTGTGCAAGACGGAGAGAGGGGGGGCTGTGGCAGAGTTTAAAAATGCCCATACTCCTGTTCGGTGCTGATAAGTTGTGTTATAGGAAACTGCCGGGGCAGACGGCAGGGTCGTTAGCATGACTGCCAGATTGAGAGGTAGAGAAGAAGGAGGCGTCGAAGGGAGGAAAGAAGGAAGGGAGGGATGGAGAGAAAGAGAGAAATGACAAAGTTTCCAAAGTATTCGAGGGAAACAAGAAAAGTATCGCGGCGTAAGTGCACAGATCATCCAAAGACAAACACGATCCTCCGACCTTTCACTTCCTTTTTTAAGCCACTTCCTCCCTTGATGAGTGGCACCTCTTCAGTCAAACTATGTCCTTCATCTGTCACCTCCGAGGTCCACTGATTCCCTGATGTTCATAAGAGGTAAACTCTCTTTTCTTTTTAGTGTCCGTGTCACTTGCCTGTCCAGCAGTGGTACTACAATTTTGAGGTACTTTACTTGAGTATTTCCATCTCCTTCCAGCTACTTCCTACTTCTACTCCACTACATTTCTAACAATTTCAATTATTAAGTTTCCCGTTTGCGACCGACAGTCAAAGTTGGTTTAAACCATGACCACGACCTAACCTTAACAAAGTGCTTATTGTTACCCAAAACATTTACCATACCATACAACATTTTAAAAAGAATACATATTTGTGTCGCAGAACTTTTTTCGTCCCTCAGATTGATCTTGTGACCCTTTGAAGGGACCTGCCCCCTAGTTTGGGAACCACTTGACTTAATTACCCTTAGTTATGAACAGTATGAAGTAGTTAAAAGTAGCTCCACTTCAGCCAACTACAACAGTAAATTGCTACATGCTTAGTCACAGAGGCCACTGTTCTGTACAATGAGTACTTTGACTTTTGACGTTTTGTTTTTCTACTGTTACTTAAAGGATCTGAGTACTTATTCTACCACAGCCGTCCAGTGGTATCACACCTAATTGTATCAGTTTTATTGAGTGTATAACATCTAAAACACAAATCTTTTATGTTTAAGGGACCTGGGGATCATTGTCTCTAATGTTCTGTTGCATTATAATCCCCCTCAGTCCCTACAAACGAATACACTCCATCATCTTTAAGTCCACTTGTGTCCAAATATTCTCAGAGGCCTTTTAGACGGCCATTACAACACCATTCTCCCGCCTGGAGCCGTTCAACACCAAGGAGCCTGCTTATTGTTTTAATAGCAGCACCTTCAGTGTTCTTCGTGCTGTAGTTGCTCCCTTTAGGAACAACAAATCAAGAACAATAAAACTCGGATGGCTAAAGGGCATGCCTGGGCTGTAAAGAGAACACATAAAAAAGCCAAACATCAATGGAAAGGCTAATAAAGTCTGCGTGACCTACAGTGTTGTGAAATATCACACACTGGTTACGGAGAGGTTTTTTTTCCTCAAATTTCATTTTGAAGAACCGTCTCCTTTTCAGTGTTATTGACTCAGTTGTTGACCCCTCCTCAACTCATGGAATTAAAGCGTCGCTTGAAAAGAGTATGAATGTCATTTGACCAAAAAAAGTACAACTAAAGATTTCTGTTTCTGACGGGGACATACAGCACAGACAGATGAGAAGTAAAGAACCAACACATGCAAAACGCTTCCATACAGTAATGGGTCACTCAATGGTTTCATGAGAATGGACATGATGTGAATCTGCTGTGGCCTTTGAAGTCACCAGATCTCAACCCAACCCCTCGGCGCTCAACTCGTCAAAACACCAAATGAGGACATACCTTTGAGAAGAACGGTGTTCATCTCTCCAGTAGAGTTCCAGAGACTTCTGGATCTGCAATCGCTGCAAGCGTTTATCCATTACCTGTAATTCTCGAATCATCATTAGTTTTCCTTCCAGTTTTAAAAATGTTCTTCCTCAATCTTTTCTTTACGTGGTGTTGACAGCAAACTACAGGCCTGCCTCCAAACTGGCATAGAGTAATTAAGGAAAGTTTTATTTAAATCTGCACATGTCCAATTAACACCATTGGACTTGTTCTCTGTGACGGGCAACCGTTCTGTGAAAGTGAGGATTATATTAGCCTACTTTTTTTTTTTTGTCAATCTTTAAAATCCTCATTGAAGCACTTTATGTGTGTGTGTGTGTGTGTGTTTTTGTAAAAGTAAGCTCATTAGGCTTGATCTAAGAAAGAAAGCAGAATTTATACCACCACGAACTAAAAGATTGCTACTTGTGTCACGCGGGGTGCCATTAGAAGTAGGACATTGACTTGTTTGGAGCGCCATAAAAACTAGGACTCAACACTAAACTCGAAACTCAAAACTGGAGCCTCTCGCACGAACGCGGGTACAACAGCAAGACACAACGTCACCACGACGTCACGACTGTCTGGTTTGTTCTCGAACACTAATGAGCAAGAGAGAGAGAGAGAGAACCCTGATTAGTCTGGCAGCATCAGTGTCAGACACTCAGCGGGGCGGCGTCCACAGCACAGTGTGTGCGTGTGTGTGTGTGTGTTATGTGTATACTCAAGCATGTGTATGAGTCTCTGCTCCCCCCCCCCACACACACTTTGCCATTCCTCTCTGTCTCACTTTCTTTCGTCTTTCTCGTTCTCTAAGCTCCAAAAACTCTGATCCCTGCATTCGCTCAGTCTGGCAAATGACTGCAGGGGCTGACAATCCACTGTCAGCGTGCGCCGCCACAGTCAATAACGCTGTCCCATGTCACCGCACCACACTGGCTAAAGCTCACATTTCTTATCCCTTTCCAAAAAAAAACTTCTGCTTAACAGCCCTTCTCTGCCTTTGCCAATCCTGCTAAACGCATCGCCATATCCCCCTCACACACTCCCCCCTCCCCCATCCAAAACCCCACCCTGACACGTTTTTTTTTTGGTTCTCCAAATGGCCAGAACATCCTTGAGTGGAGTGAACGCTGCATATTTTAAGGTCAAAAAGAAGCACCCGGTGAAATTCGCTACCAAATGTGATGCGCTTTTCACGACGCCCCCTGAATTCTAAGCAAGTGATGGGTGACTGATCTGGCTGTCTGACTGTAACAAGACAGGGTCATGTAGGCTGTACTCAAATACACACTCCAATTGCATACAGCGCGCGCACACACACACACACACACACACACACACACACGCACGCATGCATGCATGCATGGGGCGCAGAGGGGCTCAGACAAGTGTTAGGAATTGTAGTCTCCACGATAATCCACTTCTCCTCTATCGTGTTCCATTAACCTCACAGTGTACACACACATGTTCCCTCTCTTAGCCCACACAGGCCCTCCACACACACACACACACACACACACACACGATCGTGCACGTCTGTCAGTGTCGGGGCCGTCCAGCTCCATTGTATCTGCATGAGGCTGAGATAATGGCATCTGTCGCTGCTCCTTTTGTCAGCCCCGGCCCCTGCTCACTGCTGGTCCCCATTAGCTGGCTGCTGGCCCGCTGGCCTCTCCGCTCCACGCTCTGCTGCCTGACCGAGAAAAACGCAGGAGACGCCTGTCCCTTCCTCTAACTCCCACTTTCGTTATCCTTCCCCTCTCCTGTCCCTCTCCGGCTCCTCCCTCTGCTGCAGATTAAGAGCAGTCAGGGTAGTTTGGTAAACTGGAAAGGTGTGAATAAAAAGGAGGATATCTAAAGGGTGTGTTTCAGTTTCTTATAAGACTCAATTGCAACAGAAGGCTCACACTATAGTTTTATTTGTTTGTGTATCAGTTGGATAGCAATATGTGGAAAGATTGTTTGAATAATGGGATTAAATCATTTTTCTGATACCTCAATATCCCTTGAAACCCACTACTTTTAAACCTTTTGCAACACAGCTATTTAAACGTTGCAAAAGAATCAACAAAATGGACTCTGCAGCTGCAACTACCAGTTATTGTCATTGTCGATAACCTGACAATTATTTCCTCAATTAATCGATTAATCGTTTGGCCTGGAACAAAGGAATGTGTGGCTTTTATCCTTGAAAATGTACTTAAATGATTCATTGGTAGTTGACGGTTACTTTTCCATCAATCAACTAAT
Source organism: Anarhichas minor (assembly GCF_050575085.1). Classification (NCBI taxonomy): domain Eukaryota; kingdom Metazoa; phylum Chordata; class Actinopteri; order Perciformes; family Anarhichadidae; genus Anarhichas; species Anarhichas minor. The sequence goes on along the minus strand of NW_027466481.1, from coordinate 2,273,962 downwards.
CCCATCAACTCTAACAGGCTTTAATGAATCTGCAACAAACAAAAAAAAAGCCTGTTTAAACAGTAGAAGGGTAGTAAAAAGAAATGTGTCACGGAAATTCCTCTTATTCCCGATGGAAACAGAAGAACATCAAATCAGAAACTGGAGGAGGTGTGGCACATAATGTCCCATTATTTACGTTTCTGCTTTTAAAGAAAACAGCTGAAACTGAACGTTATTGTAATATCTACTATTATGTAAGTTGCACAACCCATATCTTTACCCTTGGGCATATTAGATATGAAAAAGTTACGTTGTAAATATCACAGCAACAGACTTATAATCAAAAGTATGTTGTCGTTGCATCATGTCCCTTCATTAACAACTGGAAACTTCATACTTTCTCATTTTGTCCAGAAGTAGCAGAAGAAGCTAAAAAACACAGCATGTACTTGTCAGAGACGTGCTGCTGAGAGCCATGTCCATGCCACATAATTACACTCACTGAAGCTGCAGTACCTTACAATATAACAAATGAAGCCTGTATTACATCCGTCACCTATCTGAGACGTCTCACTTAGTCTCATCATTTTCCCTCCTCGTCTCTCATAAGCATGGCTAATAAAATGTAAAGATGGGAGATAACACGCGGCTGACTGCGTTTTATTAAGAACCTAATGGCAATATCATTGTCGTAATGATACTAAGACGTCTAAGATGAAGGGCGGGCCCGGCGAGCGGAAGTGAGCGTGACATCACAGGCAAAAGTATGTTCTGCTGGCTTTATTTCATTATTGGTTAAGCTTTCTTATTAGGGACAGGGGGGTGGGGGGGTGAAGCAGTGTTGCCTTTGATAAAGCAAAGCAATTTCAGCAGCTGCTACGTTGCCAAATTACAGTTGTACATCATGCGGCCCTCTCTCTCTCTCACCACTGCTTCCTCAACTTCTCTTCAGTCTTCCTTCTCTCCAGCTCTCTCTCTTTCTCTCTCTCTCTCTCTCCAGCTCTCTCTCTCTCTCTCCCTCTCTCTCTCCCCCTCTGTGTGATGTTGATCTCCATGTTGCCTGCACTGTGGAGCAGAAAGGCTGAGGGAAGAGCGAGGGACAAACCCGCTGAAACAGCAGACAACAGCCCCACCTAGAGAGAGTATTAAGTCACTGAATTATTCAGTGGGCATCAGATGATCCAGGTGCTCATGTAGTTCGTATGATTTTCACCAATTTCTTCATTAGAATTTGACTCAAACTCACGTTGGAAGTTATATTTGTTGTTATTGTTATTTAAATCACTTTAAATTCAGTGAGGGTTGCTGATGTCATTTCATCCACGGCCATTAAGTAAAAGCTTTCATTAAACCCACTTGCACACTCTGGCAAAAGATGCTCAGGATACAGGCGTCCACCAAATTATATATTTAATCTATCATTAGTTCGTCTAGATTACAAAGACATTGCCATCTGTAATCTTAGCACTATGTCTTGCATTATAAGACACATTTAGATTTGACTGGTACTCGTGCAATAACTGTTTTGTTAAGCCTGTAACGCTTAAAACACAGTGGAAATTCTGATCCACTTTTTATTGAAACTTCAGTGACTTTTTTTTTTGTCTCAATACACTTAATAGTTACTATTTATGTTGCAGTATATATTTGACTTTTTCTTTCCTTTTTATGTAGTAGAATCTACTGCTACTGCAAACAGAATACTATGTAATTATGAACATCTAGTATTCTTTATATATATATTTATATATCTTTTAAACTAAATGTATGCATCTGTTCTTTTACTTCTGCTGCTGTAACAGCCGAATTTCCCTGAGTGGAAACAACTTTTGACTTATTTCATAAAAGCACAATTAAGATTTCAGTCTTTAACTCCATTAACTCCATTAAAGGGCCCGGTGCACCGGCTCTACAGCCGACGAGTCGCCCAAATGAGTCCAAATAACCTTCAGAACATCATAAACACGACCTCTCCCCTTTCCCCGAAACACGAAGCGACTCGCAGATCAACAAACCATCAGGCTGACAGGTCTAGCCTATCTGCCATTAGGACGTCAAGATATCACACTTTGCTTTAATTCACCATCTTTCAGAGTGTCGCACTTTATATTCCTTGGCATGGGAAGTCTACATGCGGATGCATAATTTATCTCAAATTAGCGCCTATTTGAGTAAGCATCAAAGCACGGCGGCTAAGGTTGGAGGAGATCTTAAGGAACCGCGGGGAAACCATGGCCAGGATTAATGCGGGAGATTTTTATAAGAAATTACTGGCTTAATGAAGTGGATAAAAAAAGCTGTCAGTGTTTTATTGCATCTAAATTGTGTGGAAGTGGTGTTTAGCTGTCTCGCCTACTCCCCACATAATGGCTCGTGACAGTAGCTGTGAGGCTTATTTAACTTAACTGGTGAATAACTTGCACGCTGAAGCTATTCAGAGAGTTGTTTTTATGTGCACTACCCCCCCTCCCCCTCATATTGCCAACTCAAGAAAACTTGACAATTAGATATGTTGTATTTACTATTTTAAGCATTTCAGCAAAAGTTAAAAAGGTATTTTATACTGTTAATGTATAGAACAGATCCAGAAAACACGGCCTTCTCTTCCAAACAAATTGTATGCGAGCTACAGCCGATGTTACATCAATACTGAATAAACCAATTGACTCTATAGCGCCGGTCATACTGCAGGGTTCTCCGTATACTGCTCCCTGTGGTGTTAGAAGCTGCTGACATTTATAGTCGTGCTTTAACGGACGGCTGTATAATGGCAGTGGTGCATGCATGCTAACTGTAAATATAAACAAGTATGAAAACAGTTGGTGGGCTTGTGGAAGGGACCAAAACATTTAACAATTCATTTTGGGGGAACAGTAGAGTCATCCTACAGCGCCATCTTGTGTTTGCTTGTATGTTTGCATGGATTAAGGGATGTTAAGGAGAATGAATGCGTGTTGCCTCGTAATATAAAACAGTACAACAGATTGTTTATGACTTGAGGTTTTTAAAAGATAGATAGGATAGGGTTAGAGAATTTGTGTACTACTGTGCCAAAAACAAAACTAAAATTAAAATTTTCATTTATTTCACCTAGTATAGCATCACAATACATGAAATCAATCATCCATCACAGTTCTGAAGTGTTTATCTTCTGAGCCTGTTTCAAGAAGCAAAGTCACAGAGTTATCAAAATAACTTTGACAAGTAAAATCCCCAAAAAAAACAGGCATTTTACTCGACAAATGGATCAAGACGACTCGTCATTGCCGCTTCGTGAGTCAGGTTCCTGTTCTTTATGAGCAGCCAGAGTTCCCACATCTCACCCCTGAAATAAACACACAGGCATGAACATATTGTGTGTCGCTGTAAATGGCTAAAGTAATGGAATTTGGTCTTTATCCCTCCTCGTTTAAGCGTGCAATTGTCTTGGTTAGCTTCATTTTCACTTCCTCCCCTTTGAATGCAATGAGCAGTGTTATGGTTGACAACACACCGACGGACGCATGCTTGGAATGGGTTCATTTTGTTATGGTGGACCCGGCTGAACAGAGCCAAACTAAATACACAACATGGGTTAATCATTCTGGGCAGGACTGAAACTGTAGGTGGGGGGGGGGGGGGAAACATGCATGTTTCAACCGGTTCATATCATCATAATCATCCCAAAATGTTTCAGACAGATGATGTAGAGTGTGGACCCCTGCACCAGTCCTGCGTCTCAACCCAATACTTTCTCAGATGGCAACAAATGAGGCTTTCATCACGACATGTTCTCATTGTTTCACTGTTGACTGAGCCATTAAATCATTTTGGCAGTGCTTTTTTCTTTTAAAGACAATTTCCAAATTTCTATTTTTTTTACTAACTATGACAAACTTAATCAAAAGTTTGATTTTCAGTGGAGCACAACACAGAAAAGTTACTTTCACTGATTGAAAAGAGTTTAATTATGCTAATCTGCTGTTATTGAGAAGGAGGACAAACCCTTTCTGTAAAGGTCCTGGGATCTAATTTAAACCTTTCACAGACGGACAGACACACAAACACACACACACACACACACACACACACGACCTAGTTAGATGGACAACACAATCCCTTTTCAGTCTGCTCACAAAACCTTGTTTTCCCTTCACGAGTGAAACCAAAAAGCGAGTTTTGGGCAGCATTCAGGTAGCGTGAGGTGAGTGGTGCTGAGAGAACGCTTGCACTGCAGACAAGCTCCATCTACATAAGGCCATCTCTGAACATGTGTCTGTTAGGACCAGCAGTTCACATCCACCATCTTTTTATTTTTATTTTTTATTTTTTTAAATTTAGCACAGAAGTGGTCGGGGTCACGGGACAGATTCCTGCAAACTGACGTCACCGTTTGTCCACGAGCAAGCAGTGACAACAAGGGTTTGTTTTCCCCTCCTCACATTGTTCGTTAAGAGGGACCAGCAGCTTAATATCGCGGCCTTTGACCGCTTTAGGAAATCCCAAAAGAAAGATCCCGAACCTTTTTCCTGTCCAGGTGCAGTTTTACTCTCTTCGACTTCCTCACAGCCAACGCGGTGCCCTTGTATTCACCTGAAACGAATGCTTGAATTTCCCTTCCATCTCAGCTTGAGAAGCACTAACCCCGCTGTGCTCCAGTGCCGTCTCAGCGTCTCACAGTACTCTGGGGGCGAAGGGATTGGGATTGGCGTGAGCCCCGGTTTAGTAGTCTCTCCTCTACAGGCTCTCAGGCCCTTCTCCAGCTTTCATTCCCTCTCTTTTTTGTTTTTTTAAATTTAGCATCAGTGTTTACACGGTGTTGCGCGGCGTGCCGTTCAGTGCGACGGCCTTGGTGCAGGGCGAGCCCACCGTCTGAGGACGCTGGGTGGAGACGCCCACCTCAAATACTTCATGGATGGCCTTCCGGAAACAGTGGAAATTGTAGTCTATTAATCCTAAGGAGGCAACAGAGACACACAGACTTTGTCAGGACATACACGAGTCTTGCATTGGGACTTTCATTGTCAGTGAGAAGTCTTGATGTTCTTGTGTTTTGCAATCTTTGAATGGGGTCATAGGTGAACTCATGTGCTGACTATTACAAAAAAAAAAAACATGCACAATTGATAATTTGGTGCATACTCCCAAGAACTACTCACTTAGTATTTATTTTCATGCATTTAACATCCACAAATTAAAGTTTTTTTTCCCATAAACTAGTTACTCTGTTACTTCCAAAAATAATATATATATATTTTTTTTTTACGGCCGATGATTTGTACTCCATGTGGAGACTGACTGGTGTTTGATTTAACTGTATGGTTACTTTTGAGATGTTGAGCAATAGTTTGTGGTCTGGCCTTGTTTGTACTTCATACCCTCTGTATACATGCAGACACACACTCGCTGCAAAGAATAACGTGGAAGAAAATATCAAACAAACTCGACCCAAAGCCACGCCACCATTAGCCTAATTAAGCCAAACGAGCTGCAGCTGATCACAGGTGTGTTACCTTTGCGCTCGAAGCTTTCTTCTCGCAGGATGCAGACGAGGGCCAGGAACTTGGTGACCTCTTTCAGGTACAGCACAGTCGTGTTGTTGAGCTTAATGATGGCCATGGACTCCTTGTCGTAGGCACTGCCGCTGCCGTCCTCCCTCAGACTGATTGTGGAACACCACCACAACGTTCAGGGGAAAATGTGGATTAATTAAGCAAATAAACGCAGAAATTAATTCGTGCTTCAATCAAAGTATCCGCAGCGAACTCTATATCCTAAATGCTTTTTTCTGTATTTAATACGTCATTTAAAGTTTGGATCACACTCACCCGTAGATGCAGGAGACGTCAATGACCACGTCGATCATGTCACAGCACAGTTCGTAGGACTGCATGTCTACGGGAGAGCTGTCTGTGGCGATGTAGATCTTACTGACCACGTCAAACAGAAAGGCCTTCTCTATCCCCGAGTTCTGCCATTGATGAAGATGAGAGGAAGAGAAATGGAGGAAGAGACAAAAGGAGGAAAGAAAGAGGCGTTAGGAAATGATTATATACGGTTAAGACATTGGACATTTGGTATTTAGACAGAAGGGGAGGGAGATATGATGACATAATGCTTTGAGACATTACTAATTTGGCAGCTGTCAAGAGATCTTACAACAGCAACAACTATTATTATACTATTAAAATGTGAGATAATAGCAAAATTACATTTTTCTGAAGCAAACGTTCACGTAATAAAGTTAGTTTTGTCGAGTCAACAATCCAAAACCTGAAAAACACTCAGTTTCCAATCATAGAGGAAAACATTAACATCTCAGAATATGGTGAATTTTCGTGTTTCTGAAGAGAATATTAAAAAATAAATTAGTAGAACGATAGAAAAAAAATCTTTGCAGATTAATATTCTGACGAACGGCTTATCGATTAATTGTTTAAACTCTAGATATTCATTCCGTTGTACTGCGGTAGGTCGCCTGTAATATTTCTGGGTGTACAGTATTCAGGTTACGATTTTATTATTGATTTTGCCTCAACGTGATGAAGTACCATCATTTGATATTTTATCTGCTCAATTAGGCACAAACGGACCCGTCTGGTGCATATTTTATCCATTAATGATTTTCCAGAGTTAATCAACACACATATTTAAATGTGAATACACTGGTACAATCGTTTAAATTCCAGATACCACGATAGTGAATCTTCAAAATACAGGGTTTCACTTTATGTTTCAAATGCCACTTTAATCATTCAGTCGTGACGGGATATGCGCTAACAGACGACAAAACATACAAACAAAAATCAAGATCAATCTGGCAAGTAATTCCAAAAGCAGAGTTCAATTAAATGCTCTTTGAAGTATTTCTCAGTACTTATGAAATGTAACATGTAAACAGAGCGTTGGAGCTTCACACACTTAACCCTTTTGGAGCAGATATTTTTGTCTGGATACCAGAACAGTTAGCTCATTTTGTATCATGTGAGGCAGGAGTGCTCGTTGCAATACAATTCTAAATGCCTCATTGAGAATGTGTGCAGCATCACAATCAACCACTACGAGGGCTTTTGGAGGAACTGCTCCCCATAAAGTGGCATCAGAGCTGGCAGTGACTCACGTAACGCAGGCCGCCGCGCATTAATCACGCTGCTCGGTGACAAACTTCACGAGAAGCCTGATTTACAAAAGTGTTTGGCCGCTCCGAGTTCACTTACCGAGATGAAGATGTTGAGGAGGTTCTCCAGGGTGGGAAGCTGAGGGATGAGCTTCTGCACCACTTTGCTGAAGGCCTCAAAGATGGAGTGGTCGTAAATACTCGTCAAGTAAAAGCTGAAGGACAAAAAAAATAAAAACAAGAAGAGGGAAGTGAATAAGTGGTTACTAGTAGGAAACACTTCTCACTTCCTTAAAAACACATACGATAGCAGGTACAAACACAGATCGTCACGACGAGATCACATGACACTGGATGGTAGAGCGGTTGATCAAAGCTGATTCAGGCATAAAAACACAGGAATGAAAACGAAATGTTCGCAAAACTGGACACACATGACTTGCAGAGTTTTGTTACTGAGATATAAATAAAGACGTCAGACTGAGGAAGCCAGCGACTTGAGCCAAACGGTCTGCAGACATTTGGCAGAAGCTAAACTTCACAATGCATTACAGTGACGAAAGCACCGGAGAGCCACAGAGCAGAGCCAAAATAAATAAATAAAAAGGCCTTCTCAGCGTCGCTATATATCCGGGACGGCTCCGGCTGTCGAACCGGAACGAACGAGAATCTCACCGCACATAAAAACACAGTGCAGCGGGAGCCAACACGGACCAGACAACAACAGCAGAGCACTGCAGAGATGACAGAGATCAGACGGGACGTCCCGTTTCAGGTCGTACAGTTTCTACACAGCATGTCAGGTGACAGGCTGCAGTTAATGAGGGCTTTTAGGCTTCGTTTAAATGACTTATTCTCATTATATTCAGAAATCTATCGAGTCATCTGACATTCTATTAATCGATGAATCGTTGTCTTTAAATTGTCATGAAAACAGCGAGTTGGTTTTGTTCCATAGTTCATGCTCAACAAGCAAAATAATTACCACAGTGTTTATGAAAAAGGACTTAAATTACTTCTTTAATCAATGAACAATCCTGCCATGAAGTATTAAATCAGTTAATCATTTCAGCTCAACTACATTTCTTTCTGCCTCTTAAATAAGTCAGATCTGAGTAACTTGAATGGTAACAGCTCTGGCATGTGAAGCGTTGTTTCTTCATTAGGAGGTCAAAGAGGAATCTCACAGTAACACTACTGAAGTCACAGAACCAACCAGCCAATCAGCTTCTCCCCTCAACTACTGTGTCACAAAATAACTTTTCACTTAGTTCCACATAATGTCCGAGGCATCTTGATTAAAGACTCTACTCCAGGGTTACACTACAAGTCACATGCCTCCGATAACGCTGATATGTTGTACGAGACTGAGGTGGGAAAAAATAAATTAAACTGTTATTTCCACTTTCAAACTTCACACTAATTGAATGCAGTGGGAGGTATGACTGACTGACTGGCTGGCTGTTAACACCGACATGTGTTGTGGTAGCAGGAACATGGTGTTTTAAAACAGATACTGAATTAACATGTTTAATATAACAACTAAAGTTACAAGTAACCAAACATCATAGGATGAGCTACATTAGAGAAAATAACTTTTAAGAAATGGTATTGAAGAAGTTCTAAATAGGCACTGTTGTAACATGCAGACACAAATTAACAAAACAGTCTGTAAGCATGAAGAGAGCTTCATGCTCTCGCATGTGTTCACATTTGGCCGTTATGAGTGTGTAGTTATGGAAATGCATTGAAGCTTGAAATTTGGGAGAGATGTGTGGCGTTCATGCGTTGAAATAGCAGAGTAACCCTTTCACTCTGACAGTGTTTATTAGATTTACCTCTTTGTTGCAGTGCGTCTGTGCGTGGTTTTAAAAGGCACTATTACACTACACTATTAACAGTAATACACAGATAGGACAACCTGGTGTCAAATGTGCCGACAAGCGTTGGTGTATTTTCATATTGGACTAAGCCATCGTCTAGTACAGGTGTTCTTATCATAGTTTTATATTGATGGAACTCGGGTGTTACTAGGAGAGAGACAAGGGCCTGTGTGCATGTTCTTTATAGCGACGCAGTAATAAGAACCGATAGCTAAACTAAACTAAACATGCACAGACAACAGGTGAGACGGTGTGTATTAGCGTGTGCGAGACACCATAAATTGAAATGACTCCGTACAGACATGCGATTGCATAGACAGCAGGGATACACGACGCCTTCTTCAGCCTCGTACAGGGTGTGGAAGTCAAATAACAAAATGTCACCTGAGATGCAGCTTCTCTAAGCTGGCGTCGGCCAGGTCGTCGTTGGCTCTCTGGTGGATGTCTCTCTGGGTTTCGATCTTGTGATCGTCCGAGAGGCCGTCCACTTTGTGGATGAACACCTCGAAGTTGATCTCTGGGTTGACCCGGTAGGCCCGAGACACGGTGAGGTGAAGCCTGCCCAGGGCCTCCACGTAATCGTCCTGTGAGGAAGACGGTGACGTACTATTACACAATATGCAACATGCACATCTTTTCAGTCAGTAAATATGAGCGGGAGAAGCAACACACGCCGTCTAGAACAGTGTTACAGGGACGACTCATGCACTTATCATCAGGTGTACACTGTGATCAGCTTTAGACCAGGTATGAGGAAACGTACTGCTGCAAGTCTCCTCAGATATCACCGTGTGACCGACTAATGAAACTAACTGGAAAAGCTGGTAAAACACCATGTTTGCTTCTTCCCTGTTCCTCACCTGAGCGTCGATGACAAATATCAGAGCCCCGGTTCCTCTGAAGATCATCTCGTAGTCGAAGGTGGGGTCGAAGAAGTCCACCTGACCCGGGAAGTCCCAGATCTGGAAGTTGACAAAGGAGCTGCTGGAGATGTCGTCCTTGTAGATCTTGTTGGTGCTCTCCAGGAACAACGTCTCATTGGGAGACATTTTGTGGAACACCACCTGGAATCAGAAATAACAATGTTTAAATAGTATAAATACAGAGGACTTGTCTTGGTGATTTTGTGTAGAATTTACATTTTTGTTTTCAGAATTTGCCACTTGTGAGATTTGTTTTCAAAATGTACTTGTCATCTATGTAAAGGCAACAACCCCCCGGCGCTCAAATTAATCACAGCCAAGACATTTTAATAGACCTCCTCTCCATCATCAGTATATTTTTGCTTCCTTTCAATGTTTGTTAAATTACAGTTCAACACGTGTGTTAAATGGCTGAGACGACACGCATTCTTTCATCTCATTTGCCTAGAACGTTATAGAGAACATCCAGACAGTATTGAATTCCGTTTTACGCAATGATTCAGGCAATAAGACATCATCTGGACGTCACATGCAGGGCGAGAGGGGGAAAGGGCACAACGCTGCGGACTCAGTATGATGCAGCACTTTGTCAGCCGCCTGCTGTCTCACAGTAAGACAGTAAGACTGCAGCTGTATGAAGTGAGGTTAGAGTTTGATCAGGGTGCTGCTCTACTGACTACAGTTACAGGTAGGAAGTAAGTTGCAGTGGGTGATGGTGGAGGGCCTGGGAGTGCTCTCTCTCTCTCTCTCTCTCCACCACTGACATTTTTTTTAAATCAGTGTGTGGGCCACTGAGGTCAAAGGCCAAATGAAGCAGCAAAAAAAAAAAAAAACGCCAAATCACATGTTTTTCAGCCCAGAGTGAAGGCTTACAGGAGAACGTTAATCTAAGACGGAGTGTGGATTATAGCAAAAACAGTGCGAGTGTGCACTTCACTACAGAAAACTGCCGTTCTTTACGTTTGTTTCTTCGGGCATTATCGGCAGGAAAAGGCGCCTGGCAAGTCACGCTACATCAGGCCTGATTCCACTTCCCCCCCCCTTTGAATTTTAACATAAATAATAAAAATGTGCACATCATCTATTATTCAACCACAGTGCCCGTGGTTCAGGTGGACCAGCTCACCTGAAACAAAAGTTCACGGCTGCTCATATCATAAACAATATTAGGCCAATATATGAAGCCATAGGGAGAAAAAAAACAGAGTTGCTGATATGCCTTATATGTAATAAGTGCGACTAATATTTAGGCCTTCATCTAATATGTAAATTGATCACATGACAAGCTGCGTCAGGTGGCTTACCACCACAGCTAAAACATTTGTCAGGACAGTACTGGTTGCTCTGGACTTGGAGGCCACACTGCACATGAGGGTGGTTGGTGGTGGGTCTTTAGGGGGCCCCTTAACTCATTAATCCAGCTTTGATTTAAAAACATCAACATCTGAAAGACCATGTTGGCCACCCTGCAGGTGCCATTACTGGTGCACTGATTTTAAAACAAAGTGTAGTGACTTGCAGAAGGGTAGGTGTGGTCGGGTTGCAGTCACGTGAGAGCTACACGACGAAGGTATATTTGGCATGTTGGACGAGTAGTTAAGCAAACAGTCACGTGCTTTGACGTCCATATGTCAGTAAAGATGCACCACAGCGTCACCTGTCCAGCTGGTTAATGATTCACTGCTGTAGCAACACGAAGATAACTGCTCATTAGCTGTTGTTGTTTTTGTTTTTTTTCAGTTCCCTCTCTCGTGCAGCTAGATGTGTTATCCGCTGGTTCATAGCTATCACATGTCACTTACGACATGCTAGACTGACGCGTTAGCTATTTTGGCTAACGTCGTAGTTTTAACATCTCCCCCAGTTTACCTTCTGTATGGATGATTTGCCGCTTCTCCTCAGACCCATGAGCAGGATTCTCGGCTTGCTGTCGGACAGCGCCGGGCTGTCCTCGATGTCGGCCTCCTCCTCTTCACCATAACCGAAATCTTTGGGGAACGAGTCCGCAGCCCCGTAGCTGTCGGCCAGCTGTTCCACCTCGTACTGGATCGACATTTTGTCGCTTTTCCTCCCTTCCCTCCCCTCCTCCTCCTTTACTTGTCGGTCACCGCACCCGTGTTTGTACCGGACGGTCGGTCGGTGTGCGCCACAAACTATCGTCACACAATGAATAGAGTCTGTCAATAAAGCCCAGGCTACTTGGAAACACCGAGCGTGATCCCACACATTTCGGATTTCCTCTCCCTTTGAAAAAAACAAAAAAACTAGCCTTTTGTTCCCGCCTCCTTGAGTCTGATTTGCTGCCTGAATTCATAGACGACAAATGATTGGTCGGAAGCTCCTGTCACTCTACTGAGGTTTGTCGCTGTCACCTGACTAGTACTCAGACCTGTTTTGTGACCTATCACCCGATTAATATGCAAAAGTACGCTCTTAACAAAACGGTGTGAAGCCATTTAAGTTCGCTACATTAACACTTAATTTTAACATTTTTTATTTGTGGTAAAAAAAAGTTAGCATTTGAAGAAGGTTGCTAAAAATGAGCCGATTAGAAAGTGGGCAGCGCTGGTGTTCTGCGATATGACCAGCAGATGGCGCCAGAAATCAACTAAACGGAAGACATTCAGTGTCTTTCTACAATGTCGGAATTAATCGTGTTCAAGGTTCAGGCATCATGTTTTATCTATTCAATAGCATGTAATTTATTAAGACACACTTGAGTTAGAGCTGTGATTATTCTCTCGAGGAGTATAGCCAGGACTTTGAGATATGTAGAAATACTGAGGTAATGAGTCCAGCGCCCAACCAACTGCCAATGAGGGTTTTTTGCTCTCATCAATCATTACGTGAGATACACTGTTGTTTTTACGAGGCATACCTGAAGGCAGCATCTAACTCATCAGACCCGTTGCATAAACGAAACTTAACGAGTTTACCTGCGTTTCAAAAGTAGGTTTTTGCGGAATTAAGCGGGACCCAAAAGCAGTGACTACAAGAAGAAAGTCAACCGTCACTATGGCACATTATAGAGTAAGTGTGTTTGCTACTGTCCACTTTGTCTGACATTAATGTTTAGCCGAAACAGTTTCTTATTTAACGTTACTAACTTTAGCCTTTAGCTAAACTAAGAGTGGCTAAGCTAACGTCAGGTGACAAGGTGCTCATCAGGGAGTCGATGTACCACGTGTGACAACTCGTGTTGTAAATGTTTGTTGATGCACTTAAGGAAAGATAATGTCAATAAACCAACTACAATTTTCTAACATTTTCTCCTGCAGGTCATAATTTCACAATTGTTTTATGTCTGACGTTAACAACGTTTACTCTTAACTTTGAAAAGGACTAACAAGCAGGACATTAAAGGACATTAAAATACAGTTTTGTTGGTAATAAAATGGATGTTTTTTTTCTTCCTGCAGGCTCCAGACCCCAAAAGGGAACAGTTTAGGAGATACTTGGAGAAGGCTGGTGTTGTTGACAGTCTGACCAGTGGTAAGGCATTGTTGGTCTTACTAATAAGGGCAAAGTATTGTTTGAAAGAGTCAAATACTTGACTCACTTGACATTTGATATCCAACCCTATTTATGCAATTTTATTTAACTCTTTGTTTTTATATTCCAGTTCTAGTGTCTTTGTATGAGCAGCCCGAAAAGCCCAACAATGCTCTGGAGTATCCTTCTACACACACGAGCTGAACCATCGGGTGGTTGCAGAAATTGTCTCTTTTGTCTAGTAGGTAGTGAGTTGAGCCTCTCGGGACTGAACTCATTCCTGCACCCAACAAAATATAAAGAGAAATGTTCACAAGTTAATAAAGGAGGCCACTGCTTGCTGTGGCTTCTTTAACCAACTCCCTCCCAGATTTGTGAAGGAGCATCTCAATTCTGGTGGTCAGACTTCAGCAGACGCGGAGGCTCTACAGCAGGAGGTGATTGACTTGAGGCAGAGGTGTGCACGTCTGGCAGAGGAAAACAAAGACCTCAAATCAAGGGTACGTTTCGCCCGGTTCTCACCGTGAGTTATGTGTCATTTCAGGCAACACACCTAAACGTAGATGCTCTTTCTCCTCCATCTCTGCAGCTGCAGCGCTATGAACCTGAAGATGGAGCCACAGCTGACTAGACCACAGCGGCGCTCTGGCTTCATCGATGTAGATTTATTTTGCTTTCAGGACACGACAACACTATTACGTGAAGGCAGAGAACTTTTTAGGCACCTGTTTTTGTAAATCTTCTTTTCTACGGTTTCTTAGAATTTAACTTATTCTGTACATGTATGTATATAAGTTTGTTCCTAGTTTGTTTAATCTTTAGCTTTACTGAGGAATCGCCCGTCTATATGGCTGAAAAAGTCAGATCTTAAAAAGAAATACTTCACCCTTAATAAAGTATTCATTTAAGACATGGGGCTTGTCATTTTTTGAAGGGTCTATTTAAAAAGAAAATGTTTAAATTTTTCTGGCATAGTTATAAACAATCATACCTCTGTCCAGAGCCACATGACCGTGTGTGACAAAGACACACTCGTACTTTATTCCCTAAAATAAAGCACTTCTCGTCTTGTAATCGTTGTCGTATCACTGATTGAACTCATTTCTAATGCATCAGTCAGGCCTTTTATTATTATGATGGGATTTTGTATGTTTATTATAACGTTCATTACTTTCTACTCTGATGCAAAATGAACAAAACAAGTATGTAAATGAGAGTGATAATATTTTGGAGACATTGGGGACCAGAGCACATCTGGTTTAATCAGATTTAATCATTTTAGATTCAAAACTATCAACAGTAATCCAACAGCTTTCTTGTTGCTGCGAATGTTATCTGATTATTGACTCGTGAAGACTAAATCTCCCCAAAACATGCAGAGATGAAATTTAACTGCAAACTTCAGACTAAATATTCTTTTCTCCAAAAATATCTGGATGTTTTTGTTTAGTTTGACTTCATGGTTCAAATGTACGCATTGCTATGGGACAGACAGTTTGCCCGTCACAAGTCGGCCGTGCAACATTTTAAAAAGTATGAGACTTGTCAAAATAACATAATTAAATATGTATGGAGAAAACAGAATAGTGGCCAGCCTAAAGAGCAAGTGCTGTAGCCAAAATGCACTCTTATAGTGAAATTATATTCAATGTTTATTTGTCACACTACAATGAAAAACACCACTTCTTCCTGGTCTTGTATTATAGATGTTTGGTTGAATCTAGTTTTCATGCTAATTGAGTAGCAGTACATGCAGTCAGTCACAATAGAATACAGGTTTATTCCAAAAACAGTTTTATATATATATAATATATAACAATATAAAACACACTATACAAAGTCTTCTGTTTACTATTGTAGGATGTAACCAAAAGCAATGTCAGTTCCATTAGTTGAACTACAATGGGGTGTTTAGGCTTTTCACGTTATTTAGACTGACAGAATATGAGCAAACTCTCACCAGATTGGAGGCAGCTTAGTGTGAAATCCTTAATGTGGATATGACGGTCGAGTCAATACACCTGTGACATGGGTTGCTGTAAGGAAACCGTGTGAAAGTTTAGATTTGCAGGTCTGCCGCTCGTCTGCTGCTTGCGTTACTTGCCATCGATGTTTTGCAGTTGGAGGAAGGGGGTCTGTGGTTGTGCGCGGATCCTGAGCTGGAGTCATCCAGTGACTCCGGGCTGGAGGGTCGGCTCTCATGTCTGCCATCTGACTGTGTTCCACGGCTGGCTTTTGCAACCTCGCACGAATCCGCCTCAGAGCTTTTACCGTCCAACACTGTGGCGCACTTGAAAGAGCCGTGACCCCTGCTCGGCCTGCTCGAGGCACTTAGTGGCAGCGTGGGGGCGGAGGAGGTGTCGGCCGCCTTCTGTGTGCGTTTTGGAGAGTCTGGACTCCCTCTTTCACTGCCGCCATCCTCTTTACTGTGTGGATGAATCAGGGAGTCGCAGCACGGAGAGCAGGGTTCGTTGGTGGTCAAGGTGCAGTTACAACATCTGGAATCATCCAAATCGTGCCGAGTGGTCAGCTCGCTCTGAAGAGGTAGACAAGTTGAAGGTTTGATAAGGTTCGGGTACATTACTGTGCCCTGCATCCTCTCCAGCAAGAGGTGGTAGTCACTGGGTGCAGAGGCAATCGTTACCCTTCGGGGTGCACTGGTGCATATTGGCACGACAGATTCCTTCTTACACCTGTTGGCATAGTCATCGAGTTCATCTCTCTCGTCCCTCAAGTGAGGGTAGTCCAAGATGCCCTTTTTCATCTTCTTGTAACCCAGGTGGGTGATCTCCAAGATGTTCAGGAAGAGGGAGATTGCAGCGATGCATTGCATGAACATCATGAAGACACTTTTCTCCGTCGGTCTGGAAACGTAACAGTCCACAGCATTGGGACAAGGGTCCCGCTCACACTTGAAGAGCGGATGGAGGTGAAAGCCATAGAGGAGGTACTGGCCCGTCATGAAGGCCACTTCCACGACGGAGCGGGTGAAGACGTGCGCCACGTATGTACGCAGCAGAGAGCCCCTCAGAGGAGCTTTGTTCAGCTTCCCCTGATCCAGCTGTTTCATCTCCCGCTCGATCCTCTTCCTGGCTTCGGCCAGCTCCACGTCGACAAACTCCAGCTCCTTCCGCAGCAGAGCCTTCTTCTTCTGCCGGGCCTTCTCCAGCGCCCGCAGCCTGTAGAGAGCGTGGCCCATGTAAACCAGCGAGGGGGAAGACACGAAAATGATCTGCAGCACCCAGTAGCGGATGAGGGAGATTGGGAAAGCGTGGTCGTAGCACACATTCCTGCATCCAGGCTGCTCGGTGTTGCATATGAAGTCGGCCTGCTCGTCGTTCCACACGTCCTCGGCCGCCACGCCGAGGACCAGCATGCGGAAGATGAACAGGATGGTGAGCCAGATCTTGCCGACCATAGTGGAATGGATGTGCACCTCCTCCAAAACCCCCCCGAGGAAGTTCCAGTCCCCCATCTTCACTCTGCCACGATGACTGGTAGGAAGCCAGTGACAGAGAGAGATGAAATAATTAGGAGAGAAAATCTGCTGAAACAGTTTAAAATTGTCATATGAAGGTGATAGTACAACGAAAGTGACAAGAAGTACAGTATAGATCAATTCGATTTTAAGACAAAAAGCAAATAAGGCATGTTGACAATATAAGCAAACTTTTCAGATTAACACAATATGAAAGAACAAAATTTGTAGTAAAACAACAACAAAAAACAGAAAAACTAGTGAAAATATGAATTCAGATTTCCCAGTAACAAAGGAAGTATCAACAAATTACAGTACCTCTCAATTGGAAAAGGGAAACATCAGCTGGGAGGAAGCTTGTGAAGCAAACGTGCACAATGTCACATATTTGCAAAAATATTTAAACATATATATTTAAAGTAGAGTTGTTCATCCAGTGATATGTTCCCTTGGCTGGTCAGCTATCCAGTTGTGTCTCAATCAAACCATTCCAGCTGTGGCATCATATAAACCAGGGCAGAGTTCTGTGCACATGCCGTTTAGCTTGCAGCGGCGTGGACAGACTGCCGGTGGTGACTCAAATTTCCTCGGGTCATGCAGCCCTGGCGCGGTCGCCAAAAAGTTTCTTTAAATTGTTACCACCCTCCACATGAGTCCCTGTACATCACCCAAACCCAAGTGACCCGCCTCTCCCTCAGTGTTGCCGAAAAAAAAAAAAAAAGAGGGAACAACTGAGCTGTTGAGGGAAGGTTGCCAACACTACTCTGACCAGAGAAAGTCAATACCAACAGCTTCGCAGATGCATTTAGATCATGGCCTCACAATGACAGGCTGTAACCGGTTCTAACATTGATATCGACCTCAATATTTGCAGGTCAGGGATGTTGTTTTTGTCTTTTTTTCATACTGCAGACATAACTCACTGAACATATGTTATTGTGGTTCATGCGGGTGTGTAGATTAGGTGTGTGTGTAAATAACTAAGCTGTTTCCAAATAGATGCTTTGCAAGTCCAGACTACATGCTTAGGATTTGTTGGAGTCTGATTGCTACATTTGTGCAAACAAAGAAAAAGAAACAGTCCCCGTGGTTGGGATCCCCACATTATCAATACCAGTCAGTTATCCAACCAGGCCTTGTACAATCAATAGTTTTCTACTATAGCAAAGTAATCAATTCAACATCATGTTTGAGTTTGCTGCTCCTCTCTGGATGTAATTATAGAAATCTATCACAATGGATTAGAGTACTTGCCAACTGCACACACCGTCCAAATTCTAAATACCTTTAAATGCCTCTGTGTGTGATGAATATGCTTGTTGTCTGAGGCCAGTCGTGATATTGCAGCTTCACAACCCGTGATGTGAAATGTTTGTTAATTGTTCTGTAGCTTTACAGAGTGGGAATATTTGATTGACAAGATTCAGGAAGCTGAACTTTTCACTTCTGACCTCTCTCTCTGCACAGCACAGGCAGGATTGATTCAAACCCGTCTGGTACAAACACATTAAGGGTGCAGGGGGGTCATACTGGGAGGACATGTTGGGAGAATCACAATGTTATTTTCCCTTTTTCAATCAGGAAAATCTATTTTCTTTCTTGTACTTCAACCCCAGGCTGTGAACACACTGATATATATAAATGATATATATATATATATAAATATATTAAACGTTTGACCCTATGTGTTTATATATATATATATATATATATATATATGTGTGTATATATATATATATATTATAGTATATATATATATTCATAGATTCCACATATTCCATGATGGAGAAGGAGCAAGTGTGGTTTTATGAATTTTAAAGTAGTTTATTGAACTATAGTTGTCAAGAAACCATATCAGACAAATTACTTTTTTTGTCTTAAAACATCGCGTTACAATTTGCTTCAGTTCTCATCAGCAAAAGTCCGGTATTTAAGTTTTAAATAATTATCATACAACAATGCGTTTTATAAGATTGTCACTTTAACTTCGTGACTAGATGTTCACAAGTTGAAGGACCGTTGGGCTTACCAAACCAAATTAAGAAACACAGTTACTTTCAGGACTTTAAAGAAAGATCCTTATCAACTCTTTAATATGAAGCTACACACTTTCAATAAGAAATACAAAAACACTACAGCAATGATAGCTTACCAGCAAATATTACGTTTAAGATAGAAGAGCTGAAATCCTGATGTTTCAGCAGTGTTGTCCAGTGACAACAGATCTTTCGATTGCTGGACTACATAGGACAACATACACTGTTTCGGGGTCCAGGCAAACATGCACACGATAATTGAATATTGATGCACTAAGTTATATTGATGGGCTATGTTTAGAAACTATAGAACTTTCCACATACTGTAGAAAGCATGCGGCAACATTCAGGTACAATTACAACATGTAAGGGAGTCCCTGCAGCATCAAACAGCAGGCCGCTGCACACACACTGTGTTATGTGCTTATCGGCAATGAATTGGACGACCATTGGAAATGTAGTCTTCACTGTTCATTATTTATATATTTATCAGAAAAACTCAGATTCAATTTGACAAAAAATATATTTAAAAAACATTTTATTTAAAAGGACATTGAGCTGTGGAAATGTATAACCAAGTGTAGGAGGTTTCTGATTGGTCGCTGGTCATAGTTCACCTGTGGCTTTAAATAAATAAAGTACATTTTCTAACATGAGCTCTATTTCTGAATTACAAACTGCACACGATGCCCTCCTCAGACCAGTAATATTAAAGTTTTCATTTATAGACTTAACAAAAAGCATCCCAACAAAGTTAAGTACTTCCAAGGTTGAAAAACAATCAGCATGACGGGAAAATGAATCAACAGTTTTACAAAATGACATGTAATTAGTCCCGTCTTGTCAACAGGATGTGGCTGAAACAATAACGTGGCATTAAGCCATGGCCTGAGACTTCCTTATAAACGCTTTCATCTCTTTCTTCTGTTTCACATGGTGAATATTTCACCACATGTAAGACGCATTCCCATAAGAGTCCTTGATGATTCAACAGAAAATATGCATAAAATGAATTCAATTGAACAGTTTGAACATTTATTTCTATTAAAGAAAAATGACATGAAATGGGACCAGTGTGTTCATTTATTTCCTGATAACCAAAAAGGCCAAAGAGGTCTAAAAACTCTAAAATATGAAAAACACATTAAAATGTACAGATAACATTTAATTCCCTTCTAAATGAATCGCTCATTTAATGCACGTTTTGCTCCACGTTGTCTGAAGATATAAAACATGCCTTCTGCAATGTTACACATGAACAGCAGGAGGCACTCTTCCCCCTCAAACTCACTAATTCAGCTCTAAAAAGAAGACAATCAGATAGTAAAAAAAATACCCTGTGCATTTTTACAAAAGTCACTGAAAAGCAACTTTTCACTGAAACGCTTCAGCACATCAGTAAAATACAGCTTCCTGAGAGAGTGACATGAAGGTGTTTAGTGTTACCTTTTCAAAACAAAAGGGGAGTGCAGCTTTATGGTCCTACGCTGCTGGGCTCAGGAAGACGTTAAAGCACACAGCAAAGACCAAGAACAAGACATATCCAACTATACACAGCCAGAACCGGGGGTCTTTGATTAGCTTCTTATTGTAGTCGCTGAAGAAGACGTAGCCGATGGTCATCCCGGCCGCGATTCCTCCAAAATGGGCCACAAAAGACACCTGGGAGGGGAGAAGATGAAGTGAGCTTCCAGAGTTAGCCTGAAGGAACTAATTACCCAAATTAAATGGAACACAGACTGCCGTCATCCGACCTCACACCCAAAATACTTGCAGAACCAGTTTAACAGCCTAAACAAAGAGTCAGGGAGGGGGGGAGGAGATAACAAGGAATTAGGCTCATCAAAACAGGAAGAAGATACTCAAAACTGAAACTATGGAGTCAAAGGACAAGGCTCGCTATTTCTCAATGTGGATTACCGATTTTAAAAAAGAACTGGTTTGTGTTTAATGTGTGTTGGTATTCAGTCTTTGTTCATTAGTTCGTGCCCACACAGAGACGTATTTATCTGGAAGGATAATCAAGTCCCAGCAAGAGCTGCTAATGTTGCCTGTAGCCACAAGCACACTACATCCATCACCACACACTGTCAGCTTGGGGGAGGTTAGCTGATCTGAAAAGGTCGAGCAAGTTTTTTATTTTTTTATTCTGCTCAACTCCTCTGCTGCACAGGGGAAGGAAAAGCATACCTTCATATCAGCCTCGTCTGTGACGAATCTTCTGTAGAAGGCAAATCCAAAATCTGTGCCGACTGGAGAAAGAAACCAGTATTAAACGTAAGATTATTAAAAAGTGTGATCTCAGCAGTTAGAAAAAATAACAACATACCAAATATCACTATGGCGAGGATACGAAATATTCCAAGAAGAGGAATCATCTCTCGGAAATTCTGTGAAATGAATACGACATGTATTTCAAAAAATGTTAGTGTACTGTTCACACGTTGTGCTATCAGCTAACCTTTAGACAGTGAAATAATAGTTTTCAATGTTTTTAATTCTGTATATCAGACAAAATCGGGAGTCTTGTCTTTTCTTTGCAAAAGTTTAGGTTCAAAATAAAGATTAAAATGATTCAATTCTCTTAATATGTCAAATTGTATACGATCTAAAACACTCTTCTCACACATAAACAACAAAAGTAAACACTTGAGACTGAACTCACCACCACTGCGTTCATAAAGTAGCCTCCTATGAGGGCATAAACACCCCCAGAAGCTCCCACCAAAGCACTGAGGGGATCAAAGATGGAGCTGGCCAACGAGCCTGAGGGGAAACAGGAAGTATCAGTGATAAAAATCAGTGGCAGCTCTGACGGAAAGTACTCCGACACAAACAGGAAAAAAACCCACTTCAAGACGAGTTGGTGTTAAGATGGCATGCACAGACACAGATGAAGACCTGCCAACATGAGCTGCTTGTGTAACCAACAGAGGCCACATTTAAAGAAAGAAATGAAATAAGAAAAGAAGAGGTGACCTGCAAGGACGCCTGCCATGTAAACCATCCCCACTTCAAATCCTTTGTGGACCAGTTCCAGCGGGATGCCCAGCAGCAGCTGCATCACCAGGTTTCCCACGATGTGCTCGATACTAGAGACAGGCGGAGAAGAGAAGAAGGATTTACTTCATGGTGGAGGAGAAATGTCCCACAGGGGACGGACAGGATATCACAAACACCCGTAGCCCAGCAGTATAGTTGATAACTTTCAATACAATGTAGGGCTTTTAAACGGGCAAGACTGTTTTTCTATAGTTTGGATATTGTAAACGAATCCCACAGGTCCCAAAAACAGATTCTGACTGACTCAAAAAAAAAACATTGTAATAAAGGAACATGTCATCTTGTGCAACAGTGCGGCTCATTGTCGTGTTTTTAATAGTTTTTGGACAACAAAGAGTCCACAGCACAGACGAATAACCAATTATTGTTGGTTTTGGTCTTTTTATGGGATTTGTTGGGGGAAAAATACAGAATATCACCGTCCGTATCCTCAAAGCAAATATCCTGTTGGGTGAGTGACTGTGACCGCTGTTCCTCTTTGCACATCTAGGTTTCCTGTGTGCTTCTGTGTAGTCATGAGTTTTTGGTTTTCCTGCCGCCCTGTGGCTTATGTACACATGATCTTATTTTCAGACTGTATGCTTGCCACGTCACGTGACTTTGGCCGTGTTTTGACAGATGTGCCGGCAACTGGGGGGGGGGGGGGGGGGGGGGGGGGGCAATGATCGCCTGGCCTCCATGCACCTCTATAAAAAGCTACTAGCACTCAGCTTCTCGCCGTGACTATGAGGTAATGCAGAAACGGTGTCAAAATCATGACGACATATATACAAAAACACAGCAATGCTGTAATAAATTAAGAGGCGCAACGGCTGACAGTTGATACTGTAACGTGTCTGTGGGTTTTCGTCCACACCTCAATGTGACTCAAGCTTTCGAGGTGTAATTAAGGTATCTAAAATAAGGGGCCGGCCGTGCTTACCCGGCGTGGACAAACATGTAGGAGATAAAGCGCCATGCTTCCTGCCGCTTCTCAGGCTTGTATGTCAGGGGGCTTTTCCAGATGCCTTCATCCAGGGTCACCCACTGCTTCTGAGGCTTCCACACGGCGTAGTAGATGAACACTGACAGCTGACGAAGAGCAGAGAATATACACACAGGTTAGTCTTGAAGAACGAGATTTAAAAAATATAAAAGTCTAACTTTAAAGTTGGCAGCAGCAGCAGCAGGATGTGGGTCAAAGCTAAATCCCAAACAGCTGAGGAAATAAAGATGGTCACAGCCCCCCCCCCCCCTCCTGCTATTTCAACAAATCACCCACTGATCCTCCACATTCCACACTTTATTTACCTGAATCTAAAAAGTCACAAAGACACAGCGGCTTTCTGTTCGCACATTCAGGAGCAGCATCTCTGAACCCCACCAGTGAGGATCAACTGCACCGGGTCTTACCTAAAGCGACGACTCATCAAAACTGCTGTTTTCATTGACACCATGTCCACAGCCTGCTAGTGAGCCCCGCACTTTATGAGTCAGGACATTCAGAAGAAGAAAATGACCGCTCACTGCCGGGGCTGGGCAGTATTTAGATATTGTATGGATATTGTGATACGAGAAGAGATATTGTCTCCTATTTAGGATATCGTATATAATATGGCATACGTGTCGTCTTTCCCTGGTTTTAAGAGTTGCATTACAGTTTTATTATTAGCTTTTACCCACGTAGTCATTAGATCCACATGACTGATGATCATTTATCAAAAATCTCATTGTGTAAATATTTATCCCAAATATTTATCCCACCCAAATCTATACAGTAATTAGCACCCTGGCAGCATTTAACACAAATGTAGGCTGCAACTAGATCACAGAATCCATACTGATCGTCCCAGTGCTCCTGCAATATGTGTGTCGTGTACATTCAGGGCAAACAGCTACCTCTGCAATACTGATGAGGATGATGAAGATGGGGGGCGGGCAGCAGTTGGCCCGTTCCAGGTACTTGTTCTGGTGGTCTTTTGGAAGCATCCATCTGGAGACAGTCCGCTGGAACTTCTCGCAGCATCCCATCTGTCTGGCACCGTCGGGCTGGTCGGCTGCATTCGCGAACAGTCGCCCGTCTCGGTCCACAGGGAGCGGCTCCTGCTGCTCGAGGTCGATGTCCTCCATCACTGCTCCAGAGCTTACACAGAAGATTAAACAGTAACGGTTGGGTTGAAATGACAGCCTCCATTTTAACCACAAAGATGAATCAACACCTCTCTCATACAGCTTCAACAAAAACTCATTATAGCCTTCATGAAGGAAGGATTTATCGGAAGGCCAGTTGTGTTCAAGTGCATCAGTTTTAGCTTGGTGTACCTAATAAACTGGCAACTATTGAGATATAAAATGACATTTACTGTGATGGAGGATTTTGATCCTTGATATTCAAACACATCAATGACTTCTCTCATGGTTTAAAGTGCCTAGAAGTCAATCACCATAAATAAATACAAATCTATCACAGGCTAATCTCTCGAGTATTTCTGTCCTAGAAATAGACACAACTGATAACTAGAGCTGCAACTAACAGCTTATTTTCAGTAGGATTAATCATTCTGTGTATGAATAAAAAAAGAGAAAATAATGAAAAATACCATTTAAAAATCTTCAGGTGTCTTGTTTTGTCCAAAACCCAAAAGATATTCAGTTAAAAAAAAAAGAAGTGAACAGCAAATATTTGGCATCCTAATATTATTCTATTATGAAAATACTACTATTGACGATTATTGCAGCTCCACTGATTATAAACTAAATTACATCCACATATTTTAAAAACATGTACAATTGTCTACACTGTGTCCCAGAGTTAGGAGTTAGAGTACTACAATGTAAACAGTGTAGTACAAGGTTTACATGATTTTAAAATACTCTCTCTGAAAGCTCAAACTAGTGTAATTAAATGCACTCCTTTAGTAAGACCTTGCTCAAATACAACTGACAGAAGCAGATGTTTTGCACAACACTACACTAAACCTGAAGTAGTATTACTTCTTTTAACACCTGGGCTGAGACTTGATTATATATATTTTTAAATAATATTCACAGAAATGTGATTGGACAGAAGCTGGTAGATAATGCAGTAACTATACTGTATAAAAAAAGCCTTTTATAGTAAGCTGCATTCAGTTACAGCAGCATGATAATGAGCGTTTCCTGTTTACTGGGCGTTGCTCATGAAAATACTCAGATTTTGTGGGTTACAAAAAAAACTATTCCTGACAACTTAATGTAAATTGTAGTTAGGGGTCCCACATTGTTACGTTTCCTATAATTAGTTTTGAATGAATTCGTTGGCCTTTACTCACCTAAATATTCCACAGGAAGAGTGCAGATGGCTCCACGCAGTCCCAAACGCAGAAGTGTCGATTCCACTAATCTAACTCAAACAGCTCAATTTGTGAGCTGAAGCGTGCATAAATTCATATACAGTGCTAGAGTTCAAAATACTCAACGATAACGTGTTCAACACCATTTCTCCATGTTCTTAGACAAGCCGCGGAGTCGCTTCTCCTTCAGGCCGACCGTCGCAGAGGGATCCGTAGAAGAAGGAGAAGCCACTTGGAGATAATTATAGACCTTTCATTGCTTTTTCCTGCAACACGCTTCCTTCCTCCGTCCAGACGGCCCACTTGTGATTCCCTCTTCAGCTCAACTTACAGGTGAGTTTCACAGAAAACACCGCGAATCCTGTTGGCTGCAAACTGCGCGCGCGACAACAAACAAGTCTACCTGCTTCCCCGTGCCACACCTGGGGATCGGTGACGTCACCGACCAATTATCTATATAATCTCTCTCCTCCTCCTCCTCCTCCTCCCCGCACCACCTCTCCACTCACACAGCCCGGCAAAAAAAAAATGAAACCGTCTTTGATCCACGGTGTCATATATTCAAATAGTATACAGCGCCTAATTCAGTAAAGTGCATGGAGGTTCAAATTTGATATAAATGTTGCATTGACTTACATGAACCACACGGTGGAGGTAGAGTCCACAATCAAGAACAAAGGAACGGAGTTAAATGCTGCACTTTTAAATGCAGCCTCCCATTTATTCATGAATGAAATGTTTGTCATCAGCAGGTGATTCAACAGATGTATTAATCACCCCGAGGGTGCTAATTAATCATGGTATTGTCATTTCTTCAATACACAACTTGACAACTAATATTTTAATCAAAATTATATTATATAATCCCTTTGAGAGAACAATTTCTTTAAAACAAGTTGCTTATGATCATTAACAGTCAAGAATAGCTACTTCATGGAATGATTTAAACAGGAAAAAAAATAAATCAAGTTTGGCATTTTTGCTAGAAAAGTGTCTCACAAAAGCACCGGCTTCAGCTCTAGTTGAGATTGTGTGGATTAAATTGAATTTTTAAGGCGACATGGATGAGACGTCTTTTAGGTGCTCGGGGAAAAATGTAAACGTAAACATCCACAACTCAACCTGGCCATCTTTATCTGCTGAGACGACCATGTGAGAGGACTACAGAACGTATCACTACAAACACATCTCAGACAACAGATTTGAATCACAGAACTTTTATTTTTTTCAAAAGGGAGAAAAATCCACATTCTCAGGTAAATAGTTGTGAGGGGGGGGGGGGGGGGGCAATGTGAGAAGCAGGAGCCATTAAATACAGCTGCTGGAAGATTATACAGAATGATCACATGAGCCAAAAAGCATTTTTCTACAGCGCCGGCAAGAGATTTGACACAGATCTGCTTTAGTCAGGATTTTGAGAAAGCGCATATGAACAAGAACAAAAAAAAATGCTTCATACATAGTTTATCTTTCAGATTCTTCTAACTTTTGGCCAGCAGCAATAGTTTTGAAGTAAGAACTCAACATGTGGATTAAAAAGAGGATAAACCATGGCACCCAAACAGTTTAAAATGGGGGGTTGGGATAGGGAAATAAAATGAAAATCAACTGGAGGGAGGGGGAGGGCAGTAGAAGAGCAGCCGTCTAGTGAGAGGGAGCTGGGATCTCATCACGGTGAGTTCAAGAGACATCTGAAACACAGACGATAGTCAGTTCAACCCTTTTCACTCACAACACAGATCAAACAAAGAAATGGAAACGGTGGTTTAGGATACTTACAACTAGCAGGCCGGGCTCCGTATCTTCGCATGATCTGGTCTTGTGTGAATTTCACAAAAGATTCATATTGTTCTGGAAAGAGAAGAAGATTTAAAAAACGGTGAGGAAGCGTGCTGCAGATTCAAAGTCTTTTTGTGAACATCTCTGCCGACACAGAACAGGAAAAACTGCTAAATCTCTTCTTCTTTGTCCTCTTTTCAGGGAGCAAACTACACATCGTAGCAGACACATAGTAAGACTGCCGATTCTCGCGTGTGTTAAAGACTTTAACTGTGGATGTAATCTGGGTAAATACAGTTTGGCTCCAGCTGCCAAACTTCTACCATCTTTATTCCACTTGTTTCCCCGTTTACAGACCGCGGTATCTGGAAGTATAAGTAAACTCTGTTTGGATGCCAGCGCTGCAGACGTTATCAGTTATGAAAAGAAAACATACGCATAAGGGAGGGGGCAGGATGCTTCTCATTACACAGTGACACTTCTACTGTACTTCACTGACAGACTGTAAAACGTGCTGTCCAGATGAATAGTGAGTGCTGCGGTTTTATATATTTTTTTGTTTATTACCTGCGAGTTTTGTGTTAAGAATCTGTTCGTACTCCTCCCGGATCTTCTCCTCGTGGTCTTTAAGCAGCCGCTCACACAGGTAGCTCACCTGCTTCAGTGTAAACGAGGGCTGGTCCTTCCTTGAGGCACCTGAGAAACACAAGAAACACAAAGAAAGGCTGATTCAGTCACATCTGTGGCACAGCGATGAGCCACGCAGACAGAAATGTCCTCTCTCCAGAAATAGGTGCTCGGCCAGGTGCAAATTTACAGCTTTGCTCTTTGTCGTCCCTCACCTCCGTCAGCCCACAGGGTCATGCAGCACTAATGTGAGCCCTCTCTCTCCCCTCCCACAATGCCTCTGTCACAGTGCAACTGGAGCCAGCTTTAGCGAGGTGATCCTTTACCCAGCGGTCTTTGAGGTTCTGCTGTAAGCCGTTTAGACTAAAGCGTTTGTAAATCACAGGAGAGGATGGCAGAGCGCGGATGAAGGTTTAATGGCCATCTCTCAGAGGCAGAAAGAGGGTAACGGTGTGATCTACGAGACCATCCTGCAGAGTGATTAGGAAGAAAACGCTGGAGCCTGAAGGCCCGGGGCGGGGATTACATCCCGCACCCAAACTGCAACACCACTGCTGCAGCACAAGTTTGTTCCCGAAGAGGAGCAAACAGCAAAAGCACCATGTTTGGCAATATAAATGATCAATTATGTTAATTTTTTTATTCTATGATGGGCTGAAACAAACTGAATCCATCGCAATCTACACGCATTTCAGGCGCCAGGGTAGCAAAAATAAAAGTTTTTTTCAGTAAATAACTTGAGCAGAGCATAAAGTTATGCCTATATGGACGGACGTTTTGAAGAAAATAGGTGATTTTGGACGTTTACTTATAAGACATCTGGATTTATTAATGTGTTCACAAAGAAAAGATTGCATCATATCTTTGTAGATATGAAGCATGAAAGTACAATGTATTTGTAGTTCCATCTGAAAACACAACTATTCTGAGGGAACGAAAGCCGACTTTTCAGGAATCTCAACAGGATATGACTGAACTCGGAGGAGAGAGACATCTCCATTTCAGGAGTGGGCTGGATTTGGCACAAACAACTATAAATCTTTCATAAACTCACATCTGGAATCACAATTCCTCTGCCCTTGTGATTGTTTTTGATGAGCAGCAGTAGCCTGCCTCTTTAGACTCGAGTTGGTCATGCAGGTCCAGCCAAGGGTCTTTTGGCAGGCCTTGCAGAACGAATGACCTTATCATTCCTAACCGTTACAAAGATTAGGCTTAAAAAGGGTTTTTTTTGGATGGTTTTCTGCTGTCACTTCAAGGACTTGCTAACCAGAACAAAACAAAGCAGACATGTTATTTAAATCACCCGTGTAGCAAAAGTACAATACCCTCCTACAGCTGTGAACAAATCTAAAATAATCTAAACATTGACGAAAATGTAATATAATTGGGCAGTCAGACCTAGATAACTGCCATCACAAAAACACACGCATGTTAGTCTGGAGAACATCCATAAACTGGCACCAATAGTGCCATGCTGTACCCATGTACATGACCATGGCCTTTGGAGTAAAACCATAAAGCTCATGTGTGTGTGTGTGCACGGTCAACCCTAAATGCTCTTACCTGGTGGGGAGCTGGGAGCGTTGAGGGAGGAACTGGAGCTACAGGCCTCGGTCTGGTTGAAGGCCCCTTCCAGCTGCCGCCGCCTCTGGATCCGGCTGTACTCCTGACGGAGGTTCTGGAAGATCTGCTCTGTAGGGAGCAAAACGGAAACAAGGACACAAACCGTTTAAAACAGGACAGAGGACGCCCCAAAAAATGAAGGCGCCACACATTTCTTCAACCCTTTTGGCGGTTGTGAGGCGGTGCTCCCAATGGGCTTCCAAAGCAAACGCAATCCAGACTTTCTCACTTTGTTGCTTGGATGTCAGCACCAGTGTTATTACTGAAACTTTAGCTTTTTGTGATGAAATGGCCACAAATGTACAGGTTTTTAAATGTATAATGTGCCGTTTAAGTCTCTATTTCGAACGTGAAAAGGAATTATGAATCTATCCAGTCGTAGTAATTGTCCCGATTGCTCAACAGTGATTCATTACAGGAATTAATCAGTATTTTCATTAGTTTGGTCTTTAATGTGTGTTATTTTCGATACTGCGCCCACCACAACCACATTCAAAACAATGCTGAATGTATTCCAGCATTAATTAGGACTATTACAGGAAGGCGTAATCATCCACACTGAAGATAAACTAAAGCTATGCTCACTTCCTCTGTCGTTTCTCACCTAACACGGGTTCCAAAATACAATCAACAGGAAGTAGAGGCGTGACAGACTGACATGAGTGACATACCTACTACAGCTGTAACAAACACAGAGCTTACTTAAAGACAAACTTGTTTTTGTCTTGTGACTATCACTTTCACTTCTCTTCCAAAAGTTATTTATGACGTCAGCGTCACCACAGCTGGTGAGAAGGCTCGCATTAAGGCTTCAACACAAATCAGCGTTCTTCACTGAGCTGTAACAAAGTAGAAGCCTCTCGTTCTTCTGAGGCTTGTTCAGTGGTTGTGTGGATGCTTGAGGTTTTGGTGGATGGAAGAAAATAAACTGATCTATGTGATATAAGACTGCAATGCAAACAATGTCAAACATTACGTGTCTCACTATAAGATCAACCAGCTTCTAGCCTTACTGGCCAGCTACGCACTGTTTAAGCACGAGCCCTGATAAATCATGCTAATTCATAGGTTAATTACTGATTAAATAAGTACTCAAGATGATCTGCATTACAAGTAGTATGTACAGAAAACTTAAAATACCATATCCTTTATTTTTTATGTTTCTGACTGAAACTGGAGTTTTCCAATGATCGTGTAGGATGGTTGTCTTTCCAAAGTGCCTGCGTTGTCACAATCATTTAATCTACGGACAGTAAGCCAACTGGAAAATGGCACCTGAGCCCACATCTAAAAAGCACAACAGCAACAACATGACACAGTTAACCAATATCAGGTCGCAGTAAGGCGAGGGCAGCGTAGAGGCTCTCTGAGAATTGGGTTTGCACACTGCAACAACCGCTTGTTTTATTGGTTAAGCTGCCATATTGCCTGTGATGACACACTAATCTCAATTTCACTTCAAGTGTACTGCTGGTGCTTTCAAGGAAGCTCAAAACATCAAAGATGTGCATGTTGACTGGGGTCTGCAGTTCACAGTTCATGTGTTGACAGAATCAACCCAGATCAACATCAAGCAGACAGTATGTGTGTCATGAAAAAGCCAAAACGATCATTATTAGCCTTAGAATTTATACTTTATAGTACAACATGTATCACAGGTACAGACTTCAATAAAGTAAAGGTAATACAGGTACTGTAGGTACACATTGACATGTCGAGAAAGTGGCTGTCTCTTTATCATCTCAAATATGTCCTCCTTAGGATAAAGCCCACGCTGCAGCTGCTGTAACAGCTTAACATGGGTCACAGCCGGCACACACGTATCTAATTATAAAGCTTAAAGTTCAAAAAAGTCATGGGGAAAAAATGAGACAAACACCATGGCCTCAAATAGTGCTGTTAAGCAAATGTTTAGGCGGAACTTTATCTCACTCAGTCCACACAGGAGGTGAAGTCTTTATACATGCTGCACCTCTATCTGGAGCACCGTGCCTCATTTATCTTGGGTGGAGGGGGCTAGAAGCCATGCTGCCACTTCAGCCTGCTCATCGGCGAGCTTGGATGGATGGTGAGGAAAGCCACGTCATATTTTGTTTTATTTGTGTGTGTTGACTTTGAGAGCCTCTGTGTTGCATGTCTTGTTAGTACTTGACAATGTATAAGAGTCTCCTGATGATGATACTACGTATATTAATATTCTCACTTTTTCCAGATTGTAAAGCATCAATATTGTATAACCTTTTCAATTTAATCTTACATTCTGTTTTTAGGTTTATTTTGGAACATCTGCCTCTTGGGACTACAGATGAAAAATAGCCTTTTGGCTAACTCTGGCGCATTTACAGAAATGCTATTAATGTGCACTCTCCCTTATCAAATAAACCAATAAATAAAAAATAAAATATGTGGTCACTTTTGAACCCCTGCTCTGGCTGTACGTGGCCTCTGAAACCTTCCAGAATCAACAATACTGGACCCTAATCTGACAGGCTGTTTATTGAAACACCACAGGGCCTTTCACTTGTAATAAAGAAATGTTTTCAACCTACGGGGCTGTAACAATGACTTAAACAATTAGTAGACAGAAAACTGATTTAGGTCATTAAGATAATCAATTTAAAATGTAAGTCATTTCTTGAGGACAAGTGCCAAATATTCAAAGAACCCAGTTTCACAAGTGAGGATTCACTCCATTGTATATCATCATACATGACATTGGGTTTCTAAATGTAGGTCTGGAGAAGCAAACATGTGAAGACGTGAATTTTGATTCTGACATCATAGAGACTAACCAATGACTTGAAAAAATAATAAGCAGATTAAAAAATTACAAGAAAGAGTTGAAGACAGCTGCATTTATTGATATTTTTTTAAATAGTCTATACTACAGAGGTTTATAATGTATTAACTAATTGGAAAAGACAATATATGAGTGTAACCACACCAGCTGAAACACAGGTTTTAGTTAATCTCGGCAGTCAGCAACATGCTGGCTGCAGAGACTAACTAAAACTTAAACTAAATTATTTTGATAGTATTGATAGTACTACAGTTACGACACTTGAGTTGCTGAACGCTGACAACAAGAAAGCTGATTGAAGCCACAGCTGTTGAGATTAAACTGTGACAGAAGTCTCAAATGCACGGGTCCAATGTTAGATAACACTATTCCTCGGTACAGCGGCCTAACGAGTGAGAAACCCTCTCCTCACTTCCAGCTCTGCCAACTACTAGTAGCTCAACTGTGGGCGTTGCTTGGCAACAATGACCCTGCCACAACCAGGCCAAGCAATCAATCACAGAGACTTCCGGGAGAGCTGGAGGAACACAGAGGAGAAAGCCTCGGCTAAAAGGCTTAGGCACAGACCAAACAGTGAATACCACATGAGATCGGACAGATAGATTGGCCGTGGTGGTGGAGAGAAAACAAAGCTGACTCATTTCCTTTCACCCTCCACTGCTAACGAATTGTGTGTGTGTGTGTGGGGGGGTTTCGAATGTCCGAACTGCCAGGTAGTAGCTTGTGATGTATTACGGGTCAGTAGAAGTTGCCCTCCTGCAGCAAAGAATTTAAGTGACCACTAATAGTTTGGAAAAAAAAGCAGACATGGGAAACTGCAAATCACTGAATTGTTTTTAAAGGAATAAATCTGACATTATATCGTAAAATGATAGCAAGCCCGATGCGCAGTAGATCGTTTCTGGACAGATCAGCGAGGTCACAACTCCTCAATGCATTTGCATCCAACTGTTTTAAACATAAAATCTTCTGAACAAAGAGCTTCCCGAGCAGACAGCAGGCCATCTTTAGCCCTGAATATACGAGCAGTCTTGCAGTCTGACCAAGGTTTCAGGCCTGAACTATGACCTGCCTGCTTTTCTACCCAAAATGCAGTTGGGTAGTACCAGTCCAGCCTCATGTCATCTGGGGAGGATTTTAGTACAGCACCAGACTAGACTAGCAGCACAAGAATGAGACAGAGGAGAACGGAGTGAGTGATCCTATCTACATTATTACCTAAAGACACACACACACACACACACACACACACACACACACACACACACACACACACACACACACACACACACACACACACACACACACACACACACACACACACACACACACACACACACACACACACACACACACACACACACACACACACACACACACACAGAGAGAGAAAGCATGTGTGGGTAAAGACGGGTGGGAGGGATGACAGCTGACCTTTCACCAAATACAAAACTGCTTTCACTTGGCAAACCGCAGCAGCAGAGAGGCATGCTTGCGACACCAGTCCCATAAGGGGGCCTTCTTCTGGGTGAAGGTGAGTAGAATACCTGCTATCTGGAGCTCATGCTAAGCAGACAAACTCGGAAAGAACTGGAACACCCAAGAGGCCTGTTGGATTCTTAACATAAGGTTCAGGCTAAATAAGCAACGTCAGAACAGACAACCTGGAAAAAACTGATAGGATTCATTTTTTTTGTATTAATATAAACATAGCTCCACTATGAATACTACTCTGTGAGGCAACCATAATAAGCAAGTCAGGCTGTGTAAATGATGTCAGCAATAACAGGGGCATTAAAATGTGTCTTCACCTCCAGGTATCTGCAACTGGAAGGAACAGCCCTCTCTCTTCTCAGAAACAAAACACCTCTTCATCACTATAAATCTTTTGCTTACCAGCATGACAATTACACAATTCACCAGAAGCCAAAACGCTTGCATTTCACAGGAAGCCGGCTGTGAAGCCGTCTCCATCATCATCTACATCTGTGCGTCAATGCCCTCAGCAAACCGCACACCAGCATCATCTTACAATGATATGCACCATGAAGCACATTTTTTCTTACAGTGCAAAAACAGGAACAGAGAGTGAGACAATTTGGCCTTTGTCTTAATAAGTGACGCAGCTGGCACATTGTGCAAAATTGTTTCAATTAAAAAAAAAAAAATCATCACTAATAGCTCACATTTCACTAATATCCCAAATCCATTGTCATTGTTGATGTTTATATATTCTTCGATATATATTATATATATTTATATTGTACATAGGAGTTCATTGTTCATGCTTAGTTTCTATGTTCTAATTTGTTGTCTTTAATGTCCTTGTTTTTATATTTTTCTTGTTTATTTGTATACAAACGCATACAGGGCGAATAAAGCTGACTCTCATTTCACTTTCATTTCTCGGGTAGCAAGTTAATGGACCATGAATAACGTCACCTGAGACCTAAGTCAAGATGCACAGAACTATAGAGGAATAACATATCATTTGCCCAGCCTTAGATAATTATGTTATGTGAAAGAAATAAGGACATTTAACCCCCAGTGACAGCCACAGCCACTAAGGAAACATAAACCCCTGGATCACTCTATCAAAAAGCTTCTTCTCCAAGCAGTGCCAATAAAAACTGGTTATGAGGAATGCTCAGATTTCTTCACTTTCAATACTTCGTGGCAAGATGGAAGGCAGTACACTTCATCGCAACAGGAGGGCTGAATAGCACCATAAGTAACCCTGTGGTTTATAATAGGCTGAACTATAGGAAATGGATTTATAACCACTGGGGAGCACATGATGACAATCTACGAGTTAACAGCACGGCTTAGCACAGGTAGTACAGCGGTCTCCATCTTGTAATCCTCTCTCATTTCCCAGCAGTGATGTGATAAAATAAATTCAATGACATCAAGCTTTTCTTTTTTTAATTAACATTCAAAAAGCATAAGGATTAGGCCTCACTGGTATCACGCTGCCCATATCTGAGTGCCTGGCACATGCAATAAGCCTCACTGGATCGCAGTGCAGACATCTAGGTAATTATCTTGTGTCTACTAGTGTGCCCCACACCCGTCCAATGCTCACAGCGGAGCTTTTCAAGTCAAAAGGGAGAGTAGATGACAGACATAAAAAGGAAATGAACAATGTCCTGCAGGCCCGGAAATGGCTGTGGTGCATAATGGTATAAACCCCCACCTCAATGCAAGACAATTGTGGCATTAAAGCCAAGGCACATTAGCCAGGCAGCTCCTAATTAACAGCCTGCCATGATGTGCCCGCTGCTGTGATGCCGTTTGTCTTCTCAGGCGAGCCCAACTGGCTAGATTGTCACCCATGTGTTAAAGTACGAGCAGGGTCTTTTGTTTAAAGTCCTTCCAGTTTTCAAATACATGGTTTAAATGAATATATTAACTGATTTAATGGCCACGAGTCTATACTATAGCTGCAGATTGTACAGGCAAATCTGAGTCAGTCATAAACTAACTATATTCAATTTGTCCCATGCTAGAAATAGCAACGTTATTTGATTCAACGTTAGCTATGCAGACAACTTTGAAGCTAATAATTTCATGGGCAGCTCAGCATTAGCTTTAAGCTAATTCACTCAACTATACAACAATACAAAGAGCTGGCAAGGTGCCACCGACGAATACCTATAGAGCCACCTCTATTTTTGTGAATCCACTGATTAATTATGATTTGCAAAAATGATCTGTGTCGGTAACTTGGCGCTGACGTTTCCCCTTCCTGGCGTTAGCTTAGCTTAGCGAAGCTAACGTTTAGCCTCCAACCCCCATTCAGATTCTCTCAATTGACGTTAGCTAGCTATCACTTCCAGTCCACTCCACCCAAACCCCCTCCCCCATGACACCCACCCAGGAAAAAAACGTCAAAATCGGTTTAAATGTCATACCTGGAGTGAGCCTGTGTTCGCCTCCTCCTATGGCCGGAGGAGACATCGAGTGCGTTGGGCTGTCGACTGGAGGACGGAGGTTGCATCTTTGCGGCGACGGAGTGCCAGAAGTCCCCGGTAGAGGGTTGCACCTTCTCCGCTTGGGAGACTGGGGACTGAGGAGGGCCTCAAACTCCATCGACCGCTTTAATGTTGCCCCACAAGCCATGTTGTTAGCTAAAGAAAATTGGAAAAGTAAGTTGGAGGAAAAACGACCCGCAAAACTGTTTTTTTTTGTCGCTCGTGGTTTTGTACGTTAAACGTTGCTCGATTTTTCTTGAGCCTTTCTTCCTCTCCACAACAACGGATTTTCTTCTCTGAGTAGTAAACCAACTGCCGACCGTGCCTGCTGAATTTTTAAAACGTCACAATGGCAGACCGTACCATTGAGGAAAAGAGGGGGGAGCTTTAATATTTACAACATATTTTGTTGTATATTTCACTAATTTTAATTGTCATTCTTACCCAAACGTATTTCTTAACGTTGCTAATAATACATTATTGACTCAATTGGCAATTTATTTTCTCTTTAACAGTCTTTACGCTACGATTTCTTGCCACCCAACCCTATTGATGTTGTTGAGGGCTTTGGTTTCCGTTGAACTTAAATTGAAGGTTCACGAGACGTCTGGTGGTGGAGGTCAGGTAAATCAAGTAGATTAAAAATTAACTCCAGGGTGATTTTACTCTTTAATCTCCTTCAGAAAGCGGGAGATTTTATATATTTACTGTCTGTCAACTAGTAACCGGCTTCCCATTGTATTTTCCCATTGTGTTTGCAAACTTAACACAATGGCTGCATGGTAATAATGACTTAGAATAGAGTCCCTGAGCAGCAAAGTTCTCGACCACACTACACACTGTGACTGAAAATAGGAACTGTACTTGTATGTACAAAGCATTTGTATAGTATGTATGCTAGAGATTATTTTCTGTTCTTGTCTTGCTTTGTTTTATCAGCTACATTGCTCCATTTCACACCTGTTGTATCACATGCATCAACAACCAGTCACACATTCACCACAGTCTTTTGTTTTGAGTAACCCATTGAAACAAGCAATGTCCAGAACTGAATCACCCATCAACTTATATTTGCTGCAGTCTCCACCACTGGGTGTGCATCTTGATGTGACAGTTTGTTTTATGTGCACTACGTTTCCCATGTGATGATAACTGTCTCACTGGGATTAAAAATCCCTTTTACAGGAGTAGCCTGACTTTTTAAATGCATAATACATGTAGGTTAATACAAACAAAACAAAGTCTTATGCAGTCCTTATTGTTATCACATAACCTATGCAAAGAACTAAACATCAGCCAATCTTATGCAGTATTTATTTCAGCTTGCATCTTGAGTATCTTAAACAGAACTGCTAGGAAGTATTCAGCAATATCATTTAAAGTAGCATTTTAGCATCTCCTCGTAAAGCCAATGAGCAATCATATTATTGGTTGTTCCATCAAATATGACAGAGGACAAATGTATATACTGTGTTCTTTAGTTATGTCTTGTTATTATGTGTAGGGTTTAAAATAATAACATCCCCCCATTGCCAAATTCATGATACTTTTAGAGGCTGTAGTTTAAAAAATGCTCTTGAATTTTATACTGAGAGGGGTTTCTAATATTTGGTCTATAACTTCATTCGTATACATGGGGAAGCTTATTCAAAATAATACAAATGCCACCTCAAATTAGCCTATAACACATCCTTTCACGCATCTCTAAAAATGTTTTTTTTAAAAGACAGTATTACTTTTATGAAGGTAGAATTTATTACAGGGCTGTGTTTGTAGACCCAATGACAAACTACAAACTGTGACTAAGTGGAGAGCAGGGCCGTCCTTCAATCAGAGGATCGGAGGTTCGATCCCCGGGTCCGACTCTGCTAGTCGCATGATGATGTGTCCTTGAGCAAGAAACTTAACCCCATTTATAATTCATTGCAAACACAAGACTGCTGACTTTTTGCCACTTGACAATGATTAAGTAAGAAGTAAGATTTACGTGTGGAATTTGCTTGAAAATAAACATATAAGGATAGAGTATGGTCAAGTATTATCTTTAATCAGTTGATGGTTGAAACATGTGTTCGGTCTAGTATGTGCACCTGTGAGTTTAAGTGAAATGTCATACAGTGTGTGCTCTGCTGCAGCTGCCAGTTGTCACAATTGCAAAGAGTGTTCTGGTGCTTGTGCTCGTTCTCCTCCTGGCATGTGCTCCATTTACCTCGGCACACTGCTTGGATTCACGTGTGCGGACATTGTGTGAAGTGCATGGGGCTTTTGTGGAGTCCTGGCATTCATGTGCAGATTGGATAAGGCAACGCACATCGTCCTCTGTCCCTGTACGCTCAGGGACAAATACTCAAAAATAAACAAGCGTACCCACAAGAAATGCACCTTTCCACCACGTGGTGAACCCAAAAGTTAAGTCAGCACTTCAGTTCACAGTATGTCACAGGGGTGAGAGCGTTAAAGCACTGACATTGGAGATGGGTAAGTCAAAGGTTAAAGGTTAGCTACATGACATCATCTCACTTCCAGTCCAACATAACAATAAACCTTTTGTCTGACCTGAACCAATGCCCAGAGATGATAAGCTTTATTTCCACTGGAATCTGATACTAGAATGGTTATAATTGTTTATTTTTAAAGGTTAATGGTTTCTCTTTACAAGCTGTCTTCACATTGTATCTCATAACTACAAGTAAAACACATTATGTAACATGTTTCCGACATTTGATAGGCTTTCTGATCTGTCGGATCACTTATGGGGCTACTAACAATATTCAAGAGTTATTGTTGAATAGCCTTGAACACAATAGCCTTGAAGTACATACCAGCACTAATAATTTGATGGGAATGAATCCTGCTCATATTTGATTCTTCATTCGATGTCAAACACGTATCTATCTGTACAACTACTCTTTAATTTCAATCATTGTCTGATGTTCGGCTCCTGATTGTCCACCATCTCTGAGATTGAGTTAAGCCATGTGGTTCTGTTCCTGGGCATCTCATCCTCAGTGATGGCATCACAGTTGTTGTCTTCTGTGGAGGCTAATCCTGGGGTTAAAGCCTCTGTAGATTTTCTACACCTTCCAATCTCACACAGCCTTTGTAACAACTGCAGCAGAGCGACTCTTAGCTCTCGACAGCGCAGTGCATATAGCAGTGGGTTGACTGCAGAGTTGACCAGGCAGAGGGTGCTGCAAAAGGCGAACGCTCTCTGTTGGGCACAAGTCAGGACCACAGAGACATCAGCTAACATGAAGGAGAGTGTGGGCAGCCAGCAGCTCACCAGTATGAGTAGGATCAGGCCAAAGGTACGCGCCAGCCGGATATCCATCCTCATGCGGGCCTGTCCTGTCCCCGCTGCTCCCTGGAGGCTGGTCATAGAGGACTCATGGCGGTGGGCCTTCCACAGGATGAGAGCATAAGCACACAGAATGAGAGCCAGAAGCACCAGTATGAAGCTGGTCCAGCAGGCCAGATAGCCCTGGCTGATGTAGGGAAACAGGAGTGAGCAGGGCGGATTAAGCCCTGTGGGACACCTCCAACCCATCAGCGGCAAGAAGGAGATGAAAATGGTGGCGCTCCAGAGGATCAGCAGGCTCAGCACGGCTCTTCGGCGGGTCAGCAGCACCTTGTAGCTGGAGGGCTGCTGGATGCAAAGGTAGCGGTCCAGAGCGGTCAGCAGCAAACTCCCCACCGAGCTGGTGAAGGCCATGGTGACACCACCTAACTTGAAGAGGTAGGCAGTGGGGCCGTCATTGTGGCAAAAGAGGTGAAAGTACAGGAAGCTGGTAGTGAAAAAGCAGCTGGCGAAGACATCCGCAAAAGCAAGGCTGGCAATGAACAGATATGAAGGCCGCTGCCGGAGGGAGGCTGTTGCAGCGATCACTCCCAACACGAGAGCGTTTTCCAGCAGAGTGATAGGACCTGCCAGGAAACAGATTGAGCCGATGGCTGTCTTCTCAGCCTCGGTGAGAACCATGTAGCATTCCAGATTCTCACAAGACCTGTTAACTGTGAGAAGATCACAGGTTTATAGCAGGACAGATTTTATTGGGCAAGTGTACTGAAACTATAGCGGTCATTATAAATGCACCCTTAAATTACATTTGCTAAAAAACATTATCTTGAACCATTTTAGATTCTAATGAAGCAATGCATTTTTCTTTATTGAGGCCACATACCTATCTGTGAGCAGGTGTTCTCTTTGGCTTCTGTGAGTCCTAAACAAGTCGAAACCTCCCATTGCTCCATTTCAACTGTTACCGGAGGGCCAGTAGGCCTACTGTATTTACAAAATAAAGTCAGTCATTTAAATGTGTTATTCTTTATGGATTAATACACATAATTAACATATCTGTAGGTATATAAGAACAACTAGCAGGAGATCCTTTAAGAAGTAAAAAGGCACTGCATTTTCCACTTTTTCCAGTATTATGTTAATTTCTAAAGAACATAAAAACAACTGTATTGATCATTGAACTTAAATAATAAATGTGTAAGACAAGACCAAACACACATAGTAAGATCCACACATCTACAGCAAAAATTATATAATATATATATTATTTTATTGATAACAAACCTTTTTTAGATGAAGTGATTGAAGCAGGCAACTTCCTGTGGAGAAACAAATAAAGTGGAAAATGTGATGTATTTTTCTCTCTTTGTCAATATTGAACTTGGTGCTTAAAGGGAACATGAACATCTGTGAGTCAGAACAGAAAGTCACTTAGAGGTTAGGGTAAACAGAGAATGACCATTACTGTATCCACTGGTGCTGATATTGAAGAGATGGTTGCAAGGTGCCACGGTTTAAATACCACGCCATAAACCACTTCTTGCTGAAGGAATAATGAACGGATTTTGTTTGAAAATCCCAAAAAGCAAAATGGTTGCACCTTTGTCCATAATATGTAGAGACATTTAATATAACCAGCGTGCTCATGGTGCGTTGAGGTATCACTTCCATCAGCTGTAGCTTTAGCTGTACCCTAAAGCATGGCAACTTGTTTTCAGAGCTTTTATGCACACAGCTCACAAATGGTCTAGTGATAGCCTGCACCTTCATTTGACCAAGTGTGTCCAATGTAACTTTGACAAACAATGCTGTTGAGTTTTTCAAATGAATTATTTTTGGCTCACACAATGTCATTATAATTGAGAAAAGAAACGGACATCTCTACGGATGTTATCTCCAAAACCAGACAGCTCACACC
Organism: Anarhichas minor; assembly: GCF_050575085.1. Classification (NCBI taxonomy): domain Eukaryota; kingdom Metazoa; phylum Chordata; class Actinopteri; order Perciformes; family Anarhichadidae; genus Anarhichas; species Anarhichas minor. Next base: position 2,232,676 of record NW_027466481.1, on the reverse strand, counting down.
AAAACAATCCGGATTGATCAATAGCACTACAAGTAAGAGGAAGATATGTATTTTGTGATAATTGTTTTTGATTTATGTCCCTTTAAGTGATTTTTTATGAACTGAGCTGGACCAGAGAATTAATAATTAATCCATATTTCCACTTTTGCAGGGATTTTACTGAGTGCATTCAGTTATCTGCAGAGATGAACATAATAGCAAACTCATGTTGTTGGCCTATTATCATAACCAACAGGATGAAGACTGCCCCCTTTTGGTATTAGAGGGGATTATATTGGAACGAAAAACTGTACATCGGTGGCTGAAGGTCACCGCAGAGATGAACAATCTCCTGTGAAGTGCATCACCGTTGTGCAATCAATAGATTAAACTAATGCTGTGATAAACAGAGAGTGGCCACCCATAGCTGCTCCCAGTGAGGCTTAAATTATAGAGATTATATTTTATAGGCAAAAACATGACACAATCACATGAATGGAAATGACAGTAAGTTTGAAAGAAAAAAGCTGGGAAACAGTGAGAAAATAACACAAAAAGAATCATTAAAGGTGATCAAGGAGAGTAGTTGTATATGATGCAGTATAAGTGATTACAAACTAAAGGGAACACAATAGGCTCGTTCGAGATGAGTCAGTTCTGCGCAGACTCGATCACCGACAATCGGCGCACAATGCATGCTGGTTAGATTTGTGCCCGACTTGAGCCCGACTTGCTCTGACGTCACGCACACGTCGTCAACGATGACCTCACGAGAGCCAGTTGCTCTCCACCGACTGCATGACCCAAAGCATCCCAAAGACCCCAAATCCTATTTTTCTGTGTAATTATAATATTTAACGCTCGATTGTTTGCTATTAGTCTCATGTTGTGCAATGAAGGTTTAATCTAAAAACTCATGCTGTCTGATTGATAATAATAATAAAGCTGTTTTATACCACACAAAACAAGCATCAAAGTGTTTCACAGACAGACATAAAAAGAGCAAAGGATAGCATACAATGCAGATACACACATGAATACACATGAGGTCTGTTAACCACAAGTAGCAAGTACAAGTACAAGTACAGATTGGATCTAACAGGATACAATTATTTCTGTGGCTTCCTGTTTATTTTAAAGGCAGCTGAAGACAGTCTGAATTGAAAGCTTCCTCCACGCAGGCGAGGCGCAGTTCATGTCAAACGAGCCCTTTTACCCAATCAGGTCACCGTGGCCTTCAATCCAATGTTTCCCCTTTATTCTGTTTCCAGTGACCATTATTTCTGTTTTTCATCACACATTTGAAACTTCCTTTTAAAAGCATAGAAAATATATATATGAGCAGAAGTGGTAGAAAGGCCCTTATTGACATGAGGGACAATATTTCACAATTCCACTGGGCCATATGGGTGCAAGCACTTGTGGATATTACACCACCTCAGGCTCTTTTGTGTTTTGACTGTTAACAACCATCATTCTTATAAAACTGGTTGCCTCTTCAAAAAAAAGCACCAACAGCCGTGTACAGAAAACTTCATTTATAATTAAAAAAACATACAGGCGTCCATTTTAGTTGCTTCACTGGCAACATGCACACTGAAATAATGTGGCAATAACCCCTTGAGTCAGTGTTTCGGCGTGCCACATTGTTTCAAAATATAGCAAGCCCTTCTGGCACAAGAAGAAAAAAAGAAACGTCTGGTGTTTGTAGGAGCAGCAAAAAAAGAAGCATTGTAAAATTGGGCTAAAGTAGCAGATTTGCTGCACAAATACACTTAATGAATGACGGACAATAAAAACATATTTTTGAAAATAAATTTAATTTCACAGAGATATCACAATGCCAATTTAAAAGCAAATTAGGAAATTATTACTTAATGTCACTGGATTTTAAACCTGTAATTAAATAACCTTTGAACAGCTTACCTTGTGTGGAGTTTTCTGCTTTTCTTCTTATTTTAGGGGATCTGAATTAGGTCCCTCAGCAGCACAACAACCCCAGCATGATCGCATAGACCTACAAACCTGACTGATGGCAAAGTGCATGACTGAGAGGAGACGATAAGGAGGGAGGCTGTGATGACACGAGGGAGAGAGGGAGGGAGGGAGAGTGAGAGAGAGAGTGAGAGAGAGAGAGAGAAAGAGAGAGAAAGAGAGGGAGAAAACCAGATGGAAAGAGATGAAAGAGCCCAAATGATGTATTAGAAGGACAGCTGGAGTCTGTGATGAAACTGAGAATGGCAGTAAAGTCCAATTTTATATGTCTGATTATATGTAATAGAGGTGAAATGGAGAAGATAAAACATGAATACATTTAGGGTCATGATGGATGCAGGGGAGGAGAGCACTTAAGCATGTGTGAAAGACTTGTCGATGAAAGAAAGAAGAAAAAACATCACCCTTTATTAAAAAAAATATGAATGAAGTGACCTCAAAAATATTTACTCCTGACCTGGGAGTCATTAATAACCTGATAAGTGGACCTTGTGTTAAGATTATTGTCGCAAACTACTCAAATTCATAACCAAGATGGCTATAAAAGATTGTTGAATTATTTCCATTCATGCAGAAACTGTTTTTCCTTCCACCTCTTTCGAATACTTTGCACTCATCTTCATTTGACAGACAGCATTTGGCATCACAAATGCAGTCACACACTTCATCACATGATGGTTTATGATATTTTTACATTTTATATATTGCTTGCCTTCATGTGGACAGAAAGCACAAACAAGATAACAAACATTTGACTGCTTCAGTTGTTTGATTCTTGTTTACATCCAATCTGCAGTGAGTGCTGAGGTGTGAAAACCAGCCTTCGTTGCAAAGGAGGATTTAAATTGTTCTTTTACATTTCATTGCTGACTAATGCCCAGTGAAGTCAGTGTGGGTCAGGGTGTAATACTGCTTGCAGTACAACAGGGGGCAATGCTAAGCAGCCATGAACTAGTGGACATAATGAAAGGTTGCTCAGTTTTTAATCTTTATCATTCTGCATAGATACAAAATCTGAACTCAACAAGCACTTCCTTCACAAATTAAGGCTGTTTAATTTGGCTTAAAGCCCTGTGGTGAAGTGCATTTGTAGCTCAATAACAATTCAATCAGATCACAAACCTGAGGCATTCTGAAATGAGTTAGCATCCTATTTTAGAGAAAAGTATGCTAAATGAAATAGAAACTGGGACTCACAAAAGACAAGACCAGGAAATAGGTCAGAAAGAGATATGTTTTTGATGTCATGTTTATATTTTATCTAATAATCAGGCGGCGATATCTGGTGCACTGTGTCCTCTGCTGATGGATTCAGCAGGCCAGAAGGCAGGAAATGTGATTAGGAGCAGACAGCACAGCTTCAATAAGATTTCTTCTCAGTCACTGTCCGGCCAGGTGCAGGTCACGAGCACAGACCACAGGACAGAAGAAAGCCTGAAATGTTTAATTATTGGATTACATCATCCGGTGACACAATCTCATTTTTAGAAAGCACTTTGTTCTCCTGGTCCTGTGTTTTACCCTCTTCCTTCACAGAGCAGTTAGAAAAAGAAGTGTGTTGGGTTGTTTAAACATGGCAGGGAACAATGGCAATGGCAGAAGACATTTAAGATTTGAAATACATCTGAAGGACATCTCAGCACCTAAAAAACTAAATGTTGAGAGAGAGGATCCAACAAACTTACATCAATGTGATGTGGGCCAAACACTTGATTCTCCATAGCTGGATGGCCTGCTTGAAGGAGGGTGTAACGGAAAACAGACACATGATAATAAGCCCCCAATGCTCTCAATTGTATTGTTTATATGTATTTTTTCATTTAATTATTTGTTTTTTCAACAGCCATGGGGTCATATCAGTAGGCGATAAGGTTTAGGTATTGGCACTGGTATTTGTGTTGCTTATCTAATCTAATCTAAAGTTTTCTTTTTTTTATTTCTATGCTGTAGAGACAGAGATGTAAATACAAGTTGTGAGTGTCTTTGACTAGACTGTATACGCAGATATTCAATAATTGGTGTAGGTTCTATAAACGAGTGCATTCAGGCTCCTTTGTGTCTCTGTCCGTTCGCCGAACTAGACTGGAAAAATACATTTTAAAAAACTTGGCAACCAAGAAAAGAGATTTCATTTGAACATATTTGCTTCTGGTATTACATAAGATCTTGGATATGGGACAAACTTAGCGCTGACGAGTGTGAAACTAGTTCTGCTTCTCTTCTTGCACGTCACTGTGTGGGTGGGTTTCGCAACTCTTCTCACACTCTTCAGATTCATGTGAGCCCGTGTACACCAAATAACTATAAATGGCCTAGAGAAAGAGATACGTCTGTATATGCAGCTTATGCTGTGTGAGAAGTAAACAACAGCCTTTGTACACCACTGTTGTTTTGAATATATCTTCCATTCCACTTCCCAGGATGGCCTACCGTACAGTCACTATGTCTATGACGAGATCACGCGACCAGGGGCGTTTGTAAAGAAGCCTTCACAACCAGTTAAATGTGGAGATACGTCCACCTCACATAATCTGTACGACCCGCAGAAGCCTCTCCATGACCTACTTTCCATACATAGTTGACTCTTGATGGGAACAGCCCCCTTACAAAGGTTGCTTTGCTTTGGGGAGTGTCCTTCCATGGCCTGCAGCTGTATACACTGGCTGAAACCAAATGTGTTGTGCAACTGTTATGACGCTTTAGACAAGGTAGAGGGGAAAGTCACTTTAACCGTGGATCTCCCATAAAACCAGCATCTCCCATTACCATTGTCCTTGTAAAGACTAAGAGAAGTGTAAGGACTGCATTTTTCAACATTCATTTAGTGTTATAAGACTATAGAAAAGTGATATATATATGAAGCCTTAAAGCTGAATAGCAATACAAGTAATACCAGAAAACTCCAGGCCATATAATAAGCTTTAAACAATGATTTGAAACCAATAACACAATGATTCACGGGGTAAACGGGTATAGCCTTGTGTGTTCTCAGTCAGTTAGTTCGGCGAAACACTAATCTTTTTTTAGCAACCCCCACACACATCTGGAGTCCATTCACCATTTTGGGTGTTGTGGCTCACATGTCGCTAGATGTATGACAGCGTGATGTTTACATGATACTCATTTTGCATCGTAGTAGTTTAACTCTTGAGTTAGGCCTTTGTAAAACTCACACTGGATTATGGCACAAAAGTTGTAACAACACAATGCACCTTATCTATTCAATTAAAAGCCTAATATCTTAACATAGACAGGAATCAAAACAGGAAAATCTCACTTGTCCTTTCCCGTTGTCATATACTCTCGCAGCAGGTGGACATTGATATGAGGGTTAATGGATTTGTTTCAATAAAATGGTCAAGGGTTTTGTCTTAACCAGAGGACTGAGACGTGGGGGATGGGCAGCAGCTCACAGACTAGAGCTGTTGTGTAGGCTCTCATTACAGCCTGTTGCAGCTGTTTCTCAGCACAGCAGTTAACCCACACAAACAGGAACTGTGGAACAACAACTCTGTTTTCATACAGCAGAAAAGCTATGAAGTAGGCTTCATCAATAAATCTAAACTCTGGACGTGTTTACCTTATTTGAACGAGGGATTGACAATACATAATACAAATATATATATATATATATACATATTGTTCCCCCAAACCTCATTATTACGTTGCATGTAACCGTGGAGTTTTTGTTACGTAAGATAGCGTGAAAGCGGAATAGCTATGGTGCTTAGAATGTGTTTTTCTCGTCGCTGTTTTCATCACTTCTCAGGAAATACCCGAGGTCCAACAAAGGAATGGAGAAGAGTGTCAGCGATTGACGTCACCGGTCTGGCAACAGGCGTGAATGCGGTCTGGCTGTCTCTTCGCTGATTGGCTGCGCGGTTTCGAACTTGGAACGTGATTGGTCGGATCCGGGCTAGAACGAGCTACATATCTCCAGTGTGGCTTCCATTTTGTTGCAATTCAGACGGAGTCGGGAGAGAGTGTCAACGGCGTCGCGCGCGGCTACTGTTAAAACACCACCTTAAGCTTTCGAGGGTGACGGGGATTTTTGTAGGAAATATAGCTTTGCTGTGCTTCCTCACATAGTCCGCCGAGGATCACATATAAAGGCTTATCGCATATTTTCTTGGACGAAGGGCTCTTCGACAACCAAGCTCGAGGAAGTCGGTAAGAGAAGCTGTTTTTGTGCCTCGTCGCCATATTGAGCTCACAGTTCCTTTGTTATGGTTCGCTTCCGAAACCAGTGGAACTGAGACTGTAAACATGTAATTTAATAAACCTATAGCTGGGGTTATTAATTAAAAACCACGTCCGTCGAGATTATCATGGTCTTTTATTGTTTTTTTTTTAAACCCGGAAATTATCTTTCCATAAAGCGACTTGGCAGGAACAACGCGACAGCTTGAGAAGTAGAATAACATGTCGCAGTTTGCTTATGCAACACTTTGTCATGATAATGGCCCACATTAACAGTTTTGTACACCTGTAATGTTTTAAGAACGGATGGCTACCTGCTTATTTATTTTTTAGAAGTTTTCGCCGCAATGACGCACTCTGAAATACACGTCCGCTGATAGAAAACATGAATGCACTAAACGGTAGAGAACCGTGAAAGTCAATTTAGCATCTCTAACTGACTTTTCTCCCCCCCCAAAAAAAGGTCTTCTTGGAGCATCGTGTGCCGAGTGTGAATTGATGTTCAGCTCGGCTCTACGGGAAAACAACGCTCTTTGGCACATGAGAACTTTAGACCTCGCTGGACACAGAAGAAGTACAGCGAGAAGTAGAGAGATAACTACTTCGAGGACCTGGGGCCCGATTGGAGGTGAACGATTGAAGAGAGATCTCTGGTGCATCGACTTTCTGATAACAAAGAGGTGAGCTGGGGCTGTTTTGCTCTCGGGTTCTGTGTGTGTGGGGGGGAGGGAGGAGGAGGAGTGACGCATGCTGTCTGGCGTCTCCGCACGTAACCCTCTGTGCTTGTTTTCATTGACTTGCTGTGTGCGCGCGTGCTGTGTGGACGGATTACGCATTACCGGGTTTTACCCTTGTCAATAACAATGATGCCGAGCTCTGATCACGAGTTAATGTTTCCGAGCACTTTCAGTAATGATGTATATTTTATATCAACACAGGTGACACATAGTGCAGAAGCAGTATGGGAGGTGGAGAGAGATACAACATTCCAGTTTCCCACCCCGAGCGCCCTTTGCCCAAGAAGAACCACCAACTGGGCCGGGCTAAGCAGAGGAGCCGTGACCCGAACGTAGGAGCAGCAGTGTCTGCAGGAGGGGCGGGCGGCCTTCACCACCACAGCCACCGCCGGAGCGACAAAGTCGCAGCCTACCACAGGTCGCCTGAGGCGCGGCAGGCCGCGTCTGCAGAGAAGAGTGCTTCTGTCCGCTTTGCCACCAGCTATGGTCAGAACTGGGAGGGTGCGGTGTCCCACCTCAACACGCTCCTGGCCACACCGGGAAGTCCGAGCTACGCCGGGCCCAAGTTCAGCGAGCCGCCCTTGCCGAGCGTGTTGCCTAAGCCCCCCAGCCACTGGGTGTCCTTCCCAATGGGCTCCTGTGACCATCGGGAGATGATGGCCTTCCAGCTCAAGAGCCTGCTCAAAGTGCAGGCCTGAGAGGGATACCCACACTTGATCGAAAAAGCCCACAAATGAACTGGGACTCTCTTGAGGGCAACCTACCCACCAGGAACACCTCAGTGCTGTAATACTTTTAGCCGTTTTTTTAAGATTGACCTCTGTGTTAGGAGGCATTTGTGGCAAAGTTTGCTGTGAAATGGTCATTCAACACAAAATTTTTAAGCCAATGTTTCTAGATATTACAGCCCTGGAGCCTTGCTGGTCGGTAATGCCTGTTAGTGGAGTCAGTTTTCTGTGACTAATGACAAACTGGATATCCCTTCTACTTCTCTTTGTTTTGTTCTTTTTAATGTTGGCTATCAAAAGCAGATTTGAGTGTGCTGTTTTCCCCCCCAAACAACGGTTATAGTATAGGTCAGGTAAACTCCCATCACTTTTACGGTCCATTTCTGTGGACAGATAATGCTTTTTCATTTACATAAGTTTTATGATGAGCCTTTAAGGTCAATTCTAAAGCTTCAGGTGCTAAAGCAAACTCACATTTGTAGCATTGTTGTTTTTTTTGACTAGGGCCCACCTTCTTTTCTTTAATGTGTAACAATCCTTGTTTGGGATGGAAAGGACACTCAAACTGCAATTCTGCAGGGAAAAAAAGCTTTCTTACTGGAGCTGTACAGTACAGGTCAAAAGTATAACCTCGAACTGAAGGGTAATAAGAGACCATGGCACACAGGCCTCGGACTGTCCACTCCTGTACTTTTTTTATTGCGCTGTGCGCACATGCACTATAGGAGTTGAGCTTGTCCGAGGCCCATAACACTCTATCATAGCATTATTTTGTACAAGCCCTTGATTGTTGTGGTTGAAAGATATAAGAAAGTGCTGTGTAACCAAAGCAATGTTTTTGCTGTATTTAGTTTCTTTTATTTTTATTTTCTTCTTTTGGACATCTTCAATGCGGTCGGCATTGTTGCCGTTGCCACTTAAACCTTACGAGCCCGTGTGGTGAAAGAGTCTCTTCTAACCGTTCATCTGGTTTCAATCAGCACTGTTATTGCTCCTCGGTCTCTGCCTTTTTTTTTTCAGGACGGTGCTGCAGCTCCAACATGCGGAAGAGGGCCGGGCTTAGTTTGAGTTTCACTCTCTTAAGTCATGTGACATGGTCCTGTTGGCTGCATGCATTCGTAAGCAAAGGTAAAGCAGAGCGGAGGAGGGTTTCTGAAGTGAAGTGGCCCCAAGGCCTCAACATGAGGCGGGAGGTTGTTTATGTTTACAAAATAGGTTTCGGTAGTTGACATCCCATAATCAACACACATTTGCCTCTTGTTTACCCTCTTGCACTGCAATCAGACTAGTTTTTAATAAGTTACAGGCCAGGATGCTATTGAAATGGAGGTGTAATTGACTATCTCCCTATAGATACTCTTATTTTTTTTGTTTTTCTTTTCACTGAATTCTCTATTGAGGCTTTTTGCTTTCCCCTTGCAGAATTGGAGCCGTTTTATTGCCAGCCTAAAGATGACAAAACAAAGTATGAGAGCTTGTTAATGTGTTCAAGAGCCATGTAAATAATGAAATGTATAAAGTACTTGTAGCATATGTACATTTGCAGGCCGAGTTTGAGGCCTGTCTGACAAAAGTATTTTTAGTAATAACACTGAATGTATGAGACATGCTAAGGACGTGTCTTGACTTCAATGTCTTGACTTCAATACTGAAGAATATTTTTGTTAAAAAAAAAAAGCTGCAGATAGCATTTCTCTGTACCCCTGCACTGTTATCTTTCCAGAGATCTTGCACATGTTTTTTATTGTTTTGTATTCTGCAGTGTAGGGTGACACATGCTTAGTGCGAATTAAGTAAAACTGCAAAACATCTATTGGATCCTTGAGGAGACTTGCCCATGTATCAATTTGAGTTCTGAATGTGATGTTTTTAATCTCGAGTCGACCTGTTTGTGCCTAAGTTGAAATCCATGCTGAAACTATTTTCCTTTGGTGGCAATGCCACACGTTGACCAATGTATTTTTCATCAGACCCATTCAGTCGTCAGCTGTTCTTCCGCCAGCTGACGACTGAACTTGGCCTAATGCTGTTTTAAATTCTTACTATTGGTTGTTCATGTAAACATTTTTTCTTTCTTACCCTGATTGAGTTGTGCATGGCAGTCTCCTTACTCTAAATTTGAAACAGTGTAAAGTGAATTGGCTGTTAATTTGTCCCCACTGAAATGTCACTGACTATGGAAAGAAAATGCCCCGTTTACGATTGGTATCAATTAGTTTAAAAAAAAAAGAAGCAATTGTTAAAGAAAGCACTCTGTGAAACAATTACAAAATTTTACCAAAACAAGAAATAAATCCCTTTCCCTCCCCCCCTATTCTTCTGTCTGCTTGAGTCTCTTCATCTGGTGCCAACACTTGATTATTCTATTACAGCATTCCTTGCAAGCTTAGTCACAGGATATTTGTTTAGAAAAAGTTTATTTTCAAAGCATACCAAGTAAAACTAGAACAGTACTAAGGTACACTTGAAATATTCAACTGTATTACTCACTGAACAAAGTACATGATAAATTAATGCAGTTCATCTTAAACATTGTCACATAGCATACTGGACAACATATTGGGTAGCAACTAACTGCATTCAATACATCAGCCATTTGCAATACTAATCACTGCTACTGCAGTTTACAGTTTGCCTGCTGGATAATAGCTGAGACAGCATAGTTAGTAAATACTGATGTCTGGGCCTGAAGTAAAATGTAACTTTTATTCATGTTTAGATTACACACAAATGGAACCAAACTGAGGCATCAATAAACATGAATGTAAATGTGGATAAATCAAAAGTACAAAAATATTGGCTAAACTAACATTTTTCCTCCTGCAGCAACCTACGCTACACAAGTCCAAAAACAACGTATCGGGTATCGGCCGTGCTTTTATGAATCACTAAAAGAAATGCATCAGCTCTCTGCCGCTCTCATCCCCCCCTTTTGGCAACAGACTCCATTATGTGATGATAAAGAAAAGCAAACGTAGAGCCTAATACTCGAGTTATAACTGAACGGAAACATCCTCGGAGACAGATTAACGGGGCCTGGGGGGGAGGGGAGACAGTCAGTGGCCTCCAGACTTGCGTCCAGCCCAGGACCTGGAGCGAGACCGTGAGCGGGACACGGATCTAGAGTAGGAGCGGGATGGAGATCGTCCCACAGGTGGTTTCTGGGAACTGGAGGTGGGGTGGTAGTCTTCACCCGGGGTGTGGGACCGAGACTGGCTCTTTTTACCTTTGGGCACGGGTCTGGAGGCTGAAGGGGAGCGGGACGCAGAGTGTTCACGGTGTGTCCTGTGGTGGTCACGAGGAGGCCCTCTGGACCTGGTGGGATGAACATCACTTAATGATAACTGTGGGTTGAAAAGTTGCAGTACAATGGCCCTCGTTTATTTTACATACTACAAGATGAGAAATTAGACTACTTGTCATTTTCATGGCTTCTGCTCCGTCTGCGTCGACTGAAGGACCGAGACCTGTAGAGAGAACAAAACACAAACCAGTTCATCAGGGCGTAACTTTGATTCTGTGCAAGAGAACAATGAGTTATAATAATTAGGCAATTAGTGTGGCTTCCTGCTTTTACTGACCCAACTGGTTTACACCATCTACAGAGGGGCTAAATTAGTCAGGATAAATATCAAACTTTTAAATCATTAAATATACTATAAAGTTGGGAAAGTTTCCTGATTTAGATCTGTATATTTTGATGCCACAGTAGTAGCAAAGTAAAGTATTGAGCCAGCTCTAATTACTACACACATTGTAGGACAGGACTGTCACTCTGCGACTAATTTGTAGATAAAGTGAGAAAACATTTGAACTATTAAAGTTACTCCAAGTACAATAAAGCAAACGCTGCCAGGACTCACTCTCTGGGGCTTTCAGACCTCCGTGGCCGGCGGTCATACGAGGGGCTCCGGGACCTGCGCCGCTCGTAGCTGCGGCTCCTGGAGCGTCTTCGGCGGCCGTCCCGATCGTCGTCGTTTCGGGAGGAACTGCGAGGGGAGTGACGCTCCTTGGTCTTCATCTGGTTAGGAGCTGGATGGAAAAATACACACCAGAACATTTGTTGTTTATAAGCTCAATAGTTTCCATACAATGCCGAATGAGGCTTTACAGAAGTTAAATGTAATGATGATTATTTTTTTTTCATACTCTTTCTGTCCCCCTGGGCAAACTGGATCTCGATCTGACGCCCACAGACCCATTTATGGTCCAGGTTGTGAAGAGCGTCCTCTGCATCCCGGACATCTTCAAACGTGCTGTGTTGTTAAGGCTTTTTATTTTGAGATTTGGAAAGTAGGGACAGAGAAGGCTGCACACATGCACAACAATTTAAGAAAATAAATAAAGAGGCTGCAACAAAGGTTGACAGCTCCTGATCATTAAAACAACATTAAAACTGAATCATTGGCCCCATTTGTGATCTCAAATTGTGAAGACAAGACAAATATTGATGATCAGATTCGGTAGGATACAAAACGTTTGGCTTGTTACCTTTAACCTTCAGCTTGATCTTTATTGTCTTGGCAGAAGAACTTGAGGTTTCCTGCTTGTCTTTGCCCAATAAACACTTTGCTTTTCCTCCCTTTGGTAGACAAATGGAAGCCTCTCCTCTTTGTATCTTCATGCTTTTGCTCTCTCTTTATTTTCCACTCTTTAATTCCACTATTGCTTGTCGCCTGGGTGTGTCTTGTGCTTGAATCTACTCTACAACCGCCTTTCAACTTTCTTTGGCGTGGGACCTCCAGAACTGTATCTTTACCATTCTAAGGCAACAACAGAAGAAATATTGGTTAGGAATAAGTTTGAATCTGAATACATGAATTATTAGACACAAATACTTCTCAGAAAATAAAATGACATTAAAAAAAACAAAACACACACATTGTCATTATCAGGTGTCGCTGAATCAACAGCAACCAAAAAGTCAGATGTAATGCTTTACAATCGCTCTGTTAAAACACCATTTCCAAATGAAAAGAATAAAGGATATTGAATGTAAGCAAATCCTCTTCCCCGCCGCGTATAGAAGTCAAGTGGAATGTAGACGTCTACTATAGGCCCATAACGACCAAACTCACGCCGTATATCCTCTGGCCTAAAGTGTCATGAAATAAGCACATTTATTCCGCTGGCTGTCATATGAAGTTAGCCGGAGCTCAGTGAGTAAGATGTACACAAGAGCCGGTGCCAGCATAGCATACGACAAAACTTATTGGCAGACAAATCAAAATGACTCTCCCACTTCACAAGGACGGTTTCTCATTTAAAATGTGTAATAGTACAAATAAAAAAAATAAAAACAGTCAAGTTCACACATCCACAGCAGACATAAAAGATAAAAATTACATGAATTGTCTATTAATAAGGTGGCAAAGTCACAGGGGTTAGAACATGACCACAACGTGTCAGATTTTATTACAGAAACATCTCAAAATCACTGATAATGTAACAGAAATACGTATTAAAGAGTGACAGTGTTTCCTGCCTACTATATCTCATCATCAGCAATTCAAGTACTTTGTATATGGATACCCAACGAATTTGAGCAAAGCATGGTTTGCAACTTAGCTTCTGATTATTCCACTTGTGTTCTTTTCATGAGCACACATGAAAACCAAATGGACCATAAATGATCTAACTATCTGCATGTTTAGATACCTTTTTTTAAATATGTGAGAGAGTATATATATTATGTGATCTGGGTGAACTTTACTAACATTGTATAATTTCCGTTTCATTAATAACGGCAAACAAAACATGTATCTTTTGAGAGACAAGTCATTAATAAGTAAATAATGTAATTTTAAAGTCACAAATTGCAGGTTACCTTCAAGGAACATATTTTTTTAGGTTAGGTTTTTAAGTAATTGTCTGATTACACGTTTATTATTTAACTGTGTTAATGGACAATAATTTGGTCGTTTTTTAATTAATACGTTCTGAGATCGGATATCAATAAATATCAAAAGTTTAATGAAGCATTTTGCCTTCTCTTTATTTCGTTTTCCACATTTAAATGGGCCGTAACATTAGCTTGACATGCTATTAGTGTTGTGTCCGTGTTCGGCTAACGTTACCGAGGTAGCTAACGTTACGATAATGTCTTGTTACGTCTGAAGAGAGGAAGACGCTGGTGGCAAAACTAAAAATAGACCGCTGAAAAATAGACACGCTCGTTAATGTTCACGTTACGCAACGTGATCCACACAAACACCACCGACTAGTATTGTAGTCACGCTACATTACTCATTTATAATATAGAGGCAGTGAGTGACGTTAGCTTCTCCCAGCTTCGTGTTTGCTAGCTTAGGTATTAGCAATCCGTATGCAGGGAAACGTGTTAAAACTATGTGATGTAAGCAGTTATATGGAACAATATTCGGTAAAACGTAACTAACACCTTTTTTTGTGTCCATCCCTAATTTGGGAATCACTCGTAACGCTGCCGTAACGTAAGTTAGCCATTTTGGTGATGTTTGCTAACTACCTAGCATTCTGTTAGCTTCACCATGAGTGCACACGCCAGAAGCGTTAAAACGACAACATACCTGGAGTCGTCTGCGATGTTTCTGACGAAGAGAGATGTATTAGGCGGCCTCAGGTACCTCGCCATGTTTTTAACGGCCCGTTGTTGTAATTATGTGGCCGTGAATTTGTTTACTATAGCAATTTTCTTTTCCACAAACCCTAACGGCTTTAACGTTACAGCAACAAGACGGGGACTGCGTGGTCTAAGTGGTACCTTCACAGTGCGCATGCGCACAGATGTACAGTCACGAAGGCAAATGGGCGCGCGCGCGCACACACACACAACCTAATCGATCCAATGATTCTATTATTTCATTTTACATGATTCCATTGCTTTTTGCATAGCAGGCATCTATGTTCACTGGTTGTGTGTCAGACTTAAGCCAATAATGATGTTGGAAGTATAGGAAAAGAGTGCCATTTGCTCAAAAAAGATAACACAATTATTAAGTAACATTTTTATTTAAATATAAATTGGTTTCTTCACTGCCAAGTTTACATCTTTTTGCTCTTCCTGATGAGAGTTGTTGAGCCCATGGTCAAGGTCTGAAATGGGACACAGGAAAAGAAAACACATTTCATTTGTGGCCAGGAGACATTACATTACATGTTAGCTTAGGATACATCATGGTGAAACAGAACGAGTGAGTTCTTGTATATACCGCACCTCAACCATCTCTCCTCCCTTGATCTCTTGGATGTGGCAGGTTTTGCCGGTGTTGCAGACCAGTTTGCCACCCTCCAGATTGACAATGCACTGCAGGTCAGAGGAGGAGACAATTCATATCACAAAAACCTGAAGAGGCAGGACTTCATGAGACACGGTTCACTCGTAGGCAGTACTCTATAACATTTTTCGGGGGGGGGGGATTACACACAGATTATACTATGAATCAGATAAGAAATCATATAGAAAAAAACAGTGATGGGACATAAAAATCGACGGTAAACTGCAAGTACAAACCTTGAGCTTCTTGCCGTCCATGGTGGTGATGTCAGCCTCCTTTCCGATGGTAAAGGTGTTGGTCACAGTCTTTCCGGGTGTCTTGGAGGTGACAACAAAGTCATTACCTTTCTGCTTGATCTCAGTAATGGGCTTGATGTCCTTGGCCATCTTGATGACCTCCTCTGGGAGTTCTGGTAAGCAAAGCACATGTGTTTTTGTTAATTCCTGCACTTACAATTGTCGCCTGTGTGGTTACATTTAACATTAGAAGGACGTCGCCGCATCAAAATAGCCACTTTGTCTTTAGCTTCCAAAGATATATAAATGTATTTATATTCGGAAATGCCAACCAGAGTCACCGGTTTCTTTTCTCACCCATGGCCTTGAGGAACGCCTCGTAGTTCTCCTGGGAGTAGACCTGCCATGTTCCATTGAAGTCCATGTTCTCGAGAAGATCTGGGTTCTCGTTCACCAAGGTGGGCTGGAGGCTGAGACAGCTGAAGCTCAACACAATGTGGAGGATGTGACTGTTGTGCTGCACCTTCTTATACAGGAAAGCAAGTGTCTAATGAGTAACAAACCCCCTCTGGAGTAATCACTGCTGTTTGAACAACCTGGAGTTCACTTACTCCTGTTGGGACAAAACCTTGGCTTCCACCAAAGAGGAATTTAGATAGCCATTTCTGTCACGTGTGATCAAAAAATTTAACTGATAAGAAATATGTACAGACTTTTTGTTTTGTATTTCAGAATTAAAATTACATTTATTTACATGATCTTCATTTACTGGGAAGTTCACAGAGCCCCGAGTGGAGTTTGAGGATTTTAACCCGCTGGATCAAAAAGAGACAATGATTTATTTAATGCACTATCAGACATATTTACATGTATTTTATTTCAGGACTCATTCATTGAAGATTAGATGAACTACATGCATGGCTGCAACCTTTCCTCAGTGTGTCGTTTAACCTCTAACGTGAGTCTCCTGACTGAGGCCCAGGAGGTTAATGACACTACGGACTGTTTGCTTTTAACAAGACATGATCTCTGCCTGCAAAATCATACATAAAGAAAGCTGCAGACCACATTTTCTTTCATACTTAATCCAAATGAGGTAGTTTACTAATTAGGAATCTGAAGATGTAATATAGTATATGTGAGTGCTGTTGAAAATGAATGAATAAAATAAAATAAAAGATTAAAGTTGCTTTATTCACAACACACAGAAACAAATGACACACCTGGTTTACAAACCGCTCTACAGACCGGTAGGGTTTTGCACTTTTCCTTATGATAGATTCTTAGTGAACACTTAAAACAAGACACTTATATAATAAAGGTTCAACGATAAAATGTAATGAGACAGTAGCACAAGAAGAAGTCGGCAAAAGTCAAAAGTCGGCAAACTGGTTCTCTCAATCAGCAAGCTAATGTTAGCTCATTTATGCTACTGTGAGCTGACATCCAGGTGCTTATAATATATAAGTTAGCGGACATACCAGACCAAGTAAGTCTGTATAGCAACGAACCCTCTGAGTGTATTTTTAATTGAATATATTTTAATTGATTAATGGTTCATTTTACTGCTTATGAATTCAACTTATTATTTGGGGGAATTGGTGCAATTTCCTCTTTCAAAATAATCAGCTCAATCATTTTGATAAACAAAACTTTGCAATTCTGCATCTCCATTGCAGGAAAAACCTGACATTTTCTATGGTATACACTGTTTAGAATTTAAATGATATAGACAGTTTGCAATACAGGCAATCACATAATTGATCAAACCTTAATGGACATTTTTCAAATCCCAATAAAGTTTCCTAACACATGAACAATCCAGCATCATTCCATCTCATCATCTATCACCTTCAGCTTCTTCTTTCTCTCCTAATTCAGATGGAAAATCACCATCTCAAGCATAAAAACCCATCTCCACAGCGTGCGCTGGCAGCTTATCCCCGTGCTTGTAAACGCTCACGGTCACGTCGACCTTCTCGGAGCCGTACTGGTTGCGCACGAAGATGCTGTATTTTCCAGAATTCGCCATGTTGACGTCGTTGATGGTGATGGTGCTGCACTTGGGCTCCCTAGTGAAGGTAAACTGGGTGTGGTTCGCGATCTCCTTGTCGTTACGAAGCCAGATGACCTCTGGGGCTGGTTCGCCGTCGATGAAGCACGTCAGACACAGAGACTGAAGAGAGGACGAGGAGCAGTCAGGAAAGTATGAAATAAAAAATGAAAATGTTAGGCCTTCAACCACACAAAAATGATGACGATAACACCACAACATAGTATAATTGAGTATGAATGTGTCTCTAAGTAGTACTGCTTCCATGACAATGTCGTACCTTGCCTTCCATGATGGCTACCACATCAGGAAGACCTTTTGTCACTTTGGCCCGATCTGAAACAAAACAAGCGACAATAACTCCCTGCTGACACGCACTGTAGACTCTTTGAACCTTTGTTGTGGGCAGAAATATCTCAGGATTCACACATAACCCGTGACTCACTTTTCTCAGCAATGGCCCCTTGCCTGAGGGACGAACACAAAGGGTCAAATCAATATGACGTCGCACGGCGTCAGGCAACAATAATCTGTCCTGAGATGTTTTCAACTAATAGTTTGTTACCTCTGACTGCTCAGTGTTTTCTGTTAGTGCCACTGCAAGCCATGCTAGACGCATCATCTACTGCATGTAGCGCAGCACTTACTTCAACCTCTGGTGCTCCAGCAAGGCATCCGCAAACACTATTGAAGAGGAAAATAATCAAGATTATTATTTATCTGCTATGAAATTCTTTTCTTAATCTGAAATTGTCTTTTAGATCCTTCAGAGCAAACTTTCCACCCACCTTGTCCAGACAGGTCGAGATACCGTTTGTGTGTCTCTTTGCCGTCGAACATCTCCAATGTGTATTTGCCTTTATCCTTCTCTGTTGGGTTACAGATTTCAATCCAGACTCTCTCCGCATTGCTGCCAGGCTTTGTCCTGGTTTCCTGGTCAATCCTCTTCTCCCTGCACGGAAGGAAGCAAACACATTCCTTTGTACGTCAGCTTTACACCGAGACTTACAAAACATGGTATGGACATAATCCTGCTTTTCCCCTGGACCAAAGCACTGGTCTTGGTTCTAAAAAACTAAGTGCATCTTTTTCTTTCTTATCACATCTTTATGAGTCAGAGGAAAGTAATGTGAACTCTGAAAATTCAGCTGTAGTGACATGTTACAATTCAGACTGGAATCACACAAAACTCATTTTATTCAGGACTAAAAACACTTGTCAGTCTGCATCACACGAGTCAGATTTCCTTCAGCTGTTTGTTCTCTTTTGTAAAGGCTATCCTCAAAGCCCCCAGCAGGTGGGGCTAGTAGCCTTACTATGGAAACCGATTTCACCCTCAACCATGTCATAATCATGTTTCAGTTCACCCTTTAAATAATTTAAAATGTATTAAATCTAATGTCACAGAGTCTTTCAATTAGATAAAATGCACATGCACATGCACGATAGTTAAACAATCAATCCAGTGGAACAGCTTTCTCTCTTTCATATTTCTTATTTTATGGACTGTTCATTTTATTCATCTATGCAAAACTCAAACTGATATAGTTGGCATGTTTAAAAACTTTAAGCCTCCTCTAGAAGTTCTGGGGTTTTCAAAAATGTTTGGCTCCACAGAATTATTGGTATTGATCGATCATAACAGATGATAAGTAGGATGAACCAGGTGTTTCGGTGTCCAGATGTGCCTAAAGCTGCCACATGAGAATGTTTGCATGAAGACAAGACATCAAGATCCAGCTCTACTTTCTTTTTATGCTCTATAGTCTGCTACTGTGGCTGTGATGATTACCTCCAGTAATAGACCACTTCTGTGGCTTGCGTTAAACAATGTGACCACACTGCTAGATGTTCTGAACACAAAATAAACATTAAGCTACTTTTCATTTGCTTTTGGAAGAAGATGCACGTAGGGTCTTAGGTCAGAGAGGAGCTCTGCATGTGGACTCACTTGAAGAGCCAGCTGGTCTTCAGGTAGGTTATATAGTATTTGAGTGAGCAGTAGAGCATGAAACCCACAGCGGTGCTCTGAACCTTCAGTGGGCTGGCAGACAAGGCTGCAGAGACGGAGAGAGAGAGAGACACGGCAGAGCTCCTGGTTATTTAATGCCACAGTTTGCATTCAGTTTCATTCAAACGCATTCATATTCCGAAACAACACACACAAGAAATAATTAACATGGCTTTCAGTTCAGTATCGTCCTCATCCCAAACACAGCAAATCTGCTGTAAATTCATTGGCACATTTCACAAACGTAGAGCTTCCAGCTGTGAATAACTCACCACACTGTTTACTCAGCTGCTGGAGAAGCTTGTCGTACTCTGTGAATAAAAAGAACAACGAAGCTTTCAGACAGTCTTTTATATTGATTATGGAACTCAATAAACAATAAACGCAAGATGAGTGGTAGGTAGCTGAATACCGAGGATGCATAATGACGTCACACCGTCTCACCGTCATCCAGTAACTCTAAAGTGCTGACGTCCTCTCCTCTCCCGTCTGACACCACAGCTCTGAACGAACCCGCCTCTTTCTTGGTAACCTGAGGGGGAAAAAACATCCAATCCTTATTCATAGGTTCTCTGATGAAATATTGATGACTCCGGGGAACAACCAAACACTTTAATTCATCTTTTATTTAAACTTAAAATACACCCCAAGGTGAACCTTGGAACATTTCACAATAATACAAGAATAAGAGAAATCATATAAACATTAACTGACTGCTTGTCTTGTTTTGTCTCACTACACAGCTACCATTCATAAATGCTGGTTCACACTTGCCTGAGCTCTTTAACTCTCCTCCCCACCTCTAGTAGTCTGAAAATAGAGCAGAATTGTTTGAAATACCTGCGGGATGGTGAGTGTGCTGACCCCTGATGACTGGTCATACACGACTCGGGTCACCGCCGCACCTTCTTTAAACCACTTGAGTGACGTGTCCTTGTTTGTATTTGTCACCTAAGTATGGAGAAATAAAAGTCCTCAAAAATTGATTGTTTTACGAATGAAATAGTGAAATCTTTGTAATAAATGCAACCCTGTAAAGGTTTGTCATTTTGGCGAAACTAAATGAGAAGATTGACATGATTCTCCCGCAACGGAAAAGTGCAAAAAGCACCAGGAAGTCACCTAAAATGTCAAAATATTCCTTTGATAATTATTAATATTAAAAGTGGAACATTGTCTTTGCTCTGAATGATGTGGGAACTTAGCAACAAACTCAGCAAATTTTACAATATAAATGATTTTATAAGTAATGGTGAAAGATGAAACATTTCTGGGCTCTCAATATGATGGTAGGCTAATTCTCTTATTGCCATTAGCAAATCTATTATGTGCAAAATGTACCTTGCACTTTATAATCAGTTCACAATCCTCATTTACACGCCACGACAAGTCTTCCTGGAAATACGGTCCTTGGGAACAGAGAGAACAGAACACACGATTATCCCGCTAGAAGCAGGGACCACCAGACAATCATTTATTCAGAGCAACCACTCAAACACAAATGCATCGTTATATGGCAATCTATGGCAATTACTGACAGTGACAGCTGCCTGAAATAAGAGTGGTGGGATAATTCAGAACAGCATTCAGGCAATAAACACGTCCCACTTTAA
Organism: Anarhichas minor; assembly: GCF_050575085.1. Lineage (NCBI taxonomy): Eukaryota > Metazoa > Chordata > Actinopteri > Perciformes > Anarhichadidae > Anarhichas > Anarhichas minor. Next base: position 2,211,868 of record NW_027466481.1, on the reverse strand, counting down.
TATCTGCTTGCATCATGCTGTTCTGCACGTAATAGACAAAATGTGCTGTGTGGACTCTGAGTGTCACGAGTACTTTGAACAGTAGACAGTTTGTAAGGCAGTCTGTTTGCACAAGCGGCCATTGGGGCATTGGCCTCCAGACACAAAAGAGTTGTATAGCTTCTCCTTATCACATCTGAGAGCTCAGGTGATAAAAACACAGAGTTCAGTAGCAAAGGAGGCTTCCTTTCTTTCCTTTCGTCTCAAGAGGTTTGGACAAGATGAAGCAGCCGTGTCAGGACACAAAAACATCATCAAAAAGCTATTGCAACTATTAGATCTAATTATATTTATTATAAAATATGTTAGTAATGTTTGGAGACTTCTCACCAGATTTCCTCTGATGGTCACGCCGGTTTTTATGAGCCAGGGCCAGCGTCTGACGAAACTCTGACAGAGACACAAACAATATCAGAGTACAAAACAGTAGAATCATGGAGGTCATATGGGGAGAAGTGATGACGATCTGTTGCTCCAAAAGGTTATTTTACTTCCAAAATAATCTCAACTTCATTTTGAACTGTTCGGCCAATCGTAGAAGGGGTTTATGTGTGGGGTGAGGAAGTGGACTTTTGAGTGAAGGTTGCCAAAATAGAAATAAATCAGAATAAAAACAGACACAAAATAATCGTATGAATTGGGATCAGGTCGTTCATGTGCCGTACAACAACATGTATAAAGCAACACAAGAGAACATAAGCATAGGATCATTTATTCATCCATTCTTCCCTGAAGTCATTGGGGCACAAATCAGGTCCTCTAATTGTTGTTGAAAGAAGCAGGTAATTAAAAAGATATTTTCCAATCAGAAATAAATGCTGATAAACAATGACTTTTCCACATTCCACTAAAACAATTGAGGCCTACATGTCTCTCCTGGGCCTGTAACTTGGACTTTTAAAAGTAGACACAAAAAAGTCTTGATTATTGTGGTTTTTCATACTTCATTCAATTATTTTTGAAAATGATATTTATTTAGGACCTAAACATTCAAAACGCTTCTCTAGTCTGCCAGGAATAAATATGTGGTGGGGAAATTCTGAATTATTTATTGCTGTCCTAAAGCAGAGGGTTTCAGAGGGCCTCCCCAGCGGGGCTCCAAACTGTTTCAAGGGAGGCTCAGTGAATAGATGTGGAAAATATTACATTAGTTATCAAAAGAAGATCACGTAAAAAAGACTAAATGTGTGATGTGAGATTTGGTTAAAGAGATAGTTTAAAGATAAAGTGGTTTTGGGGAATCTTTACTGTTCTTAATAAATAAATGCCTTAGTACAGACATTTATATGTATTTGGTGTAGTATGAAGTTATGTAAAACAGCACATAAGATTATCTTGACTCAATTATTGAGCGTATGTGGAATTCAATAAGATAATTATGATCTCATATAGTTTACTTGAGCAAAACTAAGATTTGTCTGAGGGGAGGCCAACGCGGAAGTGCCAAAGGCTGCAATTCCTCAAATGACCACTTGAGGATGGCTCCAAACGCAAGCAATCCCCATAGATCACAATGTTAAAATGCCCAAATTAACAGCCTGGTACAAAAAACGTGTTTGGTCTCTATAGTCTACGTCACTTTCAGGAAGAAACATTTCATCATTGTGTAAAATCTAGCTAATGTGATGTCTCATTTACATTAAAGCCTGTTCTGTTCTATTGTCCCTCTGCAATTGTCCTTGTCTCTTTATCATGGTATGTAAAAAAAAACCTCAATGACAGCTTAGTGGCACCATGAGTAAAAGACTCACTCTGATCCACAAAGACCAAAGTGGATTGGTTCTTGGCGCGGCCGTCCTTCAGCTGAGCCGTGTACGAGCCCTCGTCCTCCTGAGAGAGCTGGTCAAACAGTATCTCCACCAGACCTTTGGCCTTGTCGAAGTTGATCTTACGGTGCTGCAAAAGAGCAAACAAGCATTGCCACACACGCAGCACACATCAGCTCATGTGCGGACAGATGATCCGCGATGGCAGGTAGACACGCCTCTTGCAATCTATTCTAGATGGTTTGTCATGCAGAGAGAATATAGTGTGAATCGGTGCTTGAAAAGGGACTGAAAACGACAAAATGAGCAGCGTAGATGAAATATTTATTTTTTCTAACACACTCACACCCACACACACACACACACACACACACACACACACAAACAAACAGGAGGCAGCCTCGTTTTCATGACTTTTATGTTCATCGAGATAAGTGTATGCCTTGCATGTTGATAGGCCTCAGTGGTGGATGTGATTTGTGATGTATGGCAAGCCTGAGGGCCCTAATCAGCCAAATGGCTTTTGAATTCGCAAACCTCAGCTGTGATCATTTCGAAATAACGTGTGATCAGTACTGTTCAGATGGAGCTCTGATATTGAGAAATAATGGTATAAATGAAAATGCAACAGAAGCGATGAATGCATGCCGCTGAATACGAAGCAGTCGCCCCGACTCGCACAAACACAGTCACACAAAATGTATCTGACAGAGTTGTGAAAGCACGATAAATACGCTGTGTTGTATTTGCTGTTCTCTCTGTGGACACATCAGTGGAAGGTTCAATAACCCAGACGGCAGCGCTGATTATTTTTAACTTGGTGTCACAACACATGTGAGTGCTGAGGATGTTTGTTCACATTCTGTTATTGTTCCTTGATGATTATACTGTTTTCATTTTGGGTCATATGGTCGCACTCCAATTGTACTTTAAAGTGAAATCACTCACTCGCTATTTTCCACATTCGTCCTTGCTGTAGCGTTACATTATCTTGTCAATAACAAGTTGAGAATGTTTATGTTTTTTGTTGCAAATAGCTTTGGCTTTCACTGAGCCGTTTTATAATAGTAAATCAATCTGGAGGACATTTCTGAGATATATGTGAAACACATATTAAAGATGGAGTAGGCAGTATATTTTTGTGGCATCATTGGGCAAAAAAATTCCATAATAAACTTTTAGCATATTGTAATTCAAGTAGTACCCCAGGGTCGGCAGTTTTCTGGAAAAGACAAAACAAGTTTGAAATCACAGCCCTCCTCCTGCAGCTCTCTTCAGACCGAATCAGACTGAATTTTCTTTTCTTTTCAGAAGAAGCACTGACTAATGAATGAAGTACTTTATACACGGTTAGGTAGTTTAGTCCAGGAATGGTTCCCAACCTGGGGGTCAGGGGCGCTCAAGAGAGTCACAAGATAAACCTGAGGGTTGTGAGATGATCATGTAGAGGTTAATCATGTGTAATTTGTGAGACAAATCTGTGTATACATTATTATTTTTTTTACTTTTTCCCAATCTTTGTTTTACTTTTTACATACGTTGGCGAGTTTGGCATCTTTCGACCTCAAAGCCTTATTTACAGTAAATGAAACCATCTTAGAAGTTTACAGGGATTGTCTCTTTTGGTGGAACTGCTACAAACGCCTAGACATCTGCAATGTGACATTGGTGAACTGTTTCTTTAACCGAGAAAAAACGCTCAACATTTCAGAATCGCTGAACAAATCCGATTCAGAGGACTGGGATATATTGATATGATGGTTAGTCTCACCAAACTCCCTGTAACTTAACTGAACCTAACACTAAAATCACTGGCCAAATACAACATAGTGTGATTAGTGATTGTTACAATTGTAGTATATATTACAGATTTTGCTCACACTTCACTCTCATGCACCGGTGAAATTATTTGCAGAAATGATGGTTTGGTGAGTCCAAATGGGCCCCAGATTTCTCCTTGAACTATCTTTTTAAATATCCACCAAATACAAACGTGGCAACCATGAATTTGTCAACTTGATGAGCAGCAGGCTGACAACTAAAGTGCTCTGCCATGCGCTCAAAAAAGTAGAGTATCAATTAGTCTCCTTCCAGAATATAAAAGCCATGCCGGCGGGTAAATCATTTTATCCAAAACCTTTTAGGAACTCTGGATATCAAATCTCTGCGACCCTGAATAGGATACGCGGTTACAGATAATGGCTGGATGGATATCAAATCTTCTACTGAGCTGCAGTATCACAGCGGTTCTTACCGGCGTGCTGGTGATTTCTCGCTCATTGAAGATGAGACGGAGCTCGGCGGCGTCGCTCAGACTCTCAGTCTGAAGCCAAAGACGTACGTCACCTTGCTCAGAAACCTCCACCTGCCAGCCCGACTTCAGAGCTATCACTGCAAAAACAAACAAAACAAACACAGAGCAGTCAGGACAAGCTGAGTGAGTTTAGATGATCATTTAATCAACGTAGAATACTTAAAATGTGTGCGTTTTGTTTTGTCTTTTCACCATGTGCTTGAGTGTATTGTATTTTCAAGTCAAAATAACAGTGCACCAATACCAAAGTTTACCACATTTAATGACGAGAATAACTTTTTTCAAAGTATGATTTCTATTATATGTCAGCCAAACACCTACGGTGCAATGTCTTTGGTACATACGTGGATTTCTGACTTGCCAGCTGAGTTCTTTGAGTCGTTCAAGGTCTGCAAAAAAAGCAAAACAGTAGCCGGAGGTTAATTCAACTTTGAACAGGACTAACATTTCTTAGCTCCTACTTATTGCCAAGGAACGGGTCACATGGCTCTATTTTCAAGCTGAAAGCTGATTGAGAACATACGTATGCTTGGATGGACGGGTGACCTTGTGGAACCGGTTGTGAGGCGCATAATCATTTGCTTGAGAGAAAAGCTTGACAACCCTTATTCAAATTGAAAATCCTGCTATTCATGCTGCCGTCAGCTCAATAAACACAGGAGACAGCTGATGTTGAATTAACCGTTCGTGTGGCTGCGCCTGAGGCGAAGTTGTGAATTGAACAAGACAGTTTCTTAACCTCCTACTCGCTCTCAGTTTACCTTCAGCAGTGAAGTCGTAGCTGGACGACTGGTCTGGGTTGTCGCTCATCTCAACTGTGTAGAGACCCAGATCCTCCTCAGAGGGGTCTGTGAAGGTGAGGACCGACCTGAAATTGAAAATAACAGACAGACCGGCACCTTCTTGTTTATCTGTCCACCCTGCAGCGCCCACGGGTGATGATGGTGCTGTTTTTGTGCCATCAGCCGTCAGACTTCACAGTGCTTTCCGTCCCAATAGTGTAATCCCAATGTCTTTCTACTAGCTATTGTTTTACATGATATCAATGAGGAGAACACTGGGCAGACAGGCTTCCTGTAAGCTAAGAGAAGAGATAATTAAAGGAGACTGGCCTTTAGTGGGAATCCCAGTGAGAACAGCTTTAAAACAATTTGCTTCACACAGCAAATTGAATTTGCCTGGACCAAACCTAATGTTAATGTAATCTCTCTCTCTGTATTTTAATTATGTTATTGTTATATTATATTATCTACCTAAAGTTGCAGGGTAAACAGCATTTCTCACAAATTTAATAAGCCTGTCTAAATATCACCTCTTCTTCCAGCAGACTGCCACAGACTTTGTGGATCTAAAGAAGTGCAGATGTGCAGTGGGTGTTGCACATAAACAAGCCGTACCCGTCCTTGTTGGTTTCTGCCCGCGCCCTCCCGGCATCGATGGGCTCTGTGTAGTTCTTATTCCACAGAAACTTGCTGTCGTCGTCCGTCTCATCAGCCTCGTAGCCCAGAAATATGAAACCATCGTTGTCCACTCCGATCTCAATGTCTTTGGCACCTGAAGGTGAAAGAGTCGGTTAGTGCGGCTGCAACGTGCTGCAGACCCTCTCAGACAATTCATAGCATTATAAAGGAGACGGATAACAAACAGCGTAAAAAAATGCTACAAGAATGAATTCGATTTATCTCCTATGGTGCACATACTGCATATTTCATTGTACTTCATACTTACACTTATTTTTATCCTGAGTATGTGCTTATTTTTCATTTCTAATAGATGTTGTAGCATTTTTCACCACTTTCACCACCCTGTATGATGTCAATGTCTTTTTGCGATATCACCACTAAAGAACCGATGTTGTCAATGTCTGTTTGGGCATGAAAAGATGCATTTAAAGGAATGGTTCAAGATGGAAACGATGAAAAGATTGATCTCGCTCTGATGTCTGTCTGTTGAATATGACGTTGGAGCCAGACGCCCTTGGACAAAGCCAGGCTAGCTGTTTCCCCCCGTTTCCAGTCTTTATGCTAAGCTAATTAACTGGCTCAAGCTTCATACTTATAAATAAGTTAATACGTGTTAACTAATCCTTTGAAAGGCATTTGTCCTGTTTTATTCTTAAGGTCCCTGAAAGCTTGACTCAACAAATAACGATTCCACAGACTGGAGTGTGTGGAGGCTTTCCCTATTATCATATATCTTAGGTCTAGAAGCCTCCAACAAGCCTTGGAGGTGATTTTTCTTTTTTTATTGCAATATTTGTATTTCTGGAGCAGAGCTGGCTGACCTGGTCGGGACTCAGCTGTGACCGGCTCAGTGGGCAGGGAGGCACAGCCCACTCCAGCCTCATTGACAGCCGACACACGGAGACGGTAGGTCTGACCCGCCTGAAGACCAGACACCTGGATGTCATAAGAAACACATCAAATATTTACAGCTGATTGTCATAATGTATCATGACTATTTAAACATTTAGACCCACAGAAACACAGGAGGAATGAAATATGGGGTTGGATTTTTGGAGTAATAATAGTTTAATAATTTACTGGCACTTACAGTTATTAAATACAATCATACTTTATGCAACACGGCAATAGTTAGCCCGATCAGATAATGGATGAATCCTAAATATACATTTCTGTTATCGTGAACTGAAGCTCGTAAACATTTTTACAGCTTCACTCACCTTGTGATGTGTGTCACAGATCGGCTTTTCATTCAAAGCAGTCCAGTTGTCTGATTGGTCACCCTGGCTGATTTCCAGGAAATAGCCAGTGACGGGGCTCCGTCCCTCGTACAATGGAGCCGCCCACAGCAGCACCAGGGAGCCGTCTCTCACCTCCCTGAACTCCACATCATAGGGACAACCTGAGAGGAGAGGAGAGATGCTGTATATCAGGGTCCATGCTTTGGTGAATGGGAGCTTCAAGTGCAAAAGGAAAGCAGTGCGTGCAGCCAAAAAACTGTAATAACATTTCCACACTGAAATAAAAAAATCAAGGAAATATATTCTCTCAGTGACCATATAAAAAGCAACCACACAGGACTTCTTGGCAAGTCATAACAAAACAAATCAGAAACAACACTAAAGTCAAAATGAGTACGGTGACTTTACTTAATCTACCCCCACTGACTGCATGCAGGCACTTGGTAGTTCATTTGCTTAATGATTTTCGGTCACTTTTAAATTATTAACGGCACAAAGGGAAAGCCCATTTGCCAAGATTAATGAGCTGCTATTTAAAAGTGTCATGTGTGAGAGAGCCTCTCTCCATTTTCAATATTAATGTCACAAAAAGCTTATAGGAGCGTGGCCATAACTGCTGAACAATACTGGAGTGACTTTGAGTGTGTGTGTGTGTGTGTGAGTGTGTGTGTGTGTGTGTGTGTGAGAGTGTGTGTGTGTGTGTGTGTGTGTGTGTGTGTGTGTGTGTGTGTGTGTGGGCGTGATTTCATCTTTTAAAATCCTATCTATCTACCTATTATTGTTTCAGGTTCAAATCTAAAGATTGTTTTCTTACTGTCCACAGTCCAAATGAGAGAAGAGAGGCGTTGATATAAATGTTTTTTCATTTAATCTATATTTTAATTACAATTAACCTTCTCTATAAAGATACATGAATACAACAAGTAGCAAAGATGAGGCAGGAAGAAGAGTTCCTTGTTGTAAAGGTGCAAATACATCTTTTATTTCAAGGAAACTATTTTGAGTATTGTTACTGCATCAACAATACAGCAGAGGTTAATATAGAATCTCTATTTTTAATGGGTACATTGCTATGCTACCATTTATATAGAAAAAAATGACTCATCATTATCTCTTAAGCGCTAGATTGATTTAAGTGTGACTGTAACTTTAAAAGCACATTTATACTATTAATAAAGAGTAACAAAAAATATATGAATCTGTTTTTATGAGCCACTTTTCAGAGCAGCTGATGGTGGAGTCAGGGTCTTGCTTAAAGGCCGTGAAGCAGCGCAGTCGCAGACATATGCAATATTAAAAGACAAGCCTTACATACGCAACACATAATAACTTCCAATATCTACCTCTAACTCTTGGCTATCACTTTGGCTTTTTGTTATTGCATTTTGCACTTTAATAGCATAACATGCAAATAGACGTTTTTTAAATCTATTTCGCTGTGAGAAGACTGTTTGTACTTTTAATGGTGTAATTAAATAAAAAGAAAATGTTAGAGAGTGGTAATGGGTCCTCCAGTTGATGGATGGCCTCTGTATCTATCTAATCTCCCTTTCCAAGCCGGGGTCAATAAACTTTCAGTCTCTTGAACTAACAGCCTTTAGCAGAAACTGCAGGTCAGGAAGTTAATAGCAAAGGCTCAAATACTCAATGCTCTGAAATAATTGGATGATTTGGAAAACGATTAATTTCATGTTAAAGTCCCATTAAACTAAAAGACGTATGCATCTCACATTCGACAAGGAGAAAAGTTTCTCACTGCTATCTTCAAATCTCAGTTCAACGCGTGCATGTAGAAGCAAGTTTGGAAGCTAATGCTGCTCAAACATGCAAGCTACACAAGTGTGATGTGGAAAACTGAAACCTTCAGTGCATCTACACCGAGAATGGAGCTGTCAGAGGAGAACATCTTGAGTAGTTCAAGTTTTAAAAGGACAAATATTTGCATGTTCAGATATTCTAGATTTCTTAATGAGCTAGGGATAAATGTTGTTTTCTAACGTGGAAATTGAAGAATATTTTATGTGTCTTAAAACATGTTTGATGGAGATATTTAAATAACCCTACAAGCATCAAGATACCGTGCAGGAAGGTTTTCACATGTAAGCACTCCAATGCACCCGTCACACATTGACACAGAGATATCTTCTCAGTAGTGAAGTGACATTGAAGACATTTTCTCCTCACCTGGCTCTGGCATGGTCCACTTCTCACACAGGAAAGCTTCACTGGCCTCAGATGGCTTCCCCACGCCGGCCATGTTGGCAGCAAACACACGGAATTGGTAGAAGTGTCCACTTGTCAGGTTGCAAACCTACAGATTTACATCAGGCACAGAACAACTGATCAACTCTGAATGATGGTTGTCTCCATCAGTCAAGCTTACTTTTAATTACATTGAAACAAAACAAATGGTTTGAAAATACGTGTAAACCACATATGATACATCTCTCATCTCATTTAGTTGAGAGCTGGTTTTCTTTCTCTGACCTCTGAAGTTAGAAGATTCAAAAGTATTCAGGAGGAAAACAGATTGTGTAGTTGAAGAATGTCACATTTCTATTCAATGATTTGACAAAAAACTGAAATATTCTGTTGCACTTATGATCACACAAGGAATGGCTATTTCATTTGGATGTTTTTAAGTTTTTAAACTCAAAAGCCTGGAAGAGAAAAAGAAATGAACTAAATATTCAGATTTTCTTCGGTATAATACAGAGCTTGTTTTATCAGAGATGTATGGATTTTGTTGTAGATAATAGACATCTTGCTTGAATTGGTTACATTGTTTTTTTTGTAGCATTGTATAAAGATGTATATGCATAAAAACGTAATTCTTACATATCAATAAAAATCGTTTTTAGAGGAAAACACGGATCAGTTGGCACATCACACAGGACCAAAGTTCCCTGGTTGTACAGTCACACTTCTCCAGACTCAAGCAGGCATGTTACAAGGTATTAGCTCTGCTGCTGCTGCTGCCACAGCATTTTTTTGCTGAGCCCCCGGGGCACTTTGGCTTTGGGAAGAGAGGGGATTCAGTCCTATTGATCCGTTCATTGATCTTCCTATTCACAGCCACTTAGACTTTAAGGCCCTTATCGCCTCAGTGAACGGTTGTGAAGTTGCTGCTGCTCCCGGCAACTAATTGACACAACCAGGGGGAGCTTATTTCACAGTAATAGCAATGGCAATCTAGAAAACAACCCCCCCCACCACCACCACCACCACCTATAGCAGTCCCTTCATTATCTATAGATCCTTCTCTAACCACATTTAGATAGAACGACAACCTTCTTATCAGATCGATCTACAGTTCACCCCGAGGAATACAGAGGTTGTCTGACAAAATAAGCGGGGAAGAGTTGAGCCTTCATCCACTAGATGGCAAACAGTCTCCACTTGATTCATTTGACATATATTTTCTCTCCTCAGAGAAACATTGCAGCAGGTTTTGGCTGTTGGGAGACTGAAACCATGAACATGTGCTTCATCATGACAAACTCACTCACAATACAGCAATCCTGATACCTCATTGATATTTACTTTTAGCAGTGATTGGAAGTAACTAAGTACAGTTGCCCAACTTCTCAACTGCTCTTTGACTTTACTTGCGGATCCATTTAAGCACCACAAGCTGAGTGCTATGTAGTCGCATTATATCAGAGAGAGAAGGCAGACATCTCTACGGCCGATACCTCAAAAACTAGGCAACTTGCACCAAAACAATCTAGATTGATAAATATGGGTAAGAAGAAAAATGTCTTTTAGATTTAAAGTATATTCTGCTGATAATACTTCTGTACTTTCTCAAGTAGGTTTTTAAATGAAGGACCTTTACTTGCAATTAAGTAATTTGACAGTGTTTTGTTCGTATTTGACTTAATCTGTGTACTACTGGATGGTTTGTAATGGAATTTAAATCCAAGGAGAAAAAAACAACTAAAGTCTTGTTTTTGTTCTAATGAAGCAGGATCAGTGACATCCTGACATCCAGATGTGGAGTCTTTCATGGCAAAGTCATTTAAATTGTATGCACACCTTCAACCTGGAAAATAATCAGCATTCAAATGATTATCTAATTGCATCTAAAAGGTCAGCAGCCTGATTAAAATAGCAACAAAGCACAGTGGGAAGTGGAGACTGCACATCGCGAGGGTGTTGAAGTTGCTAATTTACCCCAAAAGGCGGAGCTGCGTGTTCTCAGCAGAGGGTTCCTTATGGGAAAACGATCTCCAATCCTCAAGGCCCTGCACTCCACAACACGCAGGGCTAATCTTCCTATACAGTCATTTTATTTCTAATTGGCTTTGTCTTTGTTTTTCCCCTGGAGCTAAAAACAACCACTCACATACAACACATTTGAACAATATCTAATTACGGAGCACCTGTAATCTCCCTGAGACAGGTTAAAGATTTAACTTTGCTCCAGGTCTCCATGGACACTGCTTGTTGCCTAGTGACACAGCCAATGTGGACGTGGGAGCTTTGACAAATATTTCCATCACTTTGAGGCCACTGCTAAATGCAGAGGCAACTTGTATTTGTATAATTATATTAAAGTAAGCCCTGGTAGTAGTGACAAGAAATATCTTTCTTACTTGGAGGGATTTTTAATGATTGTTTCTCCTTCATTAAATGTGGAAAAATGAATTATTTGTTGTCGTACTCTCAGTGAACAGAAAGGACATTGTTGTGCATTATGGGTACTGCAAGTTCACATGTGCATTATGTAAAACATCCTTCTAGATTGCTTCATGCATATGATGTGAAAGGAAAGAAGTATACACTTAGAAACAAGAGTGTCCAGCCTCGGTAGCAGCTCTGTGAGACTGTACTTTACACGCTGTGACCTAAATGCTAAAGTCGGCATGCTTACATGTCATGCTGATGTTTAGCAGGCATAATCCTTTTCATGTTCACAATCTTATGTTTAGCGTGTTAGGGTTGCTAATTAGAACAAAAAAAGTACAGCTGAGGATGATGGGAATGTGATTAGCTTTGCAGGTATTTGGTCACAAACCAAATTATATATTGTGCCAATCCATTTTTATTTTCTATTTTAATTTATTTAATTTAGCAAGGATACTCCCATTGAGATTTTGAATATCTTTTACAAGGGGGTCCTGGCCAAGATGGCAGTGTAAAAGTTTCACTAAAAACACAAATAGCAGACAACAGACAGTAACAGATAACAAAATGTCTCTGGAGCTCTTGCAGCTACTAATCACTATTGACGTCAGTAAAGAACACAGATAAGGGGGCAGTCTGTGACCTTAAACAGAAATGTGTACCATTGTTCCATCCCACGGTTGTATAAGGAGAACGGACATCAAATAGCTGCCAAGATATTTTTAAAAAAGCCCAAAAATGTCAACCTGTTGGTGGCGCTGCAGGAAAAGTGAGAGGATCATCAACGTCAGTAGGATTGATCCTCTGGGCACCACGAATGTTTGTGCAAACTTTCATGGCAATCTGTCCAACAGTTGTTGAGATTCAGTCTGGAGCAACGAGTGGACCGACTCACCGACATGCTGCAAACGTCACAATACACATTCGCACCTTAAACTGCCTCTCCTTGGCAGGCTTGACGTTGACCTCTCTCCACGTTTTCATGCCCCCTTCCATCTGGTCCAGGTAGTATCCACGCACAGGGTCTCCCCCGTTACGGGCGGGGGCCCTCCAGCCCAACACCATCTCTGATCCAGTGCACAGCAGCAGGGCGATGGCAGAGGGAGCAGAGGGAACGGCTGGATCAAGCAGAGGGGATTAAAACAGATGGAAACACAAGTGAGAAGAGAGAATCTCAGAAGGCACCTACAGTATTCTTGCTAAATGGACCGAAAAATGCCAATAACTCCCTGGCCGACTACAACTCCAGCCTAGCGTTGCAAATTCATAACTAAAGGCCCATATTGAGAGTTTCTCTATGAGAGGGAGAGAAATATTCATCTCAAACTCTATTTGATAAAAATGAATTCCTTGCAAAGAATTGGACTGAGGCCATTTATCCTCAGGTAATGGCTGAGTGGCAGAGTAGATGTGAGGATATTCTGGTGAGTGAGTGGCAAGCAGAATGAGTCATCGTTGCACTTTACTGCAGGCTGCAGAGAGCACATTATCTGAGACTGCAACACAGGAAGTACGAAGGGTCAGCAGCTCTTCAGCAGGTACGTCTCCACACAGCTACAGTACAAACCAACCACAATAAGAGCAAGCATGACGTGTGGAAGGAGCACCATCTAAGTTAACTATGATACCAGTAGCATTGAACAGTGTTGTTCGACAACATTATAAGCTGTATAACTTGAATAAAAGATTTGAAAAAATACATGTCTTAACAAAAAAGCTATTATGAAAGGTGAATGCAAAAATCATGCTGTAACGCGTACACATTTTTCAATTTTGGAGAAAATACATGCAAGGCTCCTGAGGCTATGAAAGAAAACTACAAAGCATGAGTAAGTCTGTTTGGAAAGCTCTTGTGAATATATTTTTAAGATCGAGTCAATAATCTGATAGCTCAGAAGTAGGCTGAGGCATTCAGTGTGCAAAAGTAAATTAATTTGATCCCACATGCCAAGAAAAGATGTGTTTTGGTGTCAAATCTAACCTCACAATTACACAGGCAATCTCTCTAATGTGAAATAAAACATGTATCTACCTGCCGTGTTAGTGTTGTGTAGCTCTTAGAATAACAAATCTGCATAAAACCTTTAAGAAAAATACATTTAAATGCTACATTTCAATCTTACCTGCTGTCAAATAAACCTGTGCAAGTGTTGCTTGATAAGTTAAGAAGTTAGAAAAGACTTGAGAATGTCCTTGAGTTGTGTCCTGAAAGAAATTTCATGTCCACTATTTTGGGACCTGGAGGGTGCACTTACAAATGGCTGATTTGACGAGGATGGGGTGAGACTCATCTGAATAGCTGCTATTTCCCGCTCCGCTCACCGACTTCACCCTGAACACGTATTCCTTTCGGTTCTTGAGGCCATGAACTGTAAATCTGAGAAGATGAGACGGACGAAGTTCAGGCAGGATGAATCTGTAACTTTTTGCTGTAACTATTCTTTATTTTTCTGTTTAGACAGAGACATGACAATAAAACATGAGACAATGTTTAAACTTATCTGTCCCTACTACCTGGGTTTGGTAACAGGCTTGTTGTTGACAGTCTTCCAGTCTTGTTTGCCAATTTCACTGCAGTACAAGTAGTAACCCAGGATGTCGTCCTTTTCTTTGGGCTCCTGCCACAGGAGCAGCACCGAGGTGTCCGTGTCTCTGATGGCCATGACGGAGTGAGGTGGAGCTGGCACCGCTGATGGATATCAGAAACTTAAATCATCAAATGGAAGTTCAATAAAAGAGAATTCAATCAACTCTTCCTTTGATTTTGGAAAATTCCCACAGAACTTTAAGTCTTACATACAGTAGATATGCACAGAAATTACAACTTTGAGGTACTTGTACTTAAGTATTTCCATTTTATGATACTTCTATTCCTCGTCATTTTACAGATAAATATTGCTCTTTAACCACCCTATTTGACAACTAGTTATCAGCTACTTTTCTGATTATTACATAGATTATGATCATCAAACACAATATGAGCCATTGTTAAAAATACAACTTGCCATCAGTATATAGAGTAGTTAAAATGAGCTCCAATGAAACAGCTACAACATTACTGCTTATATGTTAAGAAATACATCATTATGATCTGGTATATAATCATTTAACACTCTAAAAGGGGCAATGCTGTATCATGAGTCAATTTCCTTTAAGCAAATTTCCCAAATTTTGAGGCAGGTATTTTTACACTGCAGTATTGCTTCTTTCACCTAAGTATGGGATCTGAGTACTTCTTCCAGCTTCCATTGAGTTGCAGGCTATGAAACATACATTATCATTACACAAATTACTATTATTATTATTATTATTATCAAACCCAAGGTTTAACTGTGCAAATTGTGATCCTGAGTGTGCAGCTACACAAGCAGACAGATGGTCTTACAGGATGTTAACAAATCCCCAGAGAATATAGGTGAACTTTATCTGTTATGATGATCTATGTTCGCACAACTACAGCTCACTACTACAAAATCCAATTGACCTTCACGGGCAGAGTAATTGATGGTTACAGTATCGTACATAGCACATTTCTCACCTTGTGGCTTTCCCAAGGAGATCGGTGCACTCGGCTCAGAGGGGTCACTGACTCCATACTTGTTGATGGAGCGCACTCTGAAGCAGTACTGCTTGCCCTTGGACAGGTCAAACACTGAGAACCTGGGAGAGTTTACCTCCATGTCCAGACTGGCCAGCTCCCAGCTGCTCTTCCCTGCCAGGGACTGATCAAAAAAAAAAAAAAAAGACACAAAGATAATTTCAAAGCACTATCTACGTCTTTCTCAAGGACATGTTCATTATTCAGTCTCCTTCAGAGATGTTGGAGGATTCAACCTGCTAGGACTGCCAAATACTCATTCTGATTTTGCATAATCAGTAAAGTCAGGTTGCAAAAATCTACATTCAAAGCATTAATATAGCAGCAAACTACTATGTAAATATATGAGCTTCTCATTGCTTTTTTGACATAGCGGGACGGGCCACACATGCTTTTAGTGCATGTTCGTGCATGTGAGCATGCCTGGCTAGCTAACTTTAGCTCACAGCTGTGCACTGCTCTCATACAGACTGATAACGTCGCAGCGGAAGCGTAGTGTAGCGCCCATCCTCCGGTTCCCCTTCAGATAAACACTGTTATAGCTCCGTCAGCATTTTTGCTGTAGTTTGCACTGTTAGCGCTGTTAGCACCTTTAGCCGGCTCAGCCGACGCCATGTTTGAGAGCCGTTTAGAGGCAACGGAAAAGCTTGCACCTTTAACTGGCGATTATTTTGTTTTGTAGTAAACCACTTATATTGCAGACAAGAGCAAATACAAAATAAAGGTCAGCAGTCTGGTGTGATTGGCAGAGAAAGGCATCTTCAGTTTCAGAAAGGCAAACAAATGTGCAGATGATCTTACAAGATGTTAACAAATCCCCAGATGGAGAAAAAACCCCAAAAGAGATATGCCAAGATGTAGCCAAAAAGACAGATGGACATGTAGGTAAATTGTGGACAACCACTGGCTCATATTGACATCTTTCGTCTTCTTTGTCAATTAATCGTTTCAGCTAATGATGCTATATGACACTAACCTTCTCTATTTCATAGTCTGCGTTTACTTTTCTGTTATCCTCCTCAGAGTTACCATTATTTTCTTCTCTAGCTTCCTGTTTGAAGAAGAAACCCTAACAAAAGGGTACATTAAAGAGATCAGGGATTATACAGTGCTTGCTCAAGGGGCGAAGGGGATATTTGAATGTTAACCTCATTATATAAGCAGTGAAGCAGCAGAATTTAGTAATTTCAGGTGCCTTTGACAGTTTTGACAGTTTTATTACCACGGTAACTTACAAAAGTCCAATAAAAATGTATTTCCTGTGGCAGTTTTCTGATTATTGGAGCTATAGAAGCTGCTGGGTGTATGGGTTGGTATTGGAAAGCTGAAGCCCTTTATTGTTGTAATGAACAGGTCAGCCCCCCACACTTTAATATGTTGGAAGAAAATGTTATTTTAGCATTCTTTAGAACACAGAATTTAGAAAAATCTTATTTAAGCTGTTTATTTTATAGACATGCATCATCAAGAGTAAAACAGTGCTGCATACATTAAAACTAGAATTCACTTTTGACTTATTTGAAACCAAAACTTTAGATCCCAGATCCAGGTAGTTTTAAATCACCAGTTAGAAAGTATGAAAGCCAGAAAACCAAACAAAAGGCAAGCAACATCAAGGTCTGCTCACTTTTAATGAGTCCACAAATTCCCACTTAAACTGACACAGTGGAAGAAGTGTGCGTGTTTCCTCCTCGTGTCTCTTTAATTAGTGCTGCGGTCAGGAGCCTGCTGTTAATTTGGCTCACGCTCCAGCAACAGACGGCCAGAACCCAGCAAGTGAATGGAGGAACTGATGATGCAAGAAAATTGATCCTTGTGCTCAGTGGACGTATATTACTAATTACAATGGTGGTTAGAGTTTGAATATATTCATACTCTTTGTGTGTGTGCTTTCTTGTTTTCTACACTAATGAAGACAAACAAGCTCCATTCCCCTGCTCATCACTTCTTTAAAGGTCCAGTGTATCTGGCGGCAGCTAGCACTGAGGTTGAACTTCGAGGGTTGACATAAAAACAAGAAAGGCCCTTGAGCCAGTGTTTTGTTGTTTTGAAGAGGACCCATGTGGGCTCATTCTAAGCTAAGGAAAACACAAAGATTCTTATTTTCAGGTAATAATACTCTAAAGAAAACAGACATAATATTATTATATTACATTTCTGCCTACATATTCCCCTAAATGCTACACACTGTACCTTTAATGGGCTACTAGGGGCAAATTGCTAGCAAACAGTTCAGCAAATACGGAGCAATACTAGCATTCATTTTAAGTCGTGTGTCTGGGAACCTGACAAATGTCCAATATTCACTCTCCTTTTAGCTCTGTTTTACTCTCCACCAACTCCTGAGGGAAATATATGGCTCTTTAGAGGTCAAATGCTTCATTATGTTCACTAGTGAACACCTGTTGGGCAGGTAACAGCTGTCTGCTGTTGCTGCTGGAAAAGGTGACAATGAGAACGGTGAGACTGACATTAAAAATTTGACGTAAACCAAAACAATGAGTTGAAGATACTAAAACACCTCCTAAAGCTGAGAGAAACTACAGATTTTGGTGAAAAATCTGTTGGTTTGTCACTACAAGCAACCTCTTACAACATCACACAAAACCATCTGACCTGCTTTCAATTCAAAAATCCTGTATATATTACACAACTGCTGCCCAATTTTCACAGTTATAATACATTCTTAGACTAATTTCCCACCTTCGAGGCAGCCATTGGTTTCTGTTTATTTAATTATGGTATGAAGATGAACTTGCTGAGACGCAAACACGATTTTGAGAGGGAAAACCGCCATAGTCCGCTTTTATTTAGAATTTTGCAGTAATGCAGTTGTGAGCAGGGACTTCAGGTTCATCTCAATCATTCAGCTGGTGAGATGGTGTGATGTTTTGCGGTTAAAAAATACTTCAGTGGATTTTATGAAGTTTGACCTTTAATAGCTTTTTCAGACCTGAAGAGAAACTGAAGAAGCATTTTTGATGAATAATAAAACGTCTTCAATCAACACTTTTCATCATCCCTTTCTCCAGACATTGCATTACCTCAATGACTGAGATGAACCTTTACAGACATATTGCTGCATAGTTTGGCAAAGAGAGCCTTAAACTTTTATGTGAATGTTTGAAAAAAAATAAAATCAACTTTGCCCTATTAGGCAGCAGGATCTGAGCTTCGGAAGAAACCTATTTTTAATGACAAATCACCAAAGTTCTCCATTACAACACAGTTCAAAGATAAAAAATTACTCCCAAATATCAGATTTCTTTGCTTCCTTGAATGCACCAGCTTTCAAAACCTTCACTGCTCTCCCAAACTTAAGTACAATAAAACAACAACATTATTATCAACTTCTGTCAGAAAAAAAGGATGACCTATTTTAAGCCAGTTTCAGCAAGTTGTCCATTAGGAGGACAGGGGTTATGTTTAGGTGACGGGTAAGGTGACAACTGTCATCAATCAAGATCCCTAGAGTTACTGTGATATGAACATTTGTGTGTGAGTGTGTGTGTGTGTGTGTGTGTGTGTGTGTGTATAGACTGACCCGCTCCACGAAGAAGGTGAGCGGCTCCCTGCCTCTGGGTTCAGGCTCGGTCCAGCTCAGCACCACGTAGGTGTCGCTCACCTCACAGGCGTGGACATTGGTGGGAGGGAAAGGAGCTTTGACCTGACCTGCAGAGCAAAGACAGGAAGAGGAGGAGGAGGTGGACAAAGAAAAGAAGTTAGAACAAGGTCAGTGAGAATATGGAGTCCAAAAAGTGCTGGCTGTTCTTTTTTTTATACTGTTTTTAATCAAAATATTAGCATCAGGAAATGTAATGCTTTCTCTTTTGGATTTGAGTCAGGCAGGCACACAATAGGTGAGATTTATCTTACTGCACCAAATTCCCCCATTCCTAATAGGATATCGGATAACATACAGTCAAATGGGTTGAGTCAGCACACTTTCAATGACTCTCCAAGTGATTCAAGGACAATGGAGGCGTTCAGATTTCGTCAAAAGTCTTGCGTTTTTGTGTCCGTCTGTCTTTTTGTAAGTCTTTGTTTGTATCCCCTGAAGAGTTACAGAGCTGCAGGGTGGATCAGAGAGGAACTCCAGAGCAAAGAGAGTGCAGTGAAATGAAAGAAGCTGATCTGGTAGAAATATAGACTGTATATAAGAAGGGGTAGAAGTAGCAAACCTGTGTGTGTGTGCAGTAATATTTTTCTGTGTAGTATCTCTGCACTCAAGCACCTTTGAAATGAAACCACGACTAGGTTAAAGTGCTGATGTTTCATTTTTAGGGTGAGGTGGATGTTCACATCCAAGTTGGGTGAACAGTGTACGAGTCACACCACATTTTTATTTTAGGACACACAGCAGGACAATGATTCTAAACATGCAGCTAAAGAAATATATATATAAAGAGATATTTAGGGCCAAAATGTAACTGGAATGTAACCTGAAATAACACAAACAAAGTCTTTGAAACATGCAAGAAGTAATTGTTTTGAAATAATCTTTCTTTTTTTGACCCGTTAAAGTTGTATTTAGTATTTTACATAATATTTTATTATTTAGGAATAGTTTGAAAGTTTGTGTATCCACTTTCTTGTTGAGTGTTGGATGAAAAGATCGATACCACTCTTGTGTCTGTATGTTAAGTATAACGATGGAGCCAGGATACGATTAGCGGAGCTTTGCATGAATAAATAGTTCCAGCAAACAGCTCCCCATAAATCCACAACTTGTCATTCTTACATTCCCGTACTGATTTAACAAGATAACAAGGTATAACGTTTTAGCTTCAGGTATAGGCTCAATTTTCAGCTTTGGATGGAGTCAAACTCACTGTTTCCTGGAATTAAATAGCGTTAACTTTTTAATCTTTGGGCTTTTGGGGAAAGGTATCAAGTATTTGCAAGTCAATAGGCTCAAGCTCAAGTGAAGTCATGAGTCATTGGCGTTAAAATCCAAGTCGAGTTGTGAGTCATTTTTCATTAAGTCAAGTCTAAATTCATAACATTTGTGACTCGTACCTGCCTCGAGTCCAAGTCACGTGACTCGAGTCGACACCTCTGGTATTTGGTAGATTTTTAAAAAGTATTTAAAATGTGTATTTGCTTGAAGGTAAATTCCTCTCTCTGTCATCTGATAACTTGGATTAAAGCTGCACACAAACACACATGCATGCTTTCTCTCTTTGTTTCACACACACACATACTTTCTGCTCCATTAAAGAACAGGATAAAGAAAGCATGAATGCACTGTCTTTGCTACATTTATTTTCTTGTTGCCTCGTCGAAAACATATTCCTCCTCCTCCTCTCCCTTCATCTCTGTCTTTGAGTTATGTTGCCAAGGTTAGCAGTCCTCTTCACAGGCATTCACACTTCCTCGGGCCATTATGTGCATTTACCAGGACACCACCAGGGATTGTTCATTCTTTTCACTTCTGCAAATGGGGGGGAACGCTCATTGCCTCAGCCATACAATTACTGCAGCTCGTTGTTAAATATAATATGAAGATGCATTAAGCCATGAGCCCGAGGCAGCCTAAAGGCGAGGAGGCAGCACCCTGTGTGCCAGTAAAATATAGATGCTATTTCAAATCACAGGTGAAAATGTTCAGTGAAAATGAGTAAATTATACACGGTGAAATAAAAATACGGCATTCTCACCTTCGAGTTCATCTTTGGTAATGGTGACTGTCCTCCCTCTGTCTACTTTGACCACTGAGAAATGGGGGGAGAGACAGAAAGGGAGATAGGTTGAGGGCAGAGGGAATCACGAGGGACCTCGTATCAGTGTAATGAAGTTATATGAGCGCCCGTGATAACACTATTAGTGCTAATGTTAGAGGAGCAGCCACCGGTGAGAGAGCCAGAGACAGACACAAAGAGATGAGCGGGAGAGGGACATGGAAGGATGGACAGCAGGCTGGAGGCAAGTCAACCTTCTGCCTGTCCTTCATCTGTGGTTAATGATCCACAGCGCCGGACCAGAGCCCATCTGTCCTCCCTCTAACACACACACTCACAGCCGCACACACTCAGTGATCCACAAGACATCTCTCTCCATCACCTCTCCACTGTGTGAAGTATTTAACACGACCTTAAACACATTTAGCTTTTCCAGGATAAAAGGACGCGAAGAAGCTGTCGCTGTAACATCTGCAAGAACCTTGAAGCTTTATAAAATGAGATCCACATCTGCACACATCTGTTTTCTCTGGTGGCGCTGATAGTTTGCAGGTGTAAACACAGCAACCGAGGCAGATGAGGCGATTTAACAGCAGGATTGAGTGGTTGACACATGGCTGAAGCTCTTTGTACTAGCAGATGCAAACGGGTGACAAATTAAAGGGAAAAACCTGAATAAATAAGGGGTCGCTGATAATAAGATTGCAATAGGCATCGTCAGGTGAGGTGATCGGGTAATCAGAATTTTGGGATTAACAGCAGGCCATGCTGCACTTTTACTGCACCATGTGTTTATTTATCCTCTCAATTGAGCTGACGAATAAATAATTGAGTACAAGCATTCAAAATATAAACTGCATCTTGTAATGTAACATAAGTTGTGTGACCGCTACTTATTTCACTCACATTTTATAAGGAATGTGGTACACGGTGTGGGACATGAGCTCAGCACGCCTCTGTTTTTAATAGGTTGTCTGATTGAAAAGCCTACGTGGCTACTAGATGATGAAGCATAAACTTCTTGAGAGGAAATTTCATGACCAGCATATTGATTTAATAATGATTCATCCTATTAATTTATGCTTTCACACCACGAATTAACTTTGTTTGAACCAAACAGGTTATGTTGCTTTTTTCCTTTAAATTTGTCACCAATTTGTGTTTATCTACTTGTGGTGTTGTGACATGCCACATTCAGACTGTCAGAGCGTGTAATGTGGTACCCATGGTCCTGGTGTGTTCCAGGGGGTCTGCAGTGAGGACGGGCTCGGTAGCCTTGGAGGGGCGTCCTACTCCAGCCTGGTTAACAGCACGAACTCTGAACTGGTACAGAGTTCCTTCTTTAAGCCCAAACATCGGGTAGTGGCAACTTTTCTGAATATGCACATTGCAGCGCACCCACTCACCCTGACGGAGGTCATATCTGAGAGAGAGAGAGAGAGAGAGAGAGAGAGAGAGAGAGAGAGAGTAAGAAAGACATTTAAATAAGAGGTAAACAAAGAACAAAACACATAATGTTATGTTCAGTATGCAGGGTGTAATATTATGGAAACAATTTTAAAGCATTTAAGGCTACACAACAACACATCTAAGTCAGTAAATATCCCACCTAGACCCATAATTGTGACCAGACACCGACATTGGAAGAATAATGGGCCTCCAAACACAGAACAAACTGCCTTTTAAAGCAGAATGCGAGCTCAGATTATATAACATCCATAACAAACTGTTGCAACTTGCAAAAAAAACAAAGACAGAAAAGATTGCAGTTTTCTAACCATAAGGAGGTTGCTAGGGAACTAGGTATCTTACGCTATCCTCTCCTCGCCCAAAACCCCAAAAACATTCAGAAGTCTTGAATGAAGAAGGTATGCAGGAACACAAAAACACATGTGCAAATATACAAGCTTGACTTCCATTTAGTAAAGACGCACATACAAATGCACAAATAAACAGGTTTTCACACACACACACACACACACACACACACACACACACACACACACACACACACACGTGTACACACACGTACAGGAGAATCCTGATTGATTGATTGGTGTTAGTGCACCTGTTCTCCTGCGGGAGTCTTTGACTCTGCTGTTAACATAGTGTTGAGGGCTGATAATTACCATGTATACCATCCATCTCATGTGAACGCTGCCAAATGGATACAACACCACTGCTGGCCATCTTTATCTGCCCTAATCTAGCAGCATGCAGAGCAAGACGAGGTTCAGCAGGTTAGATTTACGTCTATTGTTGACTTGCAATACAGGAAATGGCGTTAAATGCGATCTAAAATGAGACTTTTTTAACAAATCACGATCATTGATCATTTAGTCAAACGACAAAAAATTCACCAGCACTTATTTTGACAATCGTTTCATCTTTTTAGCCAATTTTCAATCAAAAATGCTTAATAATCTCTAATTCCAGTTTGCAGCTTTTCTTTGTCTAATGTGACAGCAAAGTAAACATCTTTGGGTTTTTGGCTAACTGAATTTTATATTCTTTTTATGTCAGCTTGGGCATTCATCGGGCACAATGTTCGCTCATTTTACACACCAAATGTTTAATTGGGTAATGGAGAAAATAATCATCGGATTACTTGATAATGAATCTCTTCATTAGTTGCTGATGATGATCATTATGATTATGAAGTCTTGTCATTCATTTTCTAGAAGCCGACGCTGGTTAATAGATGTTTTGAAGTGAAGAAAGGAGGTGAAAAAAATTCAGAAATTCAGGCTCACTCACCTTTCCACATGATAACCCTCCACAGGTGAGGCTCCATCAGCACTGGGTGGCTGCCAGGTGAGGAAGACGTAGTCCTTGTTGACATCAGATACCTGGACAGCCAGAGGAGAAGCGGGGCCTCCCAGCACTGCAGCTGATGCATCTGCAGCATGAGGGGGAGAGAGAGTCAGTTAGAGGAGAAAACAACCAAGAAAGCAGATGGAGAGACTGGAGCAAAAGGAAGGAATACTTTGGAAGGAATAAAAGCAAAGTGAGGAATTACACAAATAGGAGATGGATACGAGTCTGAAATTGTAAATCGGCAAAAAGAAGCGAGTGGCAGAGAGAAAAGTGATGTGAAACATGCAAGAGAGGAAAATGCCATTTCGGTGGAGTTGTAGCTTATGTCTTCCACGTATTGTTTGAAAAGTGATGGCTAAGGATTGAAGGAAGTAACATATCAACATATGCTACTCAATATATTCTATGGAATTACAACCAGTGGATGTGAGGCCATAGAGAGAAGGCAGAAACATTTAATGAGGAAATTATGCTAAGCGGATTGAAGCGACTGGATGTGTTCCCAAACCTTTTCTTGAGGCTGGGAATAGATGCCTTTTTCAACAAAAGACTCAAGCCAACATCAAGCTCATCTCTTTCCTGTTTTTAATTTGCATCCTCACCCTCCCTTTTCCTCCTTCTCTCTCATTTGTTTTTGCTGGCCTGTGCTGCCTATTTGTAATGCAAATATGATGGATGAATGAAGGAGAAAACCCACGAGCAGGAAAGTTCGCTGATTCACTAATTAGTACCTCCAGCTCTAAAGAAGCTCCTTAATAAGAGAGAGAGAGAGACCTGAACCAAGATTCTAAGGGAGCTTTGCATGAAGATTAATTTTTACATAAAAGTGTCGGCGTACATGTGTGTGTTTGGACTAGTAAGATTTGTACGTACGCGCACACCAAGTTCATGAATGATTCAGTGCACATTCTAGTGTGATTGCGGCTGTTAAGGTGCAATGCATACATGAGTAAGCACTGGTATTATATCGAAAGATGCCAAGCCTCTTTGCAGAGCTGCCCGGATACATTTCAAATGTTTGATGAGTCAAGTGGGGGTGTTTCTCTGGTTTATTTGCATGCGGCAAACAATGTATGAGAGACAATAGCATGCCTGTGAAGAAAATATAGTTTCACCGAACAAAGTTAACAAGCCCTCTGCAGCAGAACAGCTTGATTGATGGTGCAATTCCCCTGTATGAATCAGGGAAGTTTGCTGACAGGAGATGAAAGTAGACACAAAATCTGGTGAATGCAAATAGTGTTTTTGAGTGAAGGTTACAATCAAAACACCATTTATCCAGACTCCACCCTCTAAAAAACACACAGGTATTTTGGTATGCAAGGGTCTCGAGGTCACTCCGAAAGCATTTGTCAGGTTTCTCAAACAGCAAATAGATCACTTCAGAATGAAGCATATCATTTGAGTCGTAGGTTGGCAGGCTGTTTAGAGACACCATCCAGTATTAGAGGGGTTTCTGATGTGACAGGCCTGCCCGGGACAGATGTAATCTTTATACAGAAAGGAGTTGTTTGCCATTTCAGGATGTCTGTGATGACACTACACTACATAGCTTTTTTTTGCACCAAATAAATAGAATAAATGATGAGAGGCAATTAGACAGGCATCTGTTGGTAGATCAGCTAGTTCTACAGTTCCTGCTTTCATTCATTTTCAAACTTTATTTTTGAACATTTCCTTTAATGTTGACGAAACAATCTGAGCAAAAAAAGATCCATTTCTAGCCTCCTCCAGGTCTTTCAACCATCTCATTGTCTTCATGATAGCCATACATGGAAAAAGCTTGTGAGCAGACCCTATGTTACGATTATTTTGCCAAACTATTATATATCAGTTAAAGATTAAAACTTTACCCTCAACATTTCAACGCAACGAATACCAACATATTTTGTTATAAATAAAAACAACCTGATGTTTGACAAACAACATAATAATTACTCATTTCAAAACAAATTACATGATAAAGGATCAAAGAAACAGGAACAGTATTTACACTTTCTTGTTTGTTCCTCACCTTCGACATAAACAAAAGCACTGTGATCCTGCATTTCATCCCAGGTCCTCAGTCGGGCAGTGTAAACACCTTCATGTTCCTTGTGTGCAGCCTTTAAAGTGATGGAGGCCTTGTCGTCCACTGTCTTGATGTCCACATTGCTAGACGGATGCAGCTGGATGCCTGGAGAATGAATATGAAAAATAACTGACAAACCTCGAGCACGCATCTAAGTTGTCAAACATCTGACTGATATGATCCATCTTTAACAGTTCATACCATCTCTGAACCAGGTGACGTCCTGCTGGAAGGGCAGCAGATCAGAGGTGAAGGTACATTGCAGGGTGAGGCTGTCACCCTCTGTCACCCATGTCGGGAGGAAGATGTTGCCAAACTGGGCTTCTTGCTCATGCTTGAAGGCTAGGGGAGAGGGGGGGGGGGGGGGGGGGTGACACGGTAAAGGATAAAGGGAAAGATGAAAGTGTGAAAGTAGAAAGACAAGAGGAGCAAATATGAGGAAATGGTGGACGAATCAGTAAGAAGAAAAGTAAAGAGAAGGGTTGTGGAAGAAAAAGGAAGCAGAGGGAAGACCTTTTCATCAATATGCATTTGCTTTCTCACTGGACTTGGGCAAAGATAACATTAATATTGAAATGTAACTCCACTCCAGATACAG
The DNA here is from genome assembly GCF_050575085.1 of Anarhichas minor. Classification (NCBI taxonomy): domain Eukaryota; kingdom Metazoa; phylum Chordata; class Actinopteri; order Perciformes; family Anarhichadidae; genus Anarhichas; species Anarhichas minor. Next base: position 2,185,651 of record NW_027466481.1, on the reverse strand, counting down.
ACTTACTGCTGAAAAAACACCACATATATTAAAAGTGCAAAGACCTCCTTTGGACCGCTACAAAGGAAAGAACCATGACACGTAAGTAGGAGAGGGATCAGGGAGCCGAGGATGTTCAGGAGTTGTGAGCAGGAATACAGATGCTTATTCCTGAAAATAACAAATAAAAGCACACTCCATCATCTCGACTGTTCTTACCAAACCGGGTCAAAAACAGCTCATGTCTCTGTACCATGGTTTGTGCTCAGTTTTTCATTATTCTCTGCAGTAACAAACTCTATCTTCCTCAGTTTCTCTCGCTAGTGGCAGAGAATGAAACCAAACAAAGCAACCAAGAGGGTCTTAAGCAGGCGGCTACCTCTGCTTCTGAAAAGTGAGGCCTATGCGAAAGTGCCCATTCTCTCGAATGATCATCAGAGTGCGAAACTTTGGTTGGGAAAAGAAGTCAGATTGTATGGAAGTCTATGAGAAAGTTCTCAATTGATTTATTACCTCAGTAAACATTGTAAACATGCGTTTATGGTCTCAATCGCTAGTTTTTAGTCTTCTTTAATAGCATGATGTTCATTTTGTAAATGATGGTCCTATTTAGAGGAAAATAGACGATAAAGCAGGGTATGCTTTAGGGCGAGGCTACCTTGAGCCATATACAGAATCTCTACCACGCCATCAACACTCCACAGTCCAAATATGGTTAATTCCGTTAAATGGTTGTAAAAAAACAAGATGGCGATGGCCAAAATGTCAAACTTGAGGCTTCAAAACCGCTGAGCACAAACCAATGGGTGACGTTTTTATATACAGTCTATGTTCTTAAGAGATAAGAGAATGACCTACAGTATGGGAGGCATATTACTTTGAAATTAGGAGGAAAAAACTGCCAAAGTAAAGTCAACCAACACACACATCTAATAAGGACATATATATATTTCGGCTACACAGCATCAATCCTTATACGTGAATGTTTTTTATCTTGCAAATACACCGTTGGCTCTGCAGAAGTAATATGTAGGTGTGTGCAATACATTCCCCACACACTCAGAAATTAAATGGCAATCATTTTGAATGAAGCTCCATCAGCTTGTAATGGCCGTGGGCCTTTAGTGCTACCTGAATGTGCTGAAGAATTGCATGCATCCATTTTTATGTAACTGACACTTGATTATCTCACATTAAGCAGATCACATTTTACAACATGAATCACTCGGTAAACAAAAGCGCAACTGTGGTGAATTTATCATAATCATCACTGCGCTGAGGGAAAGTTTGAATTATGGTGAAATAAAAATCCAAGCGTTTTTTTTTTTTCATGAAGCTATGCACATGCCTGTGATATTCTGGACCACTAAGCAGAACTATATCATTATAAGAAACATGTCACAGCCTCTCAGATGCATTCCTGAAAATAGGATTCGACGATACCTCGTGGCACACGTATCTCTCACTTCCAGATTGTATTGCTTCAGTGCTTTGACAAGTGAGAGAATGGCAGCTGGAGGAATAATGTGTCAGGAATTGTTCACTTAACAGAAATGTCACATCTTCAGCTATTTCTGCTGTCGTCGTTTTTTTTTCCTCCAGGGGATGCCTCGCCTCACTGTCCTTTGTCTCTTTGTACTCTTGGATGAAGCAGAGGGTCTATTATGGCTAAGCAAGTTTCATTTTAAAAGTATAGGGCCGAGCAATGGAGTGGAATCATACGGGGATGAAATCATATATCGAGGTATCGTGATACAAAATTACTGCTGTCTGAATTGATAATAACAAAAAACATGCTAACTTAAATTCCACAGAAAATCTGATCATCTTGCTTTTATGAACAGCTACCCTGATCAGATAATGAGCACATGTGCAGGTACTGGTTAAAAATGTCATGATCCCCCAAGCATGGTGGAGACTAATCTAGGCCAAAGAGTGCCACAAGCCAATATAAGATGCTGCACAGCTTGGAGCAAAACGGAATAAATCACATGCTGTCCCTGAAATTAAATATACTGTCGCTTACTAGCTTTTGCTCATTTGGAAGCATGTCTTTCTATCTAACTGTAGTCTTACATACATCCCATGGCCCGCACACCCACACAGAAACATAAACTCCCATGACAAACAAACAGCGTCAACGCACTGCTCCCTTTCAATGCGTCCATATCTTTATCATGAGGTGCAGTATGCACAGCGGAGCAGAGGGTTGCGTCACAGTCTTCAAAGCTAACCCAGCCCTCCCTCCCCCTCGTTCACTGGTGGAGGGGGGAAGAACTTCAAAGGGTGGCGGAGAAAATGAAAGGGGACACTTTTCATTACGCCCTGGCGTGAAACTTACCGGAGGTCTTCGAGCGCTCTGAACCAGCCAACGCTCCAAGATATGCTGAATCGCAAAGGGCGGCAGCAGAGCGGCAGAGCAGGACAGATTGGAGAGAGCCAGCGAGGGTCAGAGATGGAGACAGAAACAGAGACAGATGTTGTGAAACGAGACACGGCAGATATATCAAACCTAGCAACGCCACATTTATGCAAGTCACATCTAATATTCCCTTTAACCTATTTTTAACAACCGAAGAAAGCGGGTGAAATGTAGAGGCCTTGAAGTGCATCATTAACGCCCTGACCATAAACGATCTTCAACATTAGGGAGCTTTACTGCCAGGCACCGAGCAGGTCATTTAAAAGATGTAAAGAGAAATCACCAATGTAAATGTTTCTGCCACGATGCTGTAAGGCGACAATGCTGACTGTAGATGTTTGCCTATCAGTCACCACTACACGCGCTGTCCTCTTTATAATTCATAATGCATGAGTTTTGCAATGAGATCTGTTCTTCTCATCATTTTAGTCTGGTGCGGATTGTCATTCAAATATCAAATGTATATAGAAACTCTAATAATGGGGATAGAAAACGACACTGTGCACAGGGAGAAATAGCACCTAAAACTACAAATCATTCTCTTTGGGCTTACTTTGAAAGAAAGAAAATATATCTGACTCGGGCAAGGACAAGATTGGAGGTATTAGGAAGATGGGGATACATGGTAAAAATTGGCAAAGATGGCGTCTGCACCTTGGGGGCGTACATTAATGCATATGTGCCCCTGCAAAATAAAGTGAAAATAGTAAATGCTCATTAAATAGCCAGACCAATATTGGATTTCTGAGGTTGTTAAAATATTGATATTTGAAAGTTTTAGAATCTGATAATAGCCTACCGATTAATATAACTACATTTAAAACCTAAAGTCATTACATCAAACATTCCTGATAATTAAATATGATTATGAGATTTTATAACTGCGACTTAGATATGTAGCCTCATAAGCAGGACATTTTAAAATTGAAAAAAAACAAAACCTGTCAGTGCCCTTTGGTGGACAAACAACACCATTTCTAAATGACCTCAATTACCGATATTTTTGACATTTCTTTACTGCAATTTCTGGTTATTCATTGGCCAGCATATATAATATCAATATATTTGGTCAATTAATCAATTTGGGCTCTATCATGAGTATTGGCCTTGTTGAAGGCTGACACATAATCAATGTTACAATAAAGTAATACTCACATTTTATTCCCTAGTACAATATTTGGAAATTGTTTACCACAACCATGCATATTGTGACACACCTCCACTCATAATTAATTCAGTTCGTTTTGACAGCCTGAACAATGGCCACACTCATTGAATATAAGGAATCTGGCTAGCTAACTAACTAACTTCAAATTTAATTTAATTTCTTCTCATTACTCAAGGTCTTCACTAGCAGTTGGGAGACCGGATGTGGAAGAAACAATTTGGGAACAATTCGGCCCGAGCGATGTGCAAAAAGAGGTGGAGTTAGTTGCTGCCCACCAGAGCTGACTGACTCATCAGCGGCTACCTGTGGCTGAAAGTTCGTCAGGTGTTTCCCGTCAACCACAGGTCGCTCGGAGGCTTTGATATATTGTGTTTACATCGTCTCTGACATCCTTACTTCACAAGTTAAAAGCGCTCACGTGTGATGGTACTGGGACAAAGACTGGAATGTACTGTCGAGAAATATTCTGAATATTGTTTCTACATCCTCTCAGCTAAGGGCCTCGGCGAGAGACCTTATTACCTGCAAGGGCGGATATCCTGGCAAGGTTCAACTCCAACACGGGCTGACGTCAACTTGAGTGTAAGCTTTATTAATTCATGTTTTTAATACTGGCATTAGATTTTTGTAAGATTGCACGCAGCTGCATCACTCGGCTGTTGAACTTTCGTCAACATTGTTGTTGAATTGTGAATGACGGTGAGTACTAGTACACACGTGTGTTTTGTTTTGCTCTCTGTGCTGTGTCGCTACTTTGGGCTTGTTGTATATTCAGTGAGGGCTCTTGATCGTCTTGCTGTTCAGTTCTTCCTTCATGAACCCTGTCTGTAAAGCTTGTCTGTAAAGCTTGTCTGTAAAGCTTGTCTGTAAAGCTTTTCTGTAAAGCTTGTCTGTAAAGCTTTTCTGTATTTTACTGTATTTTACTGTCTTCGCATCGAGTTAGAAAAATTATGTTCAAAAAGCTATAATGCAATGTTTAGGTGTGCAAATCACATTTTTGTATGAAATTAAGTAAGTGACATCAAATCGACCCTTGTTAAAAATGTTTTGTTTAGTATTTCTTGATTCTGTTACGTAGATTTACAAATATCAATACGTGTTGATATTCTGGAATAACACACAATTGTACCCACACTATTAATGTTATCCAGGTGTTTTTCATAAAATATATATATATATATATATTAATCACAAACAGACCATTTAATCATCTATTGATGATTTTACGAATAGGAAGATATATTTGTAATGGCCTCAAATGCAACATATTACTGTTTATGTAAAAAAAGGCTTTGTTTTCTGTTTACACTTGAAAATATGTCAAGCTTTGTCAACAAAGACATCATCAATATTTATAGTTTTTGAGTAGGGTGTGTGGAGTTTTAATGGAAAGTTACTCAGTGCTAAAGCTGACCAGTGTATGTTTTTAAAGGTGTGTGCACCACTTTTGAAAAACCTTCATATCCCTGCACTCATGCTATTTGGACTGGTTATAGGGCCTTTAATATCACTGACAGGGTCTCAGTGACCCATAACCAGTTTAGAGCCTGCGACAGAGCTCTTGTGTTTCAGTCATTGTATTGTAACCCATCTTTGTATTATACATAATGGATTTACAGCAGGGTGGAGCTGATATGAAACAGAAAACTACTCACAGTTCACCAGAAGTGTTCCAAATGTCATAGCTTCGCCCAGGGGACTCTTGGCTATCACTTTATACTCGCCAGCATCATCAGGAGAGCACCTGAGGATATACAATGTACCCAGAGCTGGGATAAAAATGTATCTGTCGGGTTACAGGTCTGTGCTTTCGTTGCACATCTTTTAGCGGCAGTAGCAGTATTTTGATTGCCGTTAAATTAATCCCAAATACCACATGTAGTACCTTACGATCAGAACACTCAACTTAATTGGCTCTCGTCGTTCTTTGAAGTTAGTTAATGGAGCAGACTCACAATTTAGCCCCATCGTTAATTTCTCAGTTTGACAGCCACATTATATCTCATAACGGCAACCTTTCCTAACCTACGTTTCTTAAAGGAGCTGCATTGAACACTCTGAACGTAATATAGCAGCAACCAACAGACATGGTGGAGTAATGTCTACCTGAGCAGAGTATGATGCTGTTAGCACCGTTATCTATGAGCCGTCGACATGTCAAGAGCCTTGCAGATCTTGCACCTTTTTAACTATTAATTATATTCTAAATGAATCAATAGCAAGGTTGTGCTATCCACACATGCCCCATCTTACTCACCTCTGCCTCATTATCTTCCTGCGTAGAGCTTTGCATCCTTAATTAGGGATTTGAGCTAGTGACCTACCTTCTGATCTCCAGTGAGTTAAGACCAAATTTTTGTTGAAGACTGTAATTCCATGGCTGGTCAGACATTCTCAGTGGCACACCATCCTTAAACCTGAGGCAGGAAGTTAGAAATCGATGTGAGTGTGTTAGAAGTTCAGGGTTTTTGAATATCAAAGAAAGAGTGAACAATGGGCTTCACTTAGACGGTTCGTGATCCTGCCCTATGATTTCTTATGCACATCTTTAACCAATCAAATGTTGGTTTGGCTGAATCCATAACAACCAAACGGGCCCTTTGATCTCTTATTCTGTCTTGTGCATGGCCACTGTTGAGGGCAGCTCATTGGGCCCGATGGGTCCCATATGGGATGGTGTAACCCACAAGCTTCTGGATCTCAGCCTAGGTTCATGAATACTGAGCACACGCAGTCTATTCATCAGCTAGTCTCACAGCAGCTCAAGTATCAGGTCAACAGTTCGGAACGTTGCCTGAATTAACACAGGTAATTTCATATTTATATAGAGGGCCATATTCAAGTCAGGGATCAGATATGTAGTGTTATGACTTGTTTTTATGACTGAGTCTTTTGTATTCAATCATTTGCATGTACAGGCGTATAACCTAACCTACCTCCTTACATCTAACACTATTCCTCTCATGATCACATGACACACTCACCAGTATTTATCTGTGTCATATCATGGATGAGCCATGAATTAATGACACAATGCAGGACAGCAACTTAGAACTATTTTATTTTATTTATTTATTTTTTACGATAAAGTCTATAAAAGGTCAGAAAATGGTGTGTCAAAAGGGGCATCTTCCCGTTGTTTGTTTAATTTGTCTTGCCAGTTCAAAAACGAATTATATTTAATTTGCAGTGATATCAAATCGAAAAAACAGCAACATTTCACAATCAAGAAGTTATAAAATGACTTAAATGGTCATTAATCAAATTAGTTGTCAGTTCGATTTTTGCAGATTGACCAAGCGATTAATCGACTGTGTCAGCTCAAATACAATGTTAAAGTAAGATATTCGGATCAGGACTGCACAGCATCATACATCTTATGTAGTGGTCCACTGAAAACTGTAACTTTGGACCGTGATACTTTTTCTCCTCTAAGCCCTTCCAACCAAGCGAGAAACTAAATTGAAATGACACCGGTTTGCAGTACGACCCAAGCAATAGACTTTAATAGAAACTGCTGGAAAAAGAATTACCGGAGGCCAAAGGAGGCCAAAAGAATGGAGTCCAGCAAAGACAGAAGTTCTTACCATGTGACCTTTGGGGGTGGACAGCCCTGGACGGTACAGGAGAGTGTGACCGTCATGCCCTCCCAGACAGTGTGAGCCCTTAAGGGGATTGGAAAGTCCGGGGCCTTCTGACTCAGACGCTCCAGGTACTTCATGTGGGCAGATGCCTTCTTTTCTGCCTGCAGCACAGATGGAGGAAAAGTACTGTAATGTACTGATAACTATATTATGTATCCCTTAACTAAACTTTGCTTTTTTTACTGCAAGCGTTCACCGCTCCACTCGACTTACAAATGACAAAAAAATGAAACAAACTCTAAATAGTCTGGAGAAACATCTTCCTCAACAATTAGCTACCAACCACCAAAAGACAACAACATTTGTATCTGCGATATATCAAAGTTAATTAAATCTAGGTCACTGATGCTGTTGTTTTTTTAACATCCACTTTGCAGCCCACCTCAAAGAAGTTGCAGACAAACTCACTTTGTATGTATTTCATTCATTGCAGAATGCAAAAAGACTTTAAGCAAAGTCTCCATCACATGTCTAATAAAGACATCATGACAATGATGATTGTGTGGTTAAGTTTCCATCCTGAAAGTTAATGCACCAATCCTGCAAAGTGCAAGTTATATTTCATTTTAAATCAGTGGTTCTCAACTACATATCACAAAGACCTAAGAAAAAATACAGCTAACTATTAAACTTTGATGTTGCATGGTTGAGAACATGATGAATAATATAAATAGTATTGTGTTGACAAAGTACAAGGCAGTCCTTGTTATTCCGTAGCCCAAAACTGGAGTTTCACCTGCTTGCGAATGGCCATTGTGTCGACGCGTGTGCGTAACACATGCTGGTTCCTGATCACGTCTAGCTCCACCTTCTCAGCCTCGTTCCCAAACATGGTCCACTTGTCTCTGTGATACTCTTCAGCCAGAGTTTCCTTCAGGATTTCCCTGGTGGAGCACAGCACATATTTTTAAAATATATTCAGGACTAATTAGCTAATAAGGGTGGTGAATACAGAAAGCAGATGCAAAAAAACATAGATTGCTGCAGGCTTGTTGAAAAGCAACATTCAAATGACCAATTCATACATAATACTGGTGAACAATCGTAATAAGTATGTAAATACGCACATTTGAAGTTTCATTTTCAGCTGCACAACATATTTTCAACCAAGACTAGACAGAAAGTAATTTGCCTCATCTGAATATTTTGAGTATAGGTTGTCAAAGCAATTCAGACCTCCATCAGAGGAGGTGACAAGAGTAGAAACAACAATTCAGACAAAGGCTTGAACACGGTTTGAAACGACATGGATCGACCGCTGAGAGAAACAAAACAGCAATTTCACATTGATTTCTTTTGGCACGTAAACGTTTCTTTTTGTCCCAGTCCATTTGCACACAAATGCTAGTTTTATGATATTTGGCAGTTTGCCACTTAAAAGGCTGAGGGATGAGGCCGGTGGTTTGCTGCTCCATTTAAACCTACGTGTCATTTCACATGAGCACCATTCTCCCACATGTTTAAAGTTTTTTTTTTTTAGAAGTTGGTCTTTTATGAGCCCTGCTGCCACTGCTGATTCACATCACTGTGAAGAGGTGCGTTGCTGGTACTCTAAACATCTCTCACATGAGTATGTGTGCCTCTCTAGGACTCCTTCAGTTGGGGACAGTTGAAATGGCTGTTGTGTCGCTGCCTGTGTGGCATCCTTTACGTGCCTTTCATCAGGTTGGTTGTCAGGAGATGGCGGGTGGTTGTGATCTATTCACTCAGAAAACAAATTTTCTTTTTTCTTTATCTTTCTTTGTACGGGCAGCTAGGTGGCATAGTAAGTAGGGCAACTGGGGTAACGGGGGACTGTGGTTCAAGTCTTGCTTTTGATTTACGTGTTCGTTATATAGGGGTCGTTATGCAGCACAGTGAATCCCCACCATGGCTGTTGAACCTGCACTCTGAGCTCATTGTAAAGGCTGTCAAACTAACCGAGAAGGTCCTCTGGTAGTTTATAGTATATACGCATATGAAAGGTATGTTGTAGCTGTGAATACCATATAGCTTACATGGCATTGCATATTCTCTTGTGTACATGCAGCAGTGCATCCATATGCATGGCAGTATATACGCACTCCAACACGCACGATCATGAATTCTGCCTGCTTTTTTAAATGCAGTGTTTTAACCAGGGGGGGGGTATCCTGAACCGTCTTTTGATTGACGGTCCCCAGGGCTTAATTATTCAAACACGTACTTCACACACACGCACACACACACACACACACACACACATTGCCACAACAAAGAGAGAGACAGAATCTTAAGTATTTACAAACCCTTCTCTGAGCATGAATGGCCCAACAAGTGCTTGCAATAATTCAATGCAATGCACAAACAGCATTAATAAATATGCAAGTAAACACGTGCATGCATAGATGCATATGCAGACAACACACACACACACACACTCGCACTCCAAGGCGTTTAGAAAGATGGTTTTGACTTTTCGACGTTTAGTAAAGTGTGTGCTTGACAGTATTTATAATCCCTGTGGGCTCAGAGATTTTAAGCCTTGAGGGAATGAACCACTGCAACACACAAAGTCAGTGGGTATGAGAGGTCTTATGGCTTGATTATTGCTCAAAAGCGGAATTTTAATATTGCTTATTGGTGCGAACAACAGCAAACCCCTCCTGCCAAGACAAACCAGGCATGTATGAGTCAGCTGCATAATTGATATGTTACCCCGTTACCACGGGGAGATGATAGTTGAGGAACCATTATGTGAGTCACATGTAAATGTACAATTGGAGCCACACTTGCCAACACACAACGATCTAGTGCATTCATTTCCACACAAATCAAAACAAATGTCATGCTCCAGCATCTTTAAACACTCGGGCCCCTTTTAGAAATTGTGTGCCAATCCCCGAAAGCTTTCAACGTCATCCTTCCGTCCTTCCTCTCTCATCCTGGGAGGAGTCAATCATCTCCAGCATTACTAGATTTCCGGCCTCCATCCTAAAATATCCATCCTTGCTATCTTAGTCTTAGCGCTTCTGAGGGGGGAAAAGATTGATGATGAGATGGAGGGTTGTGGTGGTGGCATGGGAGAGGGCACCTAAGGAGATGCCAAGTTGGCAGGGCCACATCGCTGCAGCTGAGGCTCATCACTGTCAGATGTGTTTTGTCTTTCAAGAGGGTGTGATAAGATTGCACCCTCAATGACTCTCTCCCCCCCACAACATTGTATCCCTCTCCTCCTCTGTATTCTAGTACCCATCTTCTTCAATGCTCATTGGCACCTTTGTCTGTCCATCTAATTACTGTTGCCAGTCAAAGCTTCCTTACATGGCTAGATTTGTATTAGTTATTTATTTTTAGTCTTCATACATTGGAGGTATCAAATTATTTTCTACACAGCAAGTCCAATTTAATTTCTGGACGGATGAGAGAAGAGTAAAGAGGCTGCCACTAAGCCTCCGAATGTGAAAGTGCTGTTGAGAGTACCAACGCAGACAGACTGCGTGACCCAGACATGACAAGGTGCCCCTACAGAAGAAAAGGGGATTTAGGTAAAGCAAATCGTGTCACAAGAGGCGACCATCGCTTCGCTTCATGTTCTCGGTGACCTAAACCTCCTTATTCTGGGACCTATTTTTAGATATATGACATCCTCTTCATAGCAGCTGAGCAGTAATCCTGTCCTCGCAACATGATCATAACGCACTCGAAAAGTAAAAGATGGCTCATACACGTCATCAACAAAATCCTCTCAGATTCTGATTCACTAATAAGTTAAAGACTTTCTGTACTGGCAGGAAATTAGGTCCAGCTTCCAGCCACGTGCTAACTTCTTCTGTCTGGTACATTTTTCTTGTTTAACATATCATTTATATATCCTGCATTATCAAATTGTTTTTAGAGTTTGATGTTTGTGATTAGAGTTGATCGTCTTTACAATTTTCTTTAAGGGCTACAACTAATAATGATTTAATTAGCCATCAATCTCCTATTTATTTATTTATTAGGATTTATCTATTTATGCAATTGATCTGGAAAATTTCAGAAATATGAAATAGTAAAAAAATGTAACTACTGCCCAAAGTGATGTCTTCAAATGACGTGTCTTTTATCTGACCGACTGATATTCAGTTTACTGTGATGAGCAGCAAATTCTCACGTTTGAGAAACTAGAACCAGAAAATATTTGGCATTTTTGCTCAAAGAATGACTTCACAATTAGTAGATTATCAAAATAGTTGCAGATTGATTATCTGTTCATCCATTAGGCTAATCGGCTTTCCTCCAATAGGATGTGAAGGTCCTTCTTCTTCCCCGTCGATACAAAAAAACAAAGGTTCCCACTGTATGACTTAATTGTCAAGGCTTATTGAGATCTGTGAGACAGCAAATGATTGGAGAAGTCCACAGCTGGCCTTTTACTGACGGATTCAAGTGAAGAAAAAGCCCGGATATCCAATGTTTATCGAGACCCTCTGTTGGAATAAGAGCTCATGTGCAGTCAATGGCTTGCAGGGCAAAGTAACAGTGAAACTTCACCCACTCCACTTTCTCAAATAAAGTGGAGAGAGAGAGGATGTGGTGGTGACTACTGATGGGGAGGCAGGATTTTATGACAAGCACATCACCTCATTCAGGAAGGAAGTCTGCTGGAGGAACGTGGAGGCTTGCTTACAATTCTTTGGATCAGCATGAGAGGAAGAGACTCATCTACAGTTGTTGCCCATTTTGTACCCACAAAAGACTCCAATCCTTAATGAGGATTGGAAATAACGTGCCCAAGCTTAGAGCTGCAGATGAAGGCTATTAGAATAGGACTGCAACTAACGATCATTTTTGTTGTAAACATTGGATATATACGATTTTTTTTAGAAAATGTTATTGCATTATTATGCATTTCTAGCAGAGATGTACAGATTATAATTTGTATTTATTAGATACAAATGGCTCTTATTATGCAAATGTGTGCCTAGTAGGAAAAATAGCTGGGGGTTACCAACACCTAGCCGATCCTAAGGATCAGTATTGTGTATTTTAATGCATCGGTATCAGGTAAAATAAAGTTGATCAACTGCTGATCTTTTCTTTTGTTTTTGTCCGCTTAAGCCTACAAAGAAACTTCTGCTGCATTGTAAATATAAGTATCGGATCACGCTCCAGCGTAATTACACACTCTATAGTGGAGGCTTTTATCCGCATCAACTACCCCTCAAGTCTTGTTGATAATCAACAAAAAAACGTCTGCCATATATTTAGCCGGATCTTAAATCTCACCATGTCCTGTGGCGCGGAAAGTTGTCCATGTCCAGGATCTCCTTGACGGACATCAGGTCAGCGGGGATGATGGGATAGAAATCAGAGTAGGAGGGTTCCTCATCACTGTTACATTCAGAGAAGGTTGGATAATGGAAAATAAAGCAGAGCCTGATCAACACGATATATATCTCGCACATCATCAAATGACACAGGTGAAAGAAGAAGTAAAAAAAAAGAAGATATTTTCTCTTGTCATCCTTCACAGTTATTTATTTTGTTGATGGAAGGATTGAGTGTTCACATTAGCATGCCTATTCATTTTGTCATGGTTTACGGCACATTATCCAATCTCAAGTTCATCAGACCATTATTCTGCTCTGCAGCAGTGGTTCTCCTTTTCTCTGTCTGAACAGCAGAGGTGGCCAAACATTAAGAGAGAGAGCTCCGGTTGATGTAGGCAAACATTATGTACATCAGGTTTCATTTAATCGAGCACTCCAGGGATTCTGTTTAAAACTGGTAACTCTTATCTTATATCGCTTTTTTTATCTGCTCTCTTTCTGTTGTGAAGAAGGTAAACATTGACAAACCAAAATCAAACAGAGCAACACAATCTGTAAAGGAGTGAGAATCCATGAAAGACATCAAGATACCCACTTTTAAAATACAATGTCAATATAGTGTTCCGCACTACTACCCTCCTCAGTCTGTGCAACTCAGGGGTAAGCCACCAACTGTGGATCATTGTGTGGCACAGCTGATTTGTCACTGCTCAGTATACGACTCTACAGTGTTTCCAAAAATATTACAATGGAATTTAAAGTCGTGCAATGTTTTCAACACTTTAAAGTATTTTATCTGATTGATCTACTAGTTGCTTCCCGTGGGTGGGGTGGAAAGCCTAATCCAGCCACCCAAGCAGAGCAGCGTATGACCTGTTTTCTCTCAAGCGAGAAACGTTATGGCCACCATCAGCTGCTTCTGCTCCGCTCTGTGTTCCTCTTTTACTCACTGGTGGACAAACACACACGCTATTGTCTACAGGGAGCTTATATAATCAGGAGGAACAGGAGCTGCTGATGTGCACACACAGGCAAACGATGACAATGTGGTGTTTATGAGCCAAAGGGTTTTTGGATCTGAGACAATAGGTCGCTCACGGTACAATGGCAATTGTAACTGTTCAGCGGCATCATGCAATTATCAGCAATGTTCAGTTTTTAAACCCACACTGTGTCCGTGTCAACTGGTGGTAGAGTCGGGTGTATTCCAGTCGATGAACTGGAGCACAAACCGAACATGATGAACCAAACACACGGAGCAGTCACTGGACACACAGAGTAAAGGGGTTCTAAATCTAAAGCACTGACAGCTGCTGCCTCGTTCTGTAGGACCTTTAAATTAGTCTCTTCATCATAGTCATGCAGACACACAGACACACACTCATACAGACACACATGAGACTACACTAAAGCAGGCGCTCTCCATTTAGTGCACCAACAATAAACTGAGCTGACCTTATCTATGTGCACCCCCATAAACAGGAGAAGGGAATTTGTTATTCGCGACAAGGTCACTTGAGGCAATGAAAGGCATTTTTGTAACAAGAGAGGCATTCATTTTTCCCCTCCCTTAATCCACAGATGTCTGTTGCTATTTTAAGTTATTACAACCACAGTGAGAGGATATTTTAACTTCGCATGCTTTCCTTTCAAGTGTTATTAGTAGATCTATATTTACAGCATGCTTAACGGCCTAAGTACATTGCAGTACAACACAACTCCATTGAAAAGGATAAATACCAAAATAAAAAACTCAAAGTTTGCGTGCCAGAGCTGTATTTTTATACCTAGGTGTGTACTACTACACAACCCCCAACTACTGTTGCTGTTAACCTCCAGCCTCAGGCATTACTTTCAACCAGCCACCTTACAAATGGCAATGCAAATTGATGTGACTTCTCGTTTTCTGTTGTTTGCAAGCTGGGAAATTTCCCCATTTCACGACACCCAGAGGACAACTTCTGCTTTTGCCGTCTTATTTTTCTCTTTGCCTTTTGTTTAGGTTCCCTTTGAGTGTTTCTGAGAGGCAAGGGCTGTTGAATAATGTAGTGCAGAGCCTACGGCTGGGCAGTATCGCTCAAGTACAGCTCACAGATATATACACACAGGGACACAAACACTCACGGCATGGATATAAACAGGAACATGCACACACATGTGCACCCACGCAAACAAACCTTTATGGTAGAGCTGATACTGTTGCTGTGTGCAGGAGAATGGAAGTTGTGCATTTATGTGTTTCATATAAACAACAAGCTTCCTCAAAATATTAACTTAGTGTAACTAGAAATTTAAAAAAAAGAGGAAAAGCACTGAGAGGCACTGGATGATCTGCCCTCATTGTTGTATGCACGTCAACAACCTGTACTAGCAATGGTCTTGTACCTATTGTACAAACAAGAACACAACTCTTTGGGAAAGACTGTGGTCTTCTTTGGTAGTTTTGTTTGTTCGACTAACCCAGAGGCCACTTTGTTCAGTCTAACATGAAGATAAATTTGAGTGTCCTCCCACTGAGGATGTCCTAGTTTAAATAGAGAGATGCATCTATTGTAATCATACTAGCTTATTGCACTTATTGTATTCATATTAGTTTGTGGCACTTATTGCATTCGTTTGTTTCTGCACTGCACGTTGGCTCTGGTTTATGCTCTTAGATGCTTGTTTGAAGAAAGGAGATGCACTTATGACTTCTGGTGACTAGTTCTCTCGAAAACCGATGTTGAATACACTTATTGTAAGTCACTTTGGATAAAAGCGTCTGCTAAATGACTGTAATGTAATGTAATGTAATGAACTTTAAGTTCGGCTGATCTAAGCCTGCATGGAATAATTGCTTTTTGTGCATCATCCCTAAAATGGGTCCAATTCCTTTTATTCTGCAATGGAGATTGCAGACCCACAGATTAGCCAAATTTGATAGCTCACTGCAGCAGTGGGGCCTTTGAAAATGAAGGCAAATTTGACTTGAGTCTATTGGGCCGGTTCAGAAGTGATTCCTATTACCTCACTATCACTTCAGGACAAAGTGGAGCCAGTTCATGTGTCACATAAAAATAAGCTAATGCCGCTGACTCTTTCTTATTTTAATCAGTCAAGCCATTGTTTTATCCTTTATTTAAGAGTTGCTGTGTCTTAAATGTTTGCACTGTTGTAGTCCCAGTTGCTGCTTTTCATATTTGTCTTTGTCTTTGTCTTTGTCTTTCTTGGTTGACTGAAACACCTCCCATTTACTGGAACAGACACTTCGGCTAATATCCATGGTACAGTAACGCTACTATCCACAAAGTCACTGAACTGCTACTGTACACACAGTTGTCTTCATTTATCCAATGGCCAGCTCCACTTAGGTGTGTGTGTGTGTGTGTGTGTGTGTGTGTGTGTGTGTGTGTGGGTGTGTGTGTGGGTGTGTGTGTGTATCTTCACTCCTTAAACATGTTGAATACTCTGGAGAATAACATGTCAGATTAACTGCAGAGAAACACTGAAATATAACATTATTGACACATTGGTAAACCTTGTGTAGAAGTGTGAGCTTGAGGTAGTGAATACAGTATGTGGATGTGTTGTTCTAGCAGCTACCACCAGCGGCCCACAGGGTATGCTTTAGTGAATGTTTCTTTGTAATAAATACTCTGTCATCCTTCAACTGAAAAAAACAAATCTGCTGCGATCAATCGGGAGAACTTTGAGCAACATAATACGAATCAAATGTACCTACTTTAATATTTATAAAAGTATACATGTAAGGCAGAAACTGTAAACCCCACAGGAGAATAGTTTTTCTGATTTAAATGTTCTTTGCTATTTGTGAAATCTAGGTTTATTGCAAAACAATCTGTCTTAACAAGTAATTTAATCTGTAAATTGTTGAAAACAAATGTATACATCTGTCTATGCAGGGTGGAATAATTTGACTTGGTTCCAAAAGTTATACCTTTTTCATGAATAGTGTACTGTAGCCTTCGGTGCCATTTATTTCATATACAAGTCCACTTATTTATCATTATTTTGTCTAATTTCTGAAAAATGCAACTGAATTATTTCAACTCATTAGCAGAATTTGAAGAATTACAATCAGGGTTATTAAGGGCTGAAAATGAGACTTGATGACATTTCAGTCTTGTAATGTTTCAGGTGGAACCTCTCAAGCGATTCACAAAAAATACTAATCATACAGTTTCCTTTTAGGCAGGGAATACAGAAGCAGTGTTGTCCCCTATGTGAGGGGAGTGTGTTTGAGTGCAGTAGGCTCGTAGTTCAGATTCCTAAACAAACAATGATATAGGTGGTAAAAATAGATAAGCCAATGTCCTCTTGTGCAATGTGCACTTGGTCGCTGTAAATCCATCTCCAGTTAAACGACTAAACTGTAGTTGTAATTGAAAGCCCAGAGTTTAATTTTGTATTACTTTATTAAAGTTATACAGAGTGTTGCTTAAAAGAAAAAGCAGGCAATATTGTGTATTTCTATTGTTGTTAACACATCTCATGTAAAGTGAGCACTTTTCAGCACTTTTGCCGTAGTTTGCACTGTTAGCACCGTTAGCAACAAGCCGTTGGCTTATTATTACTATTTATTATTACTTTTATTCTTTAAATACATTTGCTGATAATACTTCTGTACTTTTACTTTTAATGCAGGACTTTTACCTGTGATGGAGTATTTTTTGTTGAATTGGTACTTTCACTTAAATAAATGATTTGAAAACCTCTGCTGCTACTGAAGTCAGGAGAGCATGTCTGCACCTGGAAGTGAAGGTCCTCTTCTTCATCTGGGACGACAGCTGCATGCTGTGAGACATCTGGGACGACTGCTCCTCCTGCTCTCGCTGCATCACCATCCTGGTTTCCATGGTAACCAACTGGCACCTGTGGAGAGAGGGGGTGGGGGCTAGAAGTGAGGATGCAGAGGAGGCAGTGGGATGAGAGCCAATGGGAGTCAGTCAGACACTATAGGCGCTGTAGCCAACTCAAAGCTATAAGTTTCATGGGTGCAGATGAGTTGCCAAATTAATACAGCGCCAAGTGAATTACAGCGTAGTCGCTCTAGCCTTGGCAAGAGACAGCTATCTTTATTGTGCTTTGTATTCATGTGGGGCCTTATAGTTACATTTCTAGTAATTTGCTCAGTTGAGGTGGTAGATTAATGACTATTCCACATCGTGGTGGTGCAGGATTGTGATTCGGTCTTCCGCCTCATGAGAATTATAATTGAGCCCAAAGGGTGGGCTAAGTGTATGCAAAATATTCACTGCGCCATTCATCTCTTGAATAGGTTAGCGCTATCAAAAGAGCCACAAGTCTTCTGATATCTTGAAGTGTCTTGGGACCAGCAACGCAAAGACCAGACGGAACAGAGTGCTACTAATAACATTATGTGTATGAATTAATATCTGCTGCAATTACAGCCTGGATCATGCATCAAACGCATGCCACCCTTCCCGACTTCCATTCTCAAAAGAGCACGGACGCAGAAACTACTTTTATAGAAGACCACGAAAAATGGCAAATATTTTTGAGAAGGTGACATCAGTAATATTTTGACTGGAGTGTACAGTGTATGTTTTTTTTTTATTGACTCAGCTTTAAAAATATCCCATAATGTGATTTGCTTTTATGCAAGCAGACATATTTTATGCACAGAAGTTTTTACATTTAAAAATGGCCTTTGTTGTAGCTATTTTAAAATGAAATATATGCATGTCATATTTAGTTTTTTCATTGGAGTCCAGTGTGGTATTAGGTAGGTGTGGAGAAAAGGTGTGTTTTAGTCCCACGTTACATGAATCACCCCTTTGTGGGCCGCTGAGCCACTAATAATTCATCAGCTGAGGTCCGCCATGCTGCTGCCCTCACCCTTCCCATCATTAATCATGCGGCTGCTCTGGGGAGGTGAATGCAGAACGCACCCAACAAACAGAATCAGGTCGTGCCTGAGTGATAGCTTCATTCACCCACTCCCAATTGCAACCCCCAGTGTTGGCGCCATAAACAATCGTAATGTGTTATTTCTTCTCATTTCCCTCAATTACATCATGGAAAACTGCAGCGAGCTAGCTAACCGGCTAATAGACTAACGGGGCTGCTGATTCCCATGTTGCTTTTTTTTTTGTGGTTCGCTGTAGCGCAAGGAGGGAGGTTTGTTTGAACAGTGTTAATGGAAGGTCGACCTCTGGCACATTAAAATTGATCCGTCTCCATGGGTAGTCCTGAATCCTGGACCCCTGGAGGGAGCAAAAGCGAAACGCAAAGCAGTGCTGTTTTCTACACGCAGTGCAGTTTTCGGTCTCTGGAGTGAATTGAAAGCTCGGTTTCCAGGTCTCTGATAATAAGAGGGAAAAAAAGCAAAGCTGTATCAACAGCTGAACAAGAAGACAAATTATTTACTATTCTACTCGTTGAAGGGGATGGCGTTGTCTGAACACGACAGGAGCTTGCTGTTTGCCATCCCCAGAGAGTAAATAAAAGTGACATCCACCGAGGCCATCAAAAGACGAGACCAATAAGAAGTTAAACTAGCTGGAGAAGAAGCAAGCAAAGACTCAAGAGAAACAGCCAGAGAATAGAATCCTTTCTGACGATACAAAGAAAGAGGAATAATTAACAGCATCATACAGATGTACTGTAGAGGCTCAGTGTGGGCATTTTACTCAGACTTAGTGTCGTGGTTTTATAATTCCTTGAGGGTTATCATGTACTCTAATGCGCCAGTAACCCGTCTTAACTGATGAAAGGCAAAAAAAGCTGGATTCCATTTGTGCTAGATATAGATGAAGACTGAGTAAAGGAAATCCCACTCACGCTTTCTTTAAAGAAACAGGTGAAGTCCTCTGAGTGCCAAAGATCTGTAGGACGGATATATCCCACTTCCTTTTCCTGTCTGTCTCTCTCCTTGAAGATGTTGTCTAGTCCTGCTGTCTCACCACTCAGTATTCCCTCTCACTGTCTGTCTGTCTGTCCGCGTCTACCTCGCTGTCTCCTGTCTCTATGCTCTCTTGATGAAGCGACGAGGGTGACCCCGAACACAAAGTGTCCTTCAGTGCCAAGAATGTGGACAACACAATGCTCTCTCATTCTTAAGTTGGTTAATATAGACCAATGACACCTCCCCTGCACACACACACACACACACACACACACACACACACACACACACACACACACACAGTATGATCGATTTACAGGCAGCTCTGAGGACAAGCGGCTAAGAGATGACACAATAGCTCCCTGTGCAATTAGAGAGGCCGGACCAAATGACCTGAGCAGCTGAAAGTAACAGCCGGAACGGCCTCAGGAGAACTGGCTGCGGTGGAACTACGAATGCCTGTTCCATAAATGTCACTAAAATAAATATATATTCATTTCAGCCCTCTCAGCACCATCCCACCTGGGTATAAAGAATGCGAAATAAAAGGCTGGGAAATGCCAAGCGGGACGAGAGAGGAGACGGAGGGCTGTGGAGAGACGGGGAAGACAAACGAGGGAAAGGAGAAAGAGTCTGAATGGAAACAGAACAGGTCAGCTGATAATTAGGAGATGAGTCTGAGAGAGAGGAACTCCGACCACCAAAAATCTGCTCTTGATCTTGAACAAGCAAGAGGTTAACAATGATGGAGGAAACACCTGAGACTTCCCACCTGATTCTGCTGTTATACTCCATCTTTCATTCTACTTCTATTTCTTTTATTCACTTATCTCTTCCTTTCACTCTTTCACTTCTATATTTCCTGTATTGCTCCCCATCATTGGGTCAACATTTTAATTTGTCCAATATTTTCTGACCAAACTAATGACATTCACATCAGCCTCATCTCTACTTTGTAGTTCTGAGTAACAAATGCAAGCATGCAAGCTAAAAGACTAAAGTACACTATTATGTTCTGTAGTGTGCGATACATTACTGCTTTACTGTACATTGACGCAAGCTGATTCTCAGTGACCAGTACTGGTATCATTAGTTCTCCTTCTCCTTGTTCTTGCCTCTCGTCTTCTTTTGCAGTGGTCTTTGATTAGTTCCTGGAACTTGTCCACGGTTCTGTCTCATTAAACAGGGTACTCTGTCTGGCAGAGATAATTTGGGTTCATTATGGCTACGTGTGTTTGAATGATATCTAGTGCCTCTGGAAAGTTTTCTTACATTTGCTCTGCTAACAAAAACTTGAAGAAAGCCCAGTTGTTTCACTTGAAATGATCTGTTTCGTTCTTGCTGTATGATTGTGTGTGCTGAAATGCTTTTTTTTCTTTCTTTCTTTTTCTACAAATAACTTGAAGGAAGCCCACATTTTCTTCTTCTACCTCTTTTTATGGGCTTTTCAGATTGAAACAGTAAGGAAGTATTTTACGTGCAGGTGTTAGAGGATGTTAAAAAAATCAAAATCAATAGATAAAAACAGACAAAACCATAATCAAGACAACAGTTGTACCGCATATTCTATTAGCATACATGTATAAGGCAAAGTATTGGAAATTTGTTTAGTTCAGTTCAAATATAGACGACAGGAAACTGTATTAAAACAAATTGCATTACAAAAATGTGAATCAAGTTTAATCCAGGTTAGTTTGTGGGAAGTTGAGAAGTTATTGAAGTGATATAGAAAGGGTCGCGAGATCTGGTGGAATTGGTCCTCACTCCCTCTCATTGAGAATTATTATTATTTACAAATGCAGGTACTGTTTGAGGCAGAGTGGGCTGGAACCTTGTCTTGCTTCCAGTCTAGTGATATCATTGTGCATGCTGGAAGGGTTAGAAATGTTATGTTGTATTGAAAGCTGGTTAGCACAAACTCAGATCCTTTGACTCTAAAGGCAGACATTCGAATGATCTGTGTTGTCATGGTTGTACAGTTTAGTGTGAATGTACTTGTGTGTCCAGTGGAGCTGACTGACGGGGACTAAAAGCGCACACAGGGGCTTCGAGGAAAGAAGGCATCACTCAAGGCATGCAGCATTGAATGGAAGGATGGGAGGTTATTTATAAGCCTGTAGCGGCTACACCTGCCCCTGGAATATCTCATCATACCTCAGCAGTGACTGTCAGACTAAGAATAACTACAGGGTAAGGTTATCACGATACCGGGATTTAAATACTAGTATTACAAAACATACTCTGTACCTAAGAGAACAATGAGGGCAAAACAGCACCAGCATCTGTCAGCACGTTAGCATGTACCACTCGTGTAATATTTTTACTCTAATCTGCTCCGCTTTATGTGTGTGTGTGTGTGTGTGTGTGTGTGTGTGTGTGTGTGTGTGTGTGTGTGTGTGTGTGTGTGTGTGTGTGTGTGTGTGTGTGGCAGCCCCACCCTCACTCGGTGAAAATGCAGAGCAGAGGACATTAATGATGTGTGAAATCTTAGCAGCGGTGCTCATAATTCTGCAGCGGTGGTGCTAACGTTAGTTCTGGACCTGCCATGGCTAACTCTAATTTGCTTCTTGGAGTGTCAGGGACAGGTCCCTCATTGGCTGTTGTGACTTCCACTCTCACACTTTGCCTCTGCCTCCAGTCACATGATGCGTTCGTTTCTGGAGAGAAAGCCGTAATAGTCACAGGATCAGGACCAGTTTGTTTTCTTCCTAGTTGTTTCATCTTTGCAGCCTTGGGTTGAAAACCTGATTGTAGATATATATATTTTTTACAACTTTGATTCAGTCTGCCATGAACATCTCATCTCATGTCAGCACCATCTTCTATTTCTTACAGTGCTAGAAATAGAATAGTAGAAAGTGGGGGCGCTGCTGGGTTTTATTGAAAGTGCTGTTTTTTTAACACTTACTAAGAAGTTTCTGAAGAACCGCCATGATTAAAAACTCAACCAGTGCAGCCTCTGTCTGTTTAGTGCCTGATATATTTAGACCACTTAGGCAAATAAATTTAGTTGCTATTTCCCACAGCACCTGAAGCACAAAAGTATGTAATAAATTTGTACATGTACAAGGTGAAACGTATAGCAAACCAACAGGGAATAAATATTTGCCGCACACTGACAACGTCTTGCAGTGTTTTATCAATCATTAATTCTTCTTCACAATTCATGAGCGCTCTGTGCTTTTACGTGCATTAATTATGAATGAAAGCCAGAGTCAGAGTGACTGTCTGGCAAACATTGATTCCCAGATGTGTGTTCTTGCATTTTATCTGCACCTCACAGATGCCAAGGACACCATACCCTTAATGTATGGGTCACTGTGGAGGGAGCCGACCTGTGATATGCCGACTGCATTTGAGTCCACTTTCACATTGACATGTATATCATGTATGGAGAGCTCACATCTAAAATATTTTATATATGGATTTTATTTAAAAAATCGACCACAAAAGAACTGTAGCAGCATTGAATTTGTAGGACCTCGAACTGCTGTTTAATCTCTTTAAACTAAGTTTATTGCAGTGTTTGCTGACAAAATTGTAAGTTGCAAGCTATGATATAGCCTGAGCTCTCATGGTGATGACAATCCCCACACACCCTATTTGTAATAACAACTTCCAGGCTAATGTTAATGTTTTTCTTTTTATTCAGTTTGCGGCTCATATATTAACAGTAAATGTGGCATGACATGAGCCAGAGGCCAGGATATAAAGGGATGTCATCTATTTAATATTGTAGACATGGCATGACTGTTTTTGATGTGGGGTTTTTTTTTTCTTCGTGTTTTGACAAGCAATAATATAATAATATCACTATTGTTTAACAGAATTAATCTGCTATTTTTATTCAGCACATCCTCCCCGAGTTACTCTTAGCAGCTCTTACTTCTTTTGGCAGTTTGTATGTTGAAAAACGTATTACAACTTCTCAGTGTTCAACAGCCATCTGTCAATTTCAAATCTGAAATGGCCATTGTTCGATGGGGAATTGTCGCGGTGGAAACTAGATATTACAAAACTTTCTTTTCATCTTCTCCCCTTACCGTGATCGTGCCCAGAATAGACCTTAATGGACACCAAAGTCTCCTGGATGATCCATCATTTCCTGGCCAGCCTGGACAGCTGTTTTCGTGCCTTTTTCTAATCAATGACCCATTAAGAGCTCATTAGAATGCAAGCGAGTAGACGGAGGGGATGACGTGATTGCATCCAATTATATGCAGACTTCAATTCATCAAGTGATTTGCTCTGGAGAGAGGTAGGTGCCTTTTTAATGGGGATGGCAGGAAAAGGGCTGCTTGATGTGATTCACTTATGTCAAATTAAAATGGCAAAGTACAATGAGGTTTATATATATATATATATATATATATGAATTGAAGTGGTATGGGAGAAGCAGATAAATTATGCTAAATGAAGCCAGTAGTCTGGTTTCAACCTTTGAACAGTCGCCTATATCTCAGATTCATTTAGGGATTCAAATAGGTCTGTTCATTTATTAATTCTCCACCAGTTGGAGAAACAGATGAGCAATCAAATTGTAGTTGATGAGATAAAGAATGGGGATATTATTGTGCTATTAGCTGCTGTACAGATTGTAAAGCCCTTTGAAGCTAAATTGTGTTTTTGGACTATATGAATATAATTGACATGAGTTAACTTGACCGACCGAGATTGACACAGCTGTACAAGCTGTTGACGGTCCACAGAACTCTTAAATGGACAATTTTCTTGACCCTGCCTATGACCATTTAGAACGTTATGTTATTTAACTGTACAGTTGTGGAAAAACCCAATTTAACACTACCACCACATGAAATTCCAGTGACAAATTCAACACTCTAAAGTGTCCTTCAACTTTCAATATTTATCAGTTACTGATCAAATATTTGTCAGTAACTTTTGAACATTTTGGATGCGTGCTTGCACAAGCCAAAGACCGAAGGCTGTAGCCCAGAAATAAGAAAGCACAGGCAGAAGGCTCTGCAAATACAGACAACGCAGTGGATCATACGTGACGATTTAGAGAGATTTTATTTTGTAAGAGTCTATTGTTTGTCCATTGTTTTTATGAGAGATCCTGCATAATATACCTTTAACTGCAGGCCTATTTAATCAGAGCACATAAGGCCAAATTGCCACCAAGGTTACCATATGACTGGTTGCTGACAAGCAATGTAGTATTTAAAATGCTATAATTTTTAATATGGATTCCGGCCGGCATAGTGCTCACTCCACATAAAACGCCCGGTGCTAAATTGCATCACTTCCAGCAAACTTCATGGAGAACAATGAGCGGTTTTAACTGAATATTCTCTTGTCCAGATCAGCTAAAAACACAAAAACACGAAATCTGACAGTATGTCAGCGTTTCGGTCACTTTCGAGCCTGTGTGTAACCGGTCACTTCACTTGTCTCTCCTCTGCTCTGTGTTGGGAGGATATTAATGATTGTGTGAAATTTTAACAGTGGCAGTGCACCGCTGCAGATTGAATATAGGGGAACCACTGAGCCCTGTGAACCAAGTGATTGTTCACACTCTTGCTAGTGACATTGCTTTATATGCCTGCAACACGGTCTTAACTAGCACATCATGAAAGCCCTCTCATGTGGAAACACAGGAACAGACTTCTCTTTGGCAGTCTTTCAATAGTCATACTTTTTTCTTTCCATTATCTCATGAGAGTAAATGAGAAACAGTCATAAAGTAACTTCATGGTGCCAAACCAAACTTAGGCCATGTCCACACTACTAAGTTTTTATTTTGAAAGGTATGTTTTGCTACGTTTACACTGAGCGTCCACACGAGGCCGGAGTTTTAGAGCAACGAAAACGGCTAGAGATCAGAGTACAAAATCATCAGCAGTGAGGCATGAACACATTTCACTGGAAAAGATAGAAATATAAAAAAACAAAATGGCTACCACGAAGATAGTGTGAGTTTTGGATGATAGTTTTATGATAAAGACTTACCTAGAATTCACTTAGCATCTTCAAACATTTTCTGAGGGGGTACAACCTGCTTGCGTCCCTATGTGCTGTCCGTACGAGAAGTGACTTAAGTGGCCATCATCATATCAATTGATCCAGGCCAGGCACACACACCCTCAGCTGTGATCGAAATTCTATTTGTGCAGAAGCATTGGGTTCATCTGAACTACTATTCCCCATTCAAAGTTTTACCATTCCTGTGGTACTCAAGAGGGCCCTGCAATCTCCCATTCAATCTTCTTGGGACTTGGAGAGTTGAAAGACGAGAGAGACAGCCTTCTGGCAGACGGAAAGAGAAGAACCTGTCAGAGCTGTCAGCCAAGTGAAGAAGGAATTTTTTTTTGACACTTAAGAAGAGCAAGATAGAAGAAAAGAACATGATGAAAAGCTGGACAACATGCGCTGTGCCATATATTTTCACGTGAGAGACCTAAAATCCCTCTCACAATGAAAACACCCTGTCTTTCTCTCTGCAGTGTGTTGTCAGGAGTTGGAATCCTCCTGTGTTTCCCTGGTTCACTCCTTTTCGCCCTTTCACATCCTGTTTGATTCTCTTGGAGGTAGTTGTCCCAAAAATGTTATTGACTGGATCTAACCCAATTTCTTTGTCTATCTACCTCCCACTTACTCCCACTCACAGTAGCCATTTCACATATTCATTTCATCACCGTGCTTTTTGTGTCAGTTGCAACATTGAACTTCACTGGTGCGTTGCCAGTTCCAGCTCTCTGGTCATGTTAAATCATCCTTTACAATGTCCACTTTTTCCTCTACGTCTCTATCGGCCCTATTCTCACTAGGAGCACAGAGCCCACTCATATGTCAAGGGCAGCGTAGCTGACTTGATCTCAAATAGAGCAGATGCATCATGTTCATTGACATGCTTGTGCTTTGATGTAGAGAGGGTCACAGAATGCCTAAGGGCTATGAAATATAATGTGCACAGCACTGGTTTATACTAAGATAGCAAAATGTATTAGCAGCCCCTAACAGCACCCACTACTGTAGCTATTTCCCCACAATTGAGTAACACCTTCTCTGCTGTGTTCCTGATCCTGTAAAATACACGGAGCTGAACAAAGAAGGCCTCATAAACTGGCTTTCTGAACCTTGTAGAGACTGGGCTTTATCTTTGACATGGCAGCAGATTGCGTCGATAAATGGTTGAATTTGTTTTCATCTAATCATTAAGCTATGGAGGAATGAAAATAAATGACTCATATAATATTACTTCTTTGCATTAATGCAGGAGTCAAAGTTATGTTGTGTTAATGCAATGATGCGATGGATTTCTATGAGGCAACCTGCTCATAAATCTGAGCTCTGGACAATGTTCATGATGTAAACTGTGTCACAGGATGTATTGATTCAATTTTGCCATCATTTTTCATTGTGTGGGTTTGTTAGCATTTAGCTAATGTCCTGCAAACTGTGCTGTATGTGCAATCAGTGATGTATGAAACTGTCCCTTTTGTCACATCAAATTATTTTTTTGTTCTTGTGACTGAGTCAGGTGAGTTTTGGTATACATTTGGCCTTGAAAACATAAAATAAACGTCAGGATCAAGTATTTTTTTTAGCCCTAGCATGAGTCTTAAACCTCGTACTGTGTCTGCCGATACCAAGTTCAATTATTAGGATCATCTTGGGACATTTATAGTAATATATATATATATATATATAGTTAGATATATCTGTTACTTCTTCCTTTACCTCCCACTAAATATTCCATTTGGGTATCTGGTAGCAGTTGCATAACCAAGCACACAATGGGTGTTAAACCAGAGATCCACCCAAGGCTGATGTTATCCCTTGGAACAAGTCCCATGGGTGCAGATAGATGCACCGTTTCTCTCTCTGTGTTGGACAGTTAAATGTGAGGATCACTTCCTCTTCTCGCTGTTCGGGGAAAAAAAAAAGGACCTGAATTTTAAATTGCAGGTAAATCCCCCTCAAGGTTACAAAAGCTGCTCTTTTTTTCAGATAATTTGAAACCAGATACAATTTCTTTCCTTGAGATTCTACAAACATATATTTTGGAACATATGCTAAAACAGTTAATGTTCTTTCTAACCATTAATCCATCTATCCAGTTTTCCACATGAGAAAGACAGTTACACTTGGTAAACAGTGTGCTGTTAAATTACTATTTCCTATTCGGCCAGTTGTGCATTGTGGCTTTTAACATGTGAACAGCTTATTGGTTTCAGTTCACAGTGTGGACGTCCAGGCAGAAATGCAAATGAAGAAAATATACAAAATTGAATAGTTTTAAAGCAAGAACCTTCAAATTGTCTTGGGGGTATGGGTATGTAGCAATGATCTTTGCCTTTTTAAATTGAAGAAAAGGTTCATACATTTTTCAGAATTTCAATAAAACAAAGCAGACTTTCCAACATACATTTAGTAGAAATTCACCATCTGTAAATACTGAATATAACAAAGTTTAACGGTATATTACATTCATTCATTTACATTCATTCGGACACTTTTGTCGACAATGCAATCTGTCATTACTTTACAACTGTGTGTAAATGATTG
Organism: Anarhichas minor; assembly: GCF_050575085.1. Classification (NCBI taxonomy): domain Eukaryota; kingdom Metazoa; phylum Chordata; class Actinopteri; order Perciformes; family Anarhichadidae; genus Anarhichas; species Anarhichas minor. Next base: position 2,157,765 of record NW_027466481.1, on the reverse strand, counting down.
CTAACTCGGCTGCTAGGCTAATAAAAACCTAGCTGTTATCAGAGTGGCTTACGTTGCACCATGACCACACCTTCTAATATGTTCTTACACAGCAAACAATGATTACAAAATGAGTTCATGAACTTTGTGACTCAGAAAAATACAAAATATATATTTTTATGTAGGCCACAGATGCAAACACTGATACCACTGAGTTTAAAAATAGGAATATTTTAATTTCCAGTAGAGATTCAGTCATTCAGTCCCATTTTAAACAGCTCAAAAGATGACGGTAGACGTCAGACTGTGTCGAATGCTTTGTTCAGCCACAAAGCAATCAGATTTGATTCCATATCTTATCTTTAAGGCTGACTGTCCACATTGTAATTTAAAAGTGACCAGATTGGGTTTGTGTATTTAGAGAGTGTAATAAGTTGCAATAATGTGTCACCACAGTGATGGCACACAAATGCACATGCTGACTATGTGTGATTGCAGCTCTGTTGAAAAAGAAAACACTTAAAAAACTGATTTGAATGGTCAGACTGAGTTGGAAAGTGATCTAACTGCATTTCAAACCCTTTACAATACAAATGGTTTTCTTCATTATGCAACAAAACAGAGATTAGCTGTCTGAACACAGCTTTATACTGCCATGATAATGTAAATGTTGATGTGATATATATATATATATATATATATATATATATACAGAAAGGTTAAGAGTAAGGGACACTTCATATTTTACATTGTTATAATTCCTTCTCTCATATACACAATAAACACATGACAAGAGGAGTAGATTATATCAGTTATGAAATAAGTTAGCTTTGGGTTCCTCTTTTAACAATTCAACGTCTTTTAAAATATAAAATAGAGCTGCAACAATTAGTCGATTGAAAAATAATCGCCAACTATTTTAGTAGTTAAAGTACATATATTGCAAAAATGTCAGAAAATCCCAGTTCCTCAGACATTTTATAGACCAAACGGTTAATCAAAACTTAAGAAAATAATCCGCAAATTACTCAATAATGAAAAAGATTGTTAGCTGCAGCCCTGCAACAAAAAACAATGACTTAACAATCTATATTCACTGATGTCTTAAAATGTAAACACACAATTTACGACTTTCCATACTAATATTTTACAAATGTGAATTAATGAATAAATAAAAAACAGATTAACAACAAACCATAATGTATCACTTCGATTTGATTTGTATTTAAAGTTCCAGGTGTGGTTGTTAAATGTCTTAGTTCAGAGTAAATTTATGTTTAAAACATCTGTCTCTGCATCACACGGCAGACAGCAAAACCATTCAGTTCTGTATTGTTACTAAAGCACCCGTCAGTGGTCCCATCAACTTCCTGCATTGCAAATTATTCTTGAATTTGTACCACCTCCGAGAAGAGGTGCCTTGTCTCCTCTTCTCCTCTGTCTTCATCTTCCTCACCTTCCTCCTCCTCTTTGGGACCCATCCAGATCCGTGGATAGTCTGTCTTTCTGTATTCACAACTGTCTTTGGATGCAGTTTCAAGAAGGATCGCAGGCAACCAGTTTTCTTTGTAACCTGATTCAAGTGTGGCATCACTAGATGGTGTGTTCTTCCATCCCTGGTGGAAATAAGGAGCAACTGGTTGCGATGGAAAATAATGGGTGTTGCAGTAGGTCTGGGTTGGTGTGGTTGCACTGCTATCGTCACACCCTGAGTCTGACAACTCTGAGCCGTCGAAGCTCTTCAAGGATGCCAATGATGGCCCCTCCGTCTTGGAGTCTATGAGGTCAGATAAAAGGAGTTTCCTCCCTGGGTTAAAGGGTGGCACTGTGTCATCTGTGCTGTTCTGTAACTGAAAGATGAGTGAAGGCAACACAAGTTGTCCATTGGCATCCAGCACTGTTTGCAAAACCAGTGACCTGCCTGGATCGCTCACACAAGGGTCCAGATGAGGTAACGGTCGTACTCCATTATCCCAGCTTTCTCCACTGGAAAACATTGGTAGGTTATTGGTTTCTCTGTTGTCATTGGTAGCCTGCTGAATGTCTTCATTATGTTCATGGACAGCTACCACACTGTAGATTTCGGAGGACTGGGCACTTGTGTCCTCTGGATTTGGGGTCAGGCTGTTTTCACCTGTGCCAACAGAGGAGCCAGTGCCGTCTTGGCAGGATTGGCAGAGGATGTCTTGGGGGGAATAACCTCCAGGCCTAACTGAGGGCATATTAGGCTTCGTCCGGATCGTTGCGTAAACGGTTTGGTCACATTTAATGCAGACCTCCACTTTGGAAATGATGAGATTCCTGTCTAGATACTGCAGTACTCTGGTTGGGGTGCTGGAGGTGGTTACCTGTTTTGAAGAGAAGGAATACAGACTTATCAGTACATATTAGCTATATATATATATATATATATGCTTAGTGTCCTGCTGATCTACATCAGGTAAAACATTTGATGATGGGTTAAACATTTACACACATTTTACATTTGTTTTGATAAAAAGGGCAAAACCAATAATACACATGTAAGATCACTGAAAGCAAACATGAGTCACTGAAACTGAAACAACTTCCAGAGTATTGCAATGTCTTTAATTACTTTTAGGTTGCTGTGACACATATGTACCTTGGACATGTGCACAGTTATTAAAGTGCCAGAGAACCTCATTTTCCAGTAAGTCAACATTTCCTTGTAGACACACCAAAGGACACCACAGAAAGAATAGTCTTACCAATGGCTGTGGAATGCTCTTTTCCTTTCCACCCTTCACGTAGTTGCACATCCACACGACTAATGTTGTGATTATGGCCGTCAGAAGAGCAGCACTCACAAGAAGCCATGGCAAAAGCCTGAGAGGATCACCTGAGGGACAAAAGAGTTGGTGTAATATACCAATTCGGGAAAACACAACAAATCTCAAACATCAGATGCCCTCAAGCGCCTTAAAACAGCGAGAAAAATTCACATTGTGACACACAAGTTTCAGCATGTTGTCAGCGAGTCACTGTGGCATGCATTTGTGACGTAGGGCTGTTGATGTACCGGTATATATAAGTACTTTCCAGAAATATTCAAATGTTGAGTAACAGGAACTTCCCAACAGAAACAAACACAGCAACCTATTGATGTGGATTTCCCCTTTTCAGAAATATGAGAGCTATGGCTTTTAAAGTTGGAACTGCTTGTGCACCTGTGTAATATTATCAAAGTAAAATGTTGCATGTAGTTGTTTAAATGAGTTACCGTCAGTGTTAGCGGTAGAGAATACACAACAAGGCTAACTAAGGCGAGAAGAACGTCACCTTTGCAAACAGCCTAATCTAATCTCCTGTCTCATTACAGCAACAGAAGAGGGAGAGGCCACTGCCAAGAGACCATTTCCCTTGAAAAAGCACTCCATTTGCTTTTACTATCATTTAAGAGTTAACAAGATCATTTCTACAGGCTTGGATTCACAGTACATTATACATCGCCATTGTGGCCAATATCAATAATCAAAAAAACAGAGTCTGCCTGGTTTTGACTTGTAAATTTACCTTTTATACTGTGACAGTGAGGATTTGTGCAGATGCATGCGTCTAAAAAGGGGACTGATTTATACGAAACTGTCTTGATATATTTCCAAACACTAGTTTCCAAGTGGCTGCAATCACTTGAGGAGATGAGCACAAACTATAGAGTCAAACATAGAAAACGCAACATTTTCAAGGATCAGTCTTGCATTTTCTCCACAGCAGGTGGGTCCTTGAAAGCTTTCCAGTAAGATGCTGAGTGCCACACTGTTGCCTCAAGTAAAAATTAAGCTTTAGTAAATATGATCAGCGTAAATCTGCTCCCTTCAGTCAAGTTTAAGTAATGTAAATAAAGTCTATTATTAACTTCATCCATTCAAAATCGTCAAGTGATTTTCACATTATATAGAAAGAGACTATTGTGGATAAAATGTAAGAAAACACACATTTATTTACAATTAAATCACCCACACCTCAAATTTGTACCAAATATTGCGAATATAATTTGCCAAACGCATATCTTAGCAATTAATGCCCAATATTAATGTGCTGGTAAGTATATTGTGCACTTTTAGAAGAGTGTGTGAGAAGATAATTATTTTCAGCATTGTCCTCACCTGGCAGTGTGACACAGAAGGAGGCACGCTCACTCTCTGATCGACCCCATTCAGCTGCGGGCTTGTACGACACGTAGCCGCAGTACTCAGTTTGGTTGTTCGTAACGCTGATGATAAACCGGCCTGTTGTGGCTTCATTAATCTGAAGACAGAAAGCGACATTTGGATGGTAACTGATTTAGTCCATTGCTGGTTTTATGGGTCAGATAAACAAGAATACTCTGGAAAATCCAGAAACATATCATCGCAATAAGAACAAACAAAACACTTTCATGAGACGGACAAACCTGTGGGCAGAATGATGCACAGGAGCAACTCTACAACATCGCAGTTTAAAGACCAAATCCTTTTATCTTATTGAACTTAAATTCCATAGATAGATTATTTAGTTTTTCTCAATAATTAAAAAAAATCGTAATTGTCATGTTAATTGAAAAAATAGGCCTGTTCTCACTGCTATGTAAACATACAGTCGACAGCATCTGAAAATGTTTTTGGTATTATATCATATGATATGGGATGGCTTGTATAATGATATAATGTTTGTTCAGTATATTCTATTGTTTAAATGGAGACTCACCTGTGCAGCCCACGTTGGGTCGGTGATTTCTAAGGTATATTTAATGGTTACAGTTTTGTGAGGCCCATTTTTGCTCCTGGTGATGATGTCAGCAACGGAGACTCCGTTTGGCCCCAAGGGCAGCGTCACATTAACATGCAAGGACGACACTGTCGGGTGTGTAGACAAAATGGGTGGACCAAGAATAGCTATGGAGGCAAAGAAAGTTGAATGAATCAACGTTGCAATATAATACATCTGGCTTAGCAGGAAGTAAAGAAATGCATGGATGAGCGTGGAGATTCTTACTTTCTGCTATAGGTGTTAACCTGTTGGTGCTGCCATATAAGTGACCGTTACAGTACACCTGAGCCCGGTAGTGAATGTCATGAATTGATGGGGTTTCTGCAGTCAGGTCACAGGACAGAGCAGTAATGTTCTGACACTCCTCTTTTATCTGGTATTGCTCCGTAGCATCACTATAAAAAGTGCAACACAGTGTGATCAAACTGTGATACTGGAACCACTTGATCATGGCAGTGTATCACTGTTTACCAAAACAAAAACCCAACATGTGCTGTGTGCAGTTAAATCAACCCTTTGATACAGTTTTTTATTCACTAGTTTACGTAAGTCACAGACTTCCAAAAGATACATATTATTATGTATTTTTTACTATACTTTGGTGTGGACATTTTGGCACTGAGGCAGTTCTGTGCAGTACATGGCTACAGTGAAACAAACACACAAAGATCATCCTGACCATACCAAATTAGCCATTCATCACTGGAACACGCAGTTCCTTTTTGCCGGAGACAAATTACAGTATTTTGTTGTAACCAGGAACCAATATTAAGGGAGTATAGTTAAACCAGTCTTCCTCTGCAGCTGATTTGATGCTGGAAGTCACTCCAGCATTTCCAGGTGACAGTGGACCGGAGAAAAGTCAATAGCACAGGGGTGTCACTTGACATTTGTCTTGGAGACTGTCATAATTAATTACAAATATTAAAAACAATTCTGGAAGCCATGAAAGCGCTCTATGAGTATCAGTGCAGGCCCTGCTTATGACCGGGAACGGGACCTATAGCTCTTCTTTATCGTCAAAGCAGTTGGTGGTTTAGTTGAATCCAAGCAGCAGCATGGTACGCTTAGCTGCGTGCTAGTTTTTGAGTAAAACATTTATACAGCCACTAGCCATTTCTATAAGAGAGCGAGGGATTAGAGGCTGCAAATGAAAGCCAGAAATGCACCTGGTAGTTACCTCCCCACAAGATACAAATCCTAGATCTCAAAGGATAAGGCTGGCTATTGTTGTTATTTTCAACAAATCCCATGAAAAGACCAAAACTAACAATGACTTTATTAAATTGTCTGTGGCTCTCAACCCCAAATCTAATTGTTCCAAACTTTGTTAGCTTTCAGTAGCACCAGACATCTTTTAACTAAAATAAAAATCGTAATCAGCTTGAGATGTTACTATAATGAAAAAAATTGTAAAATACAATGTGTGATTCGAGTCTACAAAATGCTCATTTTACACTCTAGCGCTTTGACATGGACACTGACACAATGAGCAAACCGGGTGTTTACCCTGCAAACACATTCTTCCTGCTTTGACCCACCTCTCCATATAAATCTCAAGCTGCAAGAGGGTAATGGGAGTAAAGGTGTAATTATGATCACATTAACCCGTCATCTTAGCTCTTACCTCCAGTACTGGACGCTATAGAGGACCTTTTCCCCAGGGACGGTCGGCTCCACGAGGTGCCAGTGGAGTACATTGAAAAAGTTCCTTGATTCAAAATGCACTTTGTCATCGCCAGTCGAAAGACAAGCTGTAGGACAAATGGGCACAAGAGCAAAGTCTGTAAATCATTTCATGTCGAATGCTAATGTGGTGTCCATGTTCTCATGAGCCTGGTTTCATTTTCACAATATCTGTAAAATTCATAAATCCAAATCGATAACATAATACAGTTTTAGTTTTTGTACTTTGTGCTAAATTACAAGTAAGTAAGAATGCTATTCTCTACTGTAACAAGAGCCGTATACAGCCTTCTGCACTCTAGCTTTCATCGACTGTATGTTGCAACCGGAATTTTACAGCGCATACTATAAAAAACGTTCATGCCCGAGCATCCTCAGGCAGTGCAGCTCCCCCATATATGGAGTGTTAGTATAGCTGCTAAGGGCCTGGGCGATACAGCACACATGCACTGGAACCAGAACCACAAAGAGATTATGTAAGATGGACTTGCTTCTGCTGGTGGCTAAAACTAAAAACTGCGTTTTGTTCTTTGATACAAGAAAATAATTGCCCCCCTTCTCGTGCTGGCATACAGGAAAAGGGATGCAGAACATCGTCCTGTATTTAATAGCTTGAGTTATTCATATGTAGATCATATTTTCATGATACAAAGCCATATACTCAGAGCTATGTGATTTACCAAATCACTGCATATTACAATTTTAATGTTATTGCCCATGCTGTGTATTGACGATGTGAAAATTACACACAGAGTTAATCTAAAATTAGCATTCTTATAGGCTGTGCAACGTTATAGACAACATTACATCTGCTAGACTCTAAAATTAAATTGCATTTTCCATCGATCACTATCATTTAAAACGACCCGAGTCCTCATTGTGTTCTGGGACTCTCCTTCATTTCAAATGAGAGGGAATCACTCTCTGTCAAAAACATTGCTTGGTTTTATTACGTTGGCGTTATTATTTATTTCTCCTATTGGGACTGCTTTGTCAACAAAAAATGGCCCATTAAATGTTTGACTGCCTGTTACCAACATCTGTAGTTTAAAACATAAATTCATATTAGCTCCTCTGTACTCACCATAGCAGAACAGGAGGAGGGTGATGACCTTCATAGACCACATCTTCATTAGGTATGTAGATCAAAAACAGAAAAACAAAGTCTGAAACTCTGAAGCTGCCGCCGCTAAGTCGTAGCTTCTAAACAAAAGCAACACATAATACACGCCACAAAAAAAATGAAAACTAAACAAAAACCCTCTTATCGCCAAAATTCCTCAAAACAAAGCAGAGTCAGTGTCAAAAGGTCTGTAAAATATAAAAGCTGGATCGGGTTTTAGTGCGTTTTTCTGGCCTCTGCCTCTCAACCATCTCTAATGCGTCCTGGGAAAGGAGTGGCTTTACTCAGGTGTGCAGGTGTACTTTGGCACATGTTATCACTTTGTTCCTGTTTTTCAGCTTACTGTATGTTCCGCCCACTTGCATTCTATCTCCAGATAATCTACTTCCCTTTTCCTCCCTTTACCTCCTCCTTTCTTCTCCACCTTGAGTATCTCTCTCTCTCTCTCTCTCTCTGTTTTTCAGGTTATTTCTGGTTTGTAGAGTGTATGGGAAATGAACAAGACTTTCAACTGCAAAAGACCGAAAGTGAAAGAACATGTTTATACACACATGGGGTGCACAAACTGCACCGTTGGGAGATCCGGAGCGCTGTTGGAATTTTCCGTTCGGTTAATCAGAGAACTACACTCTCGGAGAGGCGGAGCGTAATCGGGTCACTGGAAAGTTGTTTGCCATGCTATTTAATAAAACGTTTAGCTAAACTGACTGGGTTCATGTTACATTTTCACTACATTAGCAATAGCCAACGTTTTCTGACTTATTTTCTATATTTTCTATTTTCCATCTATTTTAACTATAGAAAAAGTGTACAGTAGGAACGTTTTTAGTACCCGTTTGGTTATTTATATAGAAATCGAACACTCAGTTTCTTTGAACATCATTGCTCTAATTTTAGTGTTGAGCGTCAGATTGGATTTACCAACGCACGCATGGAGACTAAGGTGTGTATATCTGGTTCTAAGGCCATTGTGTAGAACCTGATGTTGGCTCATCGACAATATTATTACACAGTTTTGGTAATGAGCAAATGAGTCATTTATGTTCCTGTGTTGTAGTAATTATAGTATTCGAGTAAAGAGTTGTAATGCCAAGGGCATTTACTTGTGTACACACAAACAAAATCAAAGGCCTGTCTAATGGTTGTCAGGTGTGTCAGGTGTAGTCATAATCAAAGTTAATGTCAGGTAAGACGTCATATCCCAGCTTAAAGTTGCATGGCTAGCTGCTATACGGTACCAAAAGTTTGAGAATGGTTGAAAAAACACTTGCTGGGTATCTTGTCACTTATCAATATTAGATTAATTAAACCAATATATGCTATTTGATAAGAATCAGGAAAATAACAAATACAAACAAATTGCTGTATGTAAACGATAAACGTGCATGTTGCATGTCAAGTAACATTTTCAATGTCATGCTGCTTGTCAACCCAAGTAACAACAACAAAACAAGTTTAATAAAATGTTTTTTCCTACTGCAACATTTACCAAAAAAAAAGACAAGAAATAGTTGAAGACGGTACACTATGGTTTGTTCGGGTGGGACGTTTCTCCATCAAAAAAGTACTTAACCAAGGTTTGAGGTGAACAGGTGGAATTTGTCTTGCAAACAAATAAATAGGTTCATCCATAACTATATACTATTACAGATGATTCTCTTGTCAGACATTTTGACTTGGCGTGTCAGAAAATACACAGTAAATGGATAATGAGTGTTTCATTTAATTTTCTCAATAGGCTAGCATACACTTAGAGCTCTGGCACTGGAACGCCTACTGTGAATGGAATGCAGCTATTATCAGTGTTATTAGATACACCTGTGTCAGGTGTCAACGCCTCACAGTCGTGAGAGAAGAGTATCGAGTGAACAGATGCACTGTTTAAAGAGTGGATTTACGTCTTGATGAAGTGACACATTTGAGGATGTTTTACTTAAATTCTACTTGGTGTATGTATGTGGACACCCTACATAAAACAGAAATGGTGACAGAAATGTTTGTGATACGTATATCATGAAGCTGTCAAGTAAATTATAATGAAAAGCATTACTTCTTGTAAACAGGTTCACCCACTGTGTGCAGCTCCTGACATGGATTGAGCACAACGGGTTCATAATGATTACATTTAGGAGATTCTGAACTCTGTGGGTGTTTAAAAATACAACAAAAGGCTGATTTAAACCCCCTGCTTGCCCTTAAATTGTTTGGTTCTTTTTTGACACCTTTTGTTCTGTAGCTATGACACTTTAGCTACATTTATATTGTATATATTATATTTTATTAGGGTTGCAGAGTTGCTCAGAGTTTATGCATGCCTTTTGAATCTGTTCAGACGGATTGAAAAATGTTTTCTTTGTCAATAACCTATGCCTGATGAATTCAAGCATATCCTATTACATGTTTTTCTGTACAAGTCTGCAAAATAACTAGTATTCACAAAACTGTTTCTGCATTAAAGTTGGCTTCAATTTTTATTTGAAATTCGACTCTGTGAGATGATATTTATCCTTGAAAGTGGCCCAAAGGTAACTTTGCATTTATTTATTTTACAGCTTTCACGTTTCTTTCAAGGAAATGTTAAAAATGTTTTCTTAATTTTCCTAAACTGGGATTTCCCCCACTGGCTCATTTCCCTACATGTGTGACTCATTGTCTCTCATATTTCTAAGAGTTGTTAGTAGTTCAGCCAAAGTGTTTTTATCTTCTCGTATCTTAAATGAGAAGTTACATGTTCCACAGTAGAAGTTGATTTAGCTGACATTAAATTCAGTGTTGAATCTTCTTGTGCTAAAGAAACGTGGTTTTAAGCAATAAGCTATGGTCATAATTAGGGTGCTGCTATCCCAGTGTTGATGAACAGTGTGTCCATAATTCCCCCTCTACAGCGAGAGTTTTAAAGAATACTCCAAGTCAAACCAAAAGAAGCGATCAATCTAATCTCGAACAGACTGACAGACTTTAACTGGAGGAAGTTCTTGTTAAATATGCCACATAACGGCAGGCTTTACTCAAATTGCATTTCCAATAATGACATGTAAAGCACAGATTGATTTGTTGCACCAAAGCGGAGACAATCTACTTTACTAAGCTCATTTAAATCCTTATTGATTTCAGTCTTTTCCTTATATTGCATGTACTGCTCTTTGTGTGCGCAATCTGTCTTATCATCAGCTGTTTTCAGTTGGTTATGGTCAGCGACACCTTATTATAGCCAATAACATCCTGCAGTGATTTGCTCCGATGGTTGATTTTAATTAGGCTGATGTTTGACTACTCTCCTGTAACAGCCGTCATCACAATATGCCACCTGGCTGCTAAATAATAAAGGCCCTGCCTCACTTGTAAACCATCGATATCACGTTGGCTTTAAATAGTACCTGTTGACCTGTTTTACACATGGAAGCTGAGTATGTGATGTGCTCGGCCTTCAGTTGGCTAAACTTGTGAGAACACAGTTTCTACATACCAAAAATGGACACTGTAATAGTTTCCTTTATTGTCTTTTGAAAGTCAGGGAATGAATTGGGGTTTTCTGCATTTCGAGAAAATGTATGGTTTGGCTCATTTCAAATTCACAAATACCCAGTTGGGCATTATTTTAGGGCTCATTAACACTGTAATCATGGCTCCGTTTGAAGGCAACATCAGTCTTTTTAAAACCAGCACATGAAAACCTTATGAGTTCACTTTGGTTGCAAGCAAAACACAACAATCAATTAAATCCATCCTTTGCTGAACAGTTTGACACCGTCTCCGGTGGCACCTTGTTTTCACTTTACACTTCAGTGAATTTTATTGCGAGAGAGCCTTTCCTCTTCCCCTTGTCACCAAATTAATTTACAGCGGTGGCATTCCCGAGAGGTAGAAAAGCTTTGATGTTGCTGGAGACCAAACTGAGGAGATGTGATGGGCTCAAGGACATCATCAATGACTCATCCTTTGCACTGTTGCAGCAAATCAAATGTATCTTGCGTCTCTCACCTCACCAGCCTCTTAGAGTCACAAAGACTGAGCGGCACCTTTGATCTTATTCAGTAAACACGGGTTGGACTGGGCAGACCCTGGATCTGGAGAGACCAGTTTTCTTTTTCAGCAGAAACATTTTGAAGAATCCATCTTTCCCATTTTTACAATTGATGTTTCATTTTGGAGCAGTTCAAACTGTTGTAGAACACATATTTCTTCTCAATGTTATCTACTCTATAACAGCCAAATGCAAACTTTTAACGAAAGGAGGGAAAGGAGGAAGATTAAAATGAGTAGAAAATGATGATGCATTGAGCATCAGTAGTTTCCTTTGTGTATTTTGTGACATACCGAGTAACACATTTACTGGAGGCATTGAGGACACAAACAGGCCAAAAGACAGCAGACTCCAATTTTGTGTGATTTTGAGACTGGGGTCTGCTCATATCAGGGATTGGTTGCAGGGAGCGATGGTGATCACAAAGCCTCTACTGCCTGTCCTGTCTCCCCCTGCCACCTCCTCCACCAACAAATATCATCTATCCTCAACTGTCCCCCAAGAGAAATTGATAAAAGTTCATGAAAACCTGACAGATGAGCAACAAAGAAAAGGTTTGTTCCATGCAGTGCTTAGCGTAGGTTATCACTGAGCGGCTGACGGGTCACAAACAGGCAAGAAGGCAAACAGAGAGACGGGCAAACAGACGAGCTGCCAAGTTCACAGACAGGCAGAACGAGAACAAGATAAAAATACAGTTCTAAAGATAGGCTGCAAACACACGAGATGGGTAAACAGATCACTCCCTTAAAGACAAGCCAGTGAATTTAAATCAAGGGGATAATCCTTGACAACATATTAATATTAATATGCTCCTGTTAAAAGCACATCGGAGACTGCACAAACAGCTTACCCTTCAACAAAATTAAATAAGATTGCATTATTATTGCGTCTGCATTAATGCCCATTTAAATACACAAAGCACCTACAGTATTTATGGCTCATTGGAGGCATATTACATAGAATCCAAACATTTTAACTAACCACAGCAGAGCGACGAGGAGGTGCGTATAATGAGGCAAGAATGTGAAAGTTCTGAACAAGTATGGTGCAAAATAGATTCTTCTGAACGACACGCTCACTAATAGCAACATAATGGTGTTGTGAGATGTGCCCTTTTCATAAACTAATGAGGATGGATTTTTTTTCTATGTTAAACTCGTCTACGATGTGTCTTGAGGCTTAGACCCTTGGTCTGACCAGTAATGTGATTTGTGTTGTGCATGCCTGGCCTCATGCCATGGCATTATCCAAACCCATCAATTAACACAAGATCATTATAGTTTTAGCAGGGGGCGGGGGTGCGAGTCAAAAGGGGAAACTGGAACAGCATTAATAGTCTGATGAGGACGGAATGCATCGATGAAAGGCCAAGGATACGACTCCAACATGGGACTGTTGATGTGTACCTGAGTTTTTCATACATTTTTCAACATCATTTTGCGGCTCTACTATCCTCTTAATCTTCTGGAAACCCCTGAAGTTTAACCTGCGATCTCAAAGCACACAGGATGGAAACCACTCCCACTTAAACCAGAGATTCTTAACATGTTAGTCAGGAGGTAAAATAATAAAACACGCTAGCAAAATGTCGTTAAACTGGTCTCGGAGCGCTGAGGTCAGAGCATTGACAAGTCCCTGTCACTAGAGCATGCCGCGACCAAAAGTAAATCATATCTTAACAGGATCTTGCCTGGCTGTGCTTGGCTCGCTAAGGCGGCTAAATATTTGTTGTAACAATCATACAGTGATGAAAACAGCAGCTCACAGAAAGTGGAGGAGCCCAGTGGCGAGACTATAGCAGTGCAGCTGTGTGCAGCAGAGGAATGGGAATTAAAATTAATATTGTTTTTGATTTCGATTTTATGTAATGGACCTATAGACAAAATAGGAAAAGTAGGTCAGGTGAAATAAATTAAAAAATAAATAAATTTAAAAAACTTGAAAAGTGGTGCGTGCATTCGTATATTTATCTCTGTTGTTATGGAACCATTTAAAGGTTTAAAAACACATCTCATTATTTGTCACATGATCTAATAGAGCACCATTACATCCATTATTACCAAATGGAAAGAATATGGCACCACAACAAACCTGCCAGGACCAAAATTCCCAAACCAGGCAAGGAGGACATCAATCAGAGAAGCAGCAAAGCAACCGAAGAGAACCCTGAAGGAGTTGAAAGCCCAGCTCTGTGGAGTGTACGTCTTAAAGTGGTCCGATGGACAGATACTCCAATCTCCACTGTGGAGCTTTCAGCTCCTTCAGGGTTGTCTTTGGTCTCTCTGTTGCCTCTCTGATTAATGTCCTCTTTGCCTGGTCCGTGAGTATTGGTTCCCCTCTTTAGCAGGTTTGTTTTGGTGCCATATTCTCTCCATTTTGTAATAATGGATTTAATGATGCGCCGTTACATCATGTGACGGATCACGTAAAACTGCACACAGGTGGACTTTATTTAACTAACTATGTGACTTCAGAAGGTACTTGGTTGCATCAGATCTTATTTTGGGGCTTTATAACAAAGGGGAACAATATGCACACACCACATTTTAATTTTTTTCACTATTTCATTTTGTTCTTTACTCTTCACCAATTTTGACTATTTTGTGTTGGTCCATTACATAAAATCGAAATCCCAATTTTTCATTTCCAGGTTGTAATGCAACAAAAACGCTAAGTGGGTTGAATACTTTTGCAACCCACTGTGCATCCTGCATCAGTTCTAGAATTCTCGTGCTGAAGTCCTTTCTTTAAACGCAACAACTATTCAACTTCCAACATATTTTTAGAATAAGACCTCGAATCAGGCAATTTTAGAGGGCTAAGGCAGGCAAGAAGTAGTCGTCAAAAAGCAAGTATATGGTCATAAAAACAGACACAATGAAGGCTGTAGCACTAAGGCAACAACTGTAAGTTATCCCCTGTGACTAGGAGCGGTAACCAGCAGAAAAATAACTCGCTTATGACGGCTGGTGGACAGGTGAGGAATAGCAGGTCTGAAACATCTCGAGGGGTTTGGATTACTGTGAGGAACTACGGGCGGGGAGGAGAAGAGGACAACTTATCTTTTCAACTTTGACACATTACTACAGGCCGAGAAAATGTGTCTGAATTTAGATAGAAAACCATTTCACAGGGCCACACAAATATGATTATCCTTCAAACGGACTGGTCAAAGGGTAATGCAACAATGTATTATGGAAATATCTCTCCTACTGTAATGAGACCAAAACTGTTTTATCTAAATTTCTCTGGCTCAGCTGAATATAAATATAAATCTGAGTCCATGTTAGAGCCAACTTTAATGTATTAAGGCCTTGAGTAAATCATTGATTATTAGAGTACAGACAGCCGATATCCAGTGAACTTAGCTGGGAGGGTTTTAATGCCAGTCCTGTCATTTTTAACTCAGCATTAGTGAGTGATGTGGATCTGCGGCAGCCACCTTGGAGAGCTCGGGAAGATACAGGCTAGTGACAGCGTTCACCGCAGGCCCCATGCGTCATCCCGGGCTGGCAACAACTATCCATCATTCTTCCCAGGGAACCAGGCATATTGGACCTTTCATGCGTGGATAAAAGACAAAATACATCACAACAGAATGATGCGTAAACGAATGCAAGTCCCCTCTGGGCTTCTCTAAGGATTCACAAATCAAAACGTGACAATTTAAAGGCACAAGCCAGCCTCTAGCCTGTAGCCGGTGTAATATTTTACTGATTTTGCGCTTCACCTTGGGAATTGAATTATAACGATAAATGTGCCCTCTAAAGGGCATATCGTGTCCTCCAAGTCGCAAGTCTATTTTTCCTTATTGATGCATCTTCAGAGAGGACTATGGATTCTGGTTAACTTTTTCAACGTTGTCTCTTATTATATAACTCGATATTTATCTGGATTTGCAATGTAAAATGACCTATTGCTCAAAACACCTTGCAACTCCATAAATAAAATAAAATAATACAACGCCCTTTTTATGAACCCTCACCCTAAAGAACATGTCTTTAAATCAGAATCCTTCTGAACTGAACACTGCGGGGGAAATGTAACAAAATATACTAAATGAATTGACAGTGTATACTTTGTTTAACACATTCTCACTCTCATCTCGTCAGTGGCCCTAAGCTTCAAACTATGACGGTCTAGGTACCCTGCTAGTTTCAGTTTTGGATGTGGCAGGGACATCTTTCCAGTTTCCACTCATTCCCTGCTTAGTGTGTTTTCAAAATAAACTTCAGTTTTCACAAGAAGATAGTTTTAGGAGAAGAATGGGTCGACGTTAACTTGACCAACGACTCGTGACTTAGCGACTCGTGTGAATCGTCGGTATTAGCATTGGTGAGCGTGAGACCAGGTTGCATTGTTTGACAAAATAACACCCAAAGCCTGACATTAGAGAGGTGGAGCACCAAACTCCAGCACTACCTTTTTCCGTAGCCTGTTCCTATCAAAAGACCTGCATACAGCAGTGTCTGAACAAGTTAAAAAGTAGGGGGGGAGAGCTGCTGTTACTAACGTTATGTCACACACTAGCACTGCTTGTGTTTCCACAAAAGATATTTAGCCATTATGTAGCCAGTATATGTTCTATATCACCAAAAAAGCTGCAAACTCACACATGTTTTTCTCTTTTTGTTAGATCAGACATTGACCTTCATCAAGATCAGTTAGCTTAACTGTCAGTTATGTTTTTTTATTGCAATTCAGTGAATAAAAACTAATGGAAAAAAAAAGAATGTTCTGGCTCACAGTGCATTAGAGTAAGAGAGTGAAATGAGGTTCCCCTTTTCCATTTTCTGAATAAAGAATCCATTTTGAAAGGAAATCGAAACAAATCAGAACAACATTCCCACCCCTCGCTAAAGGCTTAGTTCACCACCGTGACAATCGTATGTTGACTCCTTCTCAGTGGCAGAAAACCATCCTAACTTTATCTGTGCTCACAACATTGAGCTTGCTTACTCACTGCAAATCAGTATGAATATAAGCATCAATGGCATGCCTAGAATATAAACATAATGTTGCTCTTTCTGCATCTGTCAATGTTGCAGCCATCTGTGATGCATTTACGTTTTTGTACCATCTAGTTAATACAATGCAACGTTACTTGAACAAAATGAATTGACTGCTACAGCTTCTCCTTTTGCCATTTTTTCCATCTTCAAGCTCGGTTTACCACTGTGACCAAAACAAATTGTACAATACTAAGGTTGAGCCGTGCTACACAGACCCTTTTTTTCCACAACGTCAGCTTTATGATTGTGGGTAGTTTGTATGAGTCTACTACATTTCGAGCAGGTTTTCACATCGTTGACACAGACCAGGCAGTCTGTGGTTTGTTTCCTCCGCTCAACACCAGCACTGTGAGTCCTCATTTCAACTTTTTGTTGTTTTCGAAGAGAGCTTCCATGTCCTTGTTCGCGGAGGATGCTATCCTCAATTAAACTACACTCACTAAGCCGTTCAGCACCGGGATTATTCTGCATGGTAGTGACATTTTGTGTGTGGCCATACTCCCGTGGGTTTCTCTCACATTTAGAAAGCTGCTTACCCACTCTGACAGCATGGCAAACGTTAAGCCAAAGCACATAACACCACCCTTCAAACTCAGTCAACGTTGAAATGAAATTAAACGAAAGATACATAATAGAACAAAAGGTTCTAACTTGCTGTTGAGAGAAGAGAAACGAAAGTATTCTTTGAATCAGTGACATTGGCCTCACATTTGAACTGGGAATAAGAAAGAGATGACAGACAGAAAGGCAGCGAGATGGAGAAATGAAGAAATGCTGTTGTGGTCTCTCTCTTGGTGTGTGACTCTTAATTTAGTCTGACTTGATCTGAGGAGCCCTGTCTTTTATTGGACATCACAGTGAAGTGAAGAGGCATTTAGTGATGGTGGAAGATATTCGGATATTCTGTCAGTTTATCTTCTATTTCATTTATTCAAGTCAAAATTGTAGAATCTTTGTCGAAAGGCAGGAAATGAACCTTAACAGGCTGACAATTCAACCAGAGCTGGGAAACAAATGTAGAGCACAACACATAAAGTTAGCTGGAAGAGCAGCGGTTTGATTTGAATGTGTGACAACATACAGCTGTGAAGAATATGGCACTCATTATTATGTAATTATGTAAAAAGTCACAACAAAGTGAAGATAAACTACTCATTAGTGATTTCATTTTTGTTTAATTTGCGTGTATGAATCATTACTCCACCACCCCTAGAGTGTAATATATTCATTCTTTTTGAGAACTCCTCATATGGTAATACACTGTTCCATAAATACACAGTAAATGTCAAAGTCTGGATCGCTGTATGATAAGTTTCTGGCCCTGCTGTTATTGTCTGCACGACGAATGTGTTATATGCTAAAATGCAGTGTTTGGTTAACAATGGACTTTAAATAGTGAAGCGCAAACATATTGCGTCAGCTCACAGTACATTACAGTACAGTAAAAAGTCTTTGAATACCTTTTACTAAACGTGGGAACAATAAATCTCTCGTGCAGAGCAGAGTGTGTTGTAGTACTCGAGATCGGTCTTGGCCACGAGACCCCTCTTTGAAGTTCTTGGTCTCCTCTCGGAAACGAACACATTTTTACTTGGTGTTGTTTCGGTCTCAGACAATGAGGACTTTTCAAGATTGTTCTGAACCAAAACTGCAGGTCCACATTTAACCGTTAGTGTGTCATGCTGTCGGAGTTACACCCGTCTGGTCTTGCTCTTGACTCGCACTCCACCTGCCGAGGTCTTGGTCTTGACTTGGTCTCAACCCCTCAAAGTCTTGGTCTTGTCTGGGTCTCAATACACTCTGGTACATGGACTTGTACTTGTATAGCGCTTTTCTAGTGTTCCGACCATTTAAAGCGCTTTAAAACTACATGTCATTCACCTACACATACAGTACACAAATTGCTCCATCGTCACCCTTCTCTGGTCTTGGTCATGACTTGGTCTTGGTTTAATGTGCTCTTGACTACACTGGCGCAGAATAGGTTGGATTGTTTGTTGTACATAACGGTCCTACACTCAATGACTTCATGTTTTTAAATTATTATTCTAATGCCAGAGTATTGAGCCATATGACACGATTTGTTGCACATCATTTATGTTCAGTGTGTGGTTGATCCTTTCATTATTATTGTTTTAGGAAAAGATAATGATAAAAGGTATATTTTCTCTAAAATGTTTCCTATAGCAGGTGCATCTCATTGCGGAGTGACTGCCTCCTAGAATGGTCACTATAGCAATGTCTCTATGAAAAATGTGGTAATATTTTATTCAATGTTGAAATGTATAATCTTTAAATGACTTCACTCGGTACCAAAACAATTCCATTAATATGGAAACATAATCTTTGATCTGTTTGTTAAATTATGCACTTTAATCAAATTACTTATACTGCGTTTCCCAATTTTCCCAACAGATCAATAAATTAAATGTTATTTTTAATGTTATTGGGAGTACTGACTAAGTTAAAATATGAGTCAAATATGCTAAAAATTAAATAACAAAAAAAGTATTTTTGTAAAGCTGTGGATTGATTAATAATTGATATTATTATAGACAGACACACATCGTTTCTTTCTCTTTAGGCCCCATTTGCTCTTCGCTTCCCCTCCTCCTTTCAGCCCTATGCTCTGTGTTGCCCTTCCCTAAAGATTTGATTAATTCATGGTTTAGAAGAGAGACCGCGAGCACACATTAGCAAAGGAGTCACCAGGAGTTCACTTTGAAGAGAAGAAAGACACATATCCATGACCTCCAGCCACGGTATTTGGTTGACGAAGACAAATCTGTATCGGGGTTTCTTTGGGTTTCATTTTCATGTGTCTGATCAACAAATATTTGAAAAATATATATATTTCGAAACCATCCCCATAAAACTTAATAATGCCCTTGAATGCAAGTTACTCAAATATGTTGTACCCAATTAGATCAAACCCCATCCTGGGAGCTTTGTCCTCCACAGAAGAGGTCATTAAATGAACTCCATTAATATAGCACTTTTCAAACGAGACGTAAGAGAGTAGTTTATAAGATGACTAAAAGATAAAAACAAAGTATCATGTATCACTTCAACGTGTTATGTATCACTCCATGGACCCATTTTCTTTCTTGTTTCCCCTTTGAAATACGTGTTGATTCTTCAACATGAAGCACAATTACCACCACATTTAGACAGATATTAAAAAAAGTATATTTACACAGTAATGTGCCTTTTGATACTGTTTATTGAAAAGTGCTCCCTCACCAGAGGACAATTAGTAAAACCTGCTCAGAAATAAATCATGAAATGGCAGAGGAAATTATCGAGCTCACAAAAAATAGAAAGGTAAAATCTGCAGGTAAATGCTGCCCCGAGTGCTACACTTTTTAATCATCCCGGCCCCCGTTAATTAATCCAGGATAATCACACTCTTATCATAGAGGAAACCAGTTGAATGCAGGATGGTTGTGAACATTTAATCAGTCTCTTCCTCTCTCCATTTGACGCCGACTCAATGGTTTGAGCTAACAGAGAAGCTATATTCTCAACAAAAATAATTTTTTTAGCTGTGAGGATTTGAGTAAACTGTGGTCTCGTAAAGTCGAAAACATGTCAGGCCGGTGATTATACAGAAGACCCCCCCCCCCCCCCCCCAAATAAAACAACAGCAACATAATACATGAGTAATAAATGAGCACTCACTGATATCAAAGATTTACAGTATATTTTGCCATTTCCACAACTTCCTAGTTCTGGGAAGACTTTAAATAAGTCGCTATTCCATTAACCTTCTGGTGTAGAGCAAAGGGCAGACTTTTTCAAGCTCTCTCTTCGTTTAAAACAAGTTTTTTTGAATCCCCTTTTTAGCGCCAAGGTTTTCGATAATTTGATTCATTACATAAACATTTTAGGGATAATAAGAGAATATTGATTTATTCTTTTTCCTGGGTGACCTTGGCACAAATTGGTTTTGAAAATGCTTTTTCTTTCTGTTGTTGAACGCATAATAAGTCACCAAGAGTGCTGTAGGTGTATCAGCTAAATGCTAAAAGATTCTATGTAAATTTGGACTTCATCTTCCACAAGAGCTCATAGCAAAACAAACATGAAATGACTTGCTCAAGGTTATCTGCCACTCTTCACACAGCCATTCCCTCCCATTCTCTCTTCTTAATATCCATCTTGCCTCAGAATTTGGCAAGGATGTCTGTTCCCATTTCTGAATGTCAAGGAAGCGCTGTAATCTTGACGTGTCTCCTCCTTTTAAAAGCAGAATGTGCTCAATAATTATACCTTGGTGCAAAGCCATCACATCACATGTTGAGGGTTAACAAGATAAAACAGTGTGAATTGACTGTCACAGACATCTGTCTTTCAGTGTATTCACAAACACTTGAGATAAAGGTTTTATAAAACCTTTCTCACAAGCAAAACACCCAGTGCATCAAAAAATAAGAAATGTGTTCATGTCATTATCGGTGCATGATTCCAAACAGATTCTAGTTGTTTTACAGAAACATATAACCCTACCCTCACATCATGTATTAAAAGGCACTGCCACTACTGCTAGATGCTGCACCACTGAAGAAAGCCATTAAAAAAGAAAGAAAATCTGATGTTTTTTGTCCAGCATCCAGTTTAAAATATGTATTTTGTGTTAAATATGCCAATTGAGATAGCTACAATGTCTGACAAGCAATCTCCAGCAAAATATGCAACATGGAAAAATAAATTCAAGGGGATTTTTTGTGATCACCGTCAGTGTTTTCAGCTGCTGCTTTTGTAAAACAAACAATTACAAACTGGCAGTTCAATAAGAGATGACGGAATGAGGGCTGCCATGTGAAGAAATATGTGTTTTCTGTATCTGAACTCAGCCAGATTCAACTTTCTCTCCTTATGTGACCCAGCAATACTCTACGGCCCTGTGACAAATTTGTGGGCTCCAACAGGGACCAGAATACTCCCCAAATACTTGGAAACGGTGTAAACAGGTCGGCAAGAGAACTTGCCAGACTCGTTTTTATTATTATTATTTAATGGTTGAGAATCCACAGGGCCAGTGATTCCTCTGGAGCTCTGTCTCTTCTCCCAGGAAAGAAGGCGAAAACTCAGATAAGATGTGACAGGCTGATAGCTGCTCGCTGTGGCTGCTTTGGAAAGCAAGACGGGCTCCGTTTGTGTGATGAGAAATGCTCTGGAGGAAGATAGACTGGGCTGGGAGGCAGTGAAGTGGGGAGAGAGAGAGAGAGCGATGCAGGAGAGAAGCAGTGCGGTGCAAAATGAAAATGAAACAGCAAAAGTGCTGGATGGCGTAGTGTGACCTTTTGCGAATAACTTTTCGTAAACTCGCTCGTTTTTTTGTTTTTTCCTGGAGAACTGAAGGGTAATGAATGACCATGGCATTCTGATTACAGTGGGTTTTTTTTTATTAGTGGTGATGGATCTCGCTCATATGCACACACATAAATACTCATGGAAACACATGCTCACCCACAAACTCTAACAATATATGTCGTGCACGCGGGCCAATTTTCAAAGGAAAGGTCAGCGCTGACAATGATTTGAGACCCTTTCGCCATGAAAAATACACAACATTACCAAAGGATGAAGGCAAAAAGGAAGCAGGGAAGGTAGCGGAAAGAATTATGCAACAGCTTCGGGCATAAATGAATGAGCTGAGGACCAAAGTCTGTTCTCCTTCAATATTTTATTACTTTTCTGTGTATTTATGGTCGGTGACTTGTGTCAGTCATCCTTTCAGGCATACATCTCATCTCTGAGAGTGAGACTGTAAAACAGCGGTGAAATAGAGAGTGCAGCGTCTAGCTGACATGAGACAGACAGCTGTTGGCTAAAAGCAGCACTGAGACCGTATGGAGATGCAAATACACATGACAGTACACAGAAGATGGCTGCCAATCCACCCGACATATCCTCCAGTCTCCTTCTTTATGACAGATTATTATAATTACCACTTTCTGCATCCACAGGAGCTATTATGAATTAGTCCATATAAGGCTTTACAATATTGATGGCAGTACACTTACGTACCCTCAGGTATTAACTTGTCAAATGGCACTTTGTGTCTGGTGGCATTACAGAGCCATCATTCTGTGATACAAAGCGCCTCCTCCAGTATGTTGCAATATGAAATAACTGTTACACATTTATAATAAAGAAATAAATATGTCTCAATGTGCTGTCCAATGAACTGAATATTCTTGGCTCATCCTCAACAATGCCTCTTCTAAAGCCAATTTATAATTCACTAAATACATTTCAGAAGTCAGTTTCATCATCCATCACAGAGGATTTTCCAGCCACCATCAATTTATGAATGTTTTTCATCAAAACTGCATGAATAACTTTGGAATGTCACACACTATCGTTATTGTACATGAATGCATTCTGCTGCTGCACAGATTCACCGAACAAATCCATGTTTCAATTTGCCGTAATGGTTCAGACTTTACAAAAATCTGTTACCGTTAATGACTTCTTGTCCATGTTATCTTATAACCTGCGGTCCGCAGATTTGAACATCCACAATTTCATGACGACTGGGCAAACTCATTGTTTTCCGTCAGAAGGAGATGCTTTTAAATGCAAAAAAATGTAGCTGCAGCCAACATTTATTTTTTGAAGCATTGATTGTTTTTGATTATATTTTCAATTAATTGGTCAGTGTTTAGTCTATAAAATGTCATAAAACAGTGAAATGTAGCGACGTTTCGTTTGGTTTTGTCCGAACACGAATGTGAAAAATACAAAGGTATTCAGTCAAACATTGTTAAAAAACTAGAGAAGAGAAGCAAATCGTATTATTTGAGAAGGTGCAACCAGAGAATGTTTTGAAGAAAATACAATTAATCAATAGCTGCCCGGTTATTTCCTGTTGATTATTTCCTGATTGATCAACATCAATCAAACATATGCTGAAACCCTATGTGAGTGAAGTTAATGAGCCTCATCAACAACACCAAGTTCTACAGTTGATGTCTCATTATTTGACTGCCATGTTTATTACACAGTATTTCAGACTGTGAAAGCTGTGTTGATGTGTTCAAACTGCTGTCTGAGCTTTTTTGGTGCCCCTCCCTTTGTAAGACAGAGATATCAAAGAGCCAGGACCCCCTGCTGTTACATATCTGAGAGGCAGTGAGTAATTCCGACACGGTCAACTGTGTCATTTGTTTTATTTTTTTCCGGGTGGATAAGACACCGAATCCTCCGATCATTCAACTTGAGGACAATTCAAAAGACACTATCGTCTCCGATTGTGATGTACAGTAAGCATGTCCATGTGAGTGTTTTTGTGCCGGACTGAATATGAAAGAGATGACTGAGCTCAAACTGCTTATGAATCATCGTCAGTAGGTTGCACTAACTTTCTCTTTCTCATACTTTCAGTTTGACCCAACAGATCATCAGACTGAGGGTGAATAATTCATGTAAGGGTGGGTTTGGTGTGTGTCCTAGTTAGCATTTGCTTTGCTGACACCTGCTGGTGCATCCGTTACAAAAGCAATTAGATGCACGGTCCTCCAAGGACCCTCTGGCACTCTTTCATCCCCAATCAAATGCATTTGCTCCTCTCCTGTTGTTTCAAGACCCTAACATCCCACTGACAGATTCCCCACATGCTCTGCTGCCTTTTGTTGTTATCTGATTAGCTGGAGCGAGAGACCAACCAGGATTCATTTCACTGCTGTCTCTCCTAATTTCATTCCAGGCCGCTTCCCAAACAATGCCTGGAATCTTAAACTTCTCCTCATATGTCTCCTGGTAACAACACAGAAGCATGGGATGCAGTATCGGTAACTTCATTGTATGCTCTGTGTGACATGCAGCTACAACGGTTGACAAGACAAATATTGTCTTTAATTAATGTGGCAATGTGACATTCACTATTGGATTTTATCACTTATGCAAAATCACAAAACGTGTCCTTTTTAGTACAAAGAGATTTTCCGAAATGTTTTTGTCACATGAATAAGTTATCAGAGTTAACACTATACATCAACATCTATTTAGTTTTAGATTTTTAGTAGGCTAGTCCCATTTGGGACTGAATCATCCACTTTGTGACCAAATAAGGCTTTAAGTGGCCAACAAACAGATCTTTACACTTGAGGTTTTGTCACTTTTAAGTCTCCTTTCTGTGTCTTACATACATGATTATTTGATTTTTGATACCCAAACAAAAACGCGTTCTTTGTTTTGTTAGCAATCCCTCTGTACCCATTTGAGAATGTGGGCTGTCTGTTCCTAAAACACTGCCATATGTTTGTTTAGAAATAGCTTTGTTTCTGTGAGGTGGTTGGTTGTAGTGCAGTGTGGCGCACTGCAGTTTATTGACAGTGTGTCATAGTTTCTAATTTGCTAATAAAGAAATGTTTCAATTGCAATCAGTTGTTATATTGTTTATATTGCCCAACCCTAAGTATCAAATCAGTTAAAATAAGTTATTTTTTTAACAGCAACAGTCTGCTACTAAAGTCCAGTGATGTTGGCTAGTCATTTTATTTAATGTCATTTCTAATATATAAATAGCATAAAGTTGACATCTCAGTAATATCCCTTTACAAAGACATGCCACTCTGAAAGCCAGTGTGACTGCTTTAATAATAATTCAAAAATAAACTGTCAAGATCTAAAAACCTCTGAGAAACCCCATCAAGTGCATCTAAACAAATCAAATTGATGATAAGATCAGTGCGCTGCAGTTTAGTCCCTGTAGCGTAATAAACACGACTTATTTTATTTTTTCTTTGCATAATTGGCCCAGAAGCACATCTGACAATCCCCGTCCGACCCCGGACAAACCCCTTGGTTGGAAATGAGCTCTTTTGGGATGTAAGAGTAAGTCACAAGGCCTTTGAAGAGTCTTATTTTGAGATCTAATAATCTGGCCCAATGGGGAAGCGTCCATGCGGATTGAGTGGTATGCCTCACACTGAGCCGGGGCCTATGAGGCTTTATATAGATAACTCAGAATTGTTGCTAATAAAGCTCTCTGGATTAAACCATGTTAGTGTGTGTGTGTGTGTGTGTGTGTGTGTGTGTGTGTGTGTGTGTGTGAGAGAGAGATAGACTGAGCTCTCATGTAATGCTTGATTTATTCTTTTGCATTTAGCTTTGGTGGAATTTACAATTGTCGAGATGGAGGCACAATCGCCTGAAATAGAAGCACAATACAACTTGAAAGACAGGAAGAAGGAAACCACAAAACTATAATCAACCAAACAGCAGCACGCCTTGTAGTTCACGTTGATTCGTCTGTGGGATTCAAATGAGCGGGAGCACACGTCGAGTGGGCTTGATGGCTCAATCAGTGCAAGTTAATTACAGTCTCAGTTGGGAAGAGGCGCAGACAGAGAAAATCACCTCAGTGCAGATTGTGGAGCAGAGTTTTTAGGGTCTCCTGAAGGGCACATTATGTGAGCTGAGAGAAGGAGAAGGGAACAAGACTATGTGGCTGTGATGGGGTGTTGAAAAAAAGCAGCCGGTACAAACAAAGCTCCTCATTAGCTATATGCAACTGTGGGGCATAACTGGCAAGTCCCACAAAGGGAAAAACATAATCAAAAGCACATAAAATGGGGAATATCAATAAACAAGCCCTCTGTGTGACCAATGAGGAAGTAATTAAATTGTGTTGACAAAGTGTGCCTGGTCAAAGAGACGGCTGAAAAGCCAGCAAAGTCACTTGTATCTGTGTGGTGTGAGTTAAGAGAAAGCATGGGGGGAAAAAAAGGTTAATTAGTTCCTCTTTGACTATGCCATTGTGCTGCACATTGATGAAAAAAGGTCTTTGATTCTCCTCTCATATATTTGTCCTAATTTTCTTCATGGCTAAAAGGAGTAGAACCCATCTCATGTGCAAAATGAAAGGTTTGAAACAAACAACACAAAGGGTTTGATCAACTGTATCAAAAGAGTGTCTGAATGCAGGTATAGTGGCCTTTTGAGCCGTGTTTCCACTGCATGGTATTTATCTGCTCTACGTAACTCACGTTTGGTGCCCAGTCATGTTTTCTCTGCCATGTTTCCATTGCAGATTGTAACCCCCTCAGTGTAGGCGGGATTCTCACTTGAAACTGTGACATCATCTTAAACGGGACAATCGCTGAATCAATTAAACGTCTGCACTTAATTGTACAGTGTAGTGTGTACGGCATAGTTTTGTGAGCTGCCATTTATTAAAATCTGGGTCGAGTGAGTTAAAAATTGCGGTTGCTATTTACGCTAGCTTTGCTATATTAAAAACAGTTAGTCTGTGCAGGATGTCCTGTGTTGAGCCAGTGATGATTCTCTCTGACCAATCAGTGGTCTTCAGTCTTCCGGTATCAGCTCAGCTCGAGGTGGAACCAAGAATAGAGTGGTTCTATTCCACAACTTTTACCAATTGAACTGTGAAAATAACTGTTTGATGTGTGAGGAACTGAACTGAATTGCTTGGTGGAAACGCAGCTTTAAGACTCCTGCTTAGGTGCAGATATTTGGGGAAATTACCAACAAGTAAAGTTGAGGTTTGCTTTTAATTTGCTGTGTGTTTCTTCTGTCACTTTCCTCTGAGACCAAGTCCCAGTGTGATGTTTTTGAAAGGCTTAAAAAAATCTTGCATTAATATGTGTTTGATTATATCCGATAAAACCAATTTTGGCCCCAATTAATTCTAGTATCAGCATATAGAAATGAATAAGAGAGCTCCAGATGGTTCCATAATCTGATGAAGAGCCTGTCAAAGCTCCACTCTGTTAACGATTTGATCGGGATTTTGAGTTGTATTGGCACCAACGTCTTTTTGTATAATTTATTTTACTAGCATAGTATTCAAAATGAGAAAATAAAAAATCTCCGAGAATTTCCGAGTTCACCAACGGCAAGCTTCATGCACTATAGACTAATACTCACATGATTTGTAGTACAATTATTAACTCTGTTTTGTCACTTGAACAATTGGAAAAAGTGGTACATTTCTGTGGCACCCAGATGTGCAAAATTCTGACTATTGTGCTGATGTTTGATCTCTAAGCTACATTTCTGCATTGGCAATCAATGGTTCTCCATTCTGAAATAATAAAAAAATATAAAAAACGTCAACAGGGTTTGTAATTAAATAAGAACCATACACAAAAACAGCAGGGGGCCGCCTTTACTGTCTTGGGTTTTTTCTGTAACAAAATGCATACAGCTTGAAATCCCTGAAGAACAGCATCAGAGTGCTTTGACAGAGCCCCACTCAGGCCTTTTGGGAGAGCTCTGCTGCTTTAAAGTCCTCCATCATAGGGAGGATTTCACCACCAGCAGTGCACTCTGAATCAGCAGCTGGGGCCGCCGCTACTATGTCAAGACGACACCACTCAGAGCACTGCAGGGCACAACATGAGCAACACGCAGTATTGATCTTTTTTGCCACATACTGCGAGACAAAGTAGTTCAACCAGACTTGGAGCCCCCCCCCCCCCCCCCTCTGCTCTTAGTCTTATCAGATGTCCTTGGGTAGAATTGGGAGTTTTGAGAAAAACAAACTCTTCTCAACTACGGAGAGTTTGGTGTTAGACGTCTGAGAACTTTAAGGGGTTAATGAGAAGTTGAACAATGTGACCTGCTAATTACAGATGTTTCGTTAAGATAATGGAACGCTATTAAGCCTGATGCTCAATCATGTGTAAGCGTTTTCAGTCATATTAGATTCCCTTCATCATTTTGAAGCAATTATGGATATAACTATTGATACACGGAGAGAGTGCATATGTTGGTGTCAATGTGTGACAGAGAGTGGTATTGTGGGTATACGGCTCCAGTAGTATGCACGTCATGCAGGGACTCACTTAAACTCACTGTATGGGACTCATTTCTCTGCTTCCATGAAGCTACTGACTCATGCTGGGGTTCGACTAACCAGGAGGGTTGCATGCGAGCTCTGCGATTGGTTGGCATCAACAAGGCCGTTCTGGGCTCATTAAATCCCCAGATGGCGAGGGCACAGGAGCAACAGAGAGAGTGAATAGTATTATTACCCAGCAGGGTGAACCGTGGACCAAATGGTGCCCTGATCTGGCTCAGGACCACCAAACCACGTCGAACCACTTCTAGCTGTGAGCTCATCTGCTAAAAAAACTTCACTTTTGCTTGGTGTTCATTTTCACAAACATACCTCTCGGGATAGTTTTACAGCATTCATTCGGGAACACGTAAAAAACAAGCTTGGTGATGGGAACAGGGTTGCAGATTTTAAGCACTTTGGCAGTTGATGATACCAAATTGAATCACAAGCAGAACGAATGCTATTATAACAGCTACAATACTAAACACACAACAACACACATGTTTGTATTATTAATACATCCTCAGCACTTAGTAAGGATGTGTAGTTGTGCGTTGAGGTGTTATTGCGTAGCTTTGGAGCCTACACATGTAGCCTCAGAAATGCTACGGCGGTCAGGGAGAAGGCTGTGTGAAGGCTGCAAGAACTGTAACTCGTCACCTTTGGTTGCTTGTGTTTTCTTCTTCAAGTTTCAAATGCAGGTAGAGATTATTCAGAGTGATGACAACATAATGAAGTTGAAAAAAGGCAGAGTAGTCTTCTCCTTTTCCTTCACCTTTTCTCTCAAAGACATCTCCACTGCAAACCTTCGACTTGCTGCGATCGCCGCTCCATCACAGTGAATGAAAGAATGTAAACGCAACTAGAAACCATTTTGCAATTGGATCACACCAGCTGCGACGCCAAATCGGGCCAGAGGCGTAAAGTGTTGGGGCCAGATAAACGCCTTTGCGAAGTGAAATTTATACTCCGATACACATAGAAAAATATATTGTCAGAATCAAGTATAAACCCAACTGTAGGATCAGGCGGTCAAAACAACAATATAAAAATCTTGATTAATAAAAGGCTGTAAAATAATACATCAATAAACCATGGTGCTTTAGATAAATGAATGACAAGCAAATTACCACAATAGAAAGATGAAAAGCCTCTCTGCCAGCTGAGGAGGATATTTTTATAATTCAGCGAAATACCTCCACGTAATTTATAGTAACCTATAGAAAAGGTTATGAGCTGCCCTGTGAAGGTCTCATCAAAGCACTCCAGGCAGTTCAACAAGTGCAAAATCAGCGCATGCAGCTGCTTGCCCTTGATTAATATAGCAATAAATAATTTGTCTTAACAAATTGGCTCAGCACTACATGCTAGCCCTTATCATAAATCTAATTTTAACCATAAATCTAAGTCCCCTAATGGGGAGGAAACGTCATATTGACCTCATATGTCGCACAGATGTCCTCATCTTGGAAGTGTAAAACTCAAAATGGTCATTGCAAAGATAGAAGAAGAGAAACACACACACAACACACGCATGACGTGAGTTGTGTCAACAGTGTGAGAGAATTCGCAAACAGATGTAACGACTGATCCGACTGCTTAAAAAGGGGGAGCTGTTCCAACGGTGCAGATGGCGTTGGCAGGGACAAAATATCATCCAGAAACCCTGCTGTTTCTCACAGACTAACTCACCTCCCACTTAACACCACCCTCACATGGAACAGATAATGGAGTTGTTCTCGAGCAATAGAGCATAAACTATGAACGTGACAATGTTCTGTCTGATTTCAGATTTTTAAATTAAGAATAAAAATATCTCACAGTCGCTGTTATGTGACGTTTGCCTCCGTCGCGCACAGAGTTTAATCAGCACATCAGAGTTATGCAGAAGTAATGAATCATGTTTGCATGTTTGGCCAAAAGCTCATTGGCAAGGTCCTATTTATTAAATGTATCCAACTCATTACAACTCCAAAGATGATCAGAGCAGCTTTGCGAGGAAACAGCAGAAAAACAGCATCTACTTTACAGGAGAGACTCATAAAGCAGAGAGAGAAAATGTTTGGCTTCCTCATTATCTGTGGCAAGCATGACAGCTGGGGGGGAAGTGAGAGGTTTATGAGTAATAGGATGAAGAATAGAGCTGTGGGCCCTGCCTCTGTGATTAGTCTATATTTGCCAGGCTTTCGATGTGTCAGTGCGTCCATTTTTTTGCATCTCACTATATCACCATTCCACATGGACTCTCTAGCCTTTTTAAACCGACTCAGGTACCCAGAGGAAATTTGTTTCCTACAGATATTTCTAATCAATCACATGAAAATACAGTGATTTCTCCTTCGTTTTCTCGCTGTCCCACTTGTGCAACTATCGGTGTGCAAATGCACCAGGACCCCATGGCCTCTCGGGGGCACAAATAATCACTGCTCCTCCCTCCAATCCCATCAAAGCATGGAATTAACTAATACCTCTTGCTTTGTTCTATAAATTCAACAAATTAGTGGATCTAACTTTGTTTTTTAAGTGTATATGCATTACTGGAGCTGTTGATTGTGTTCGTACCATAATTTGCCAATACACTAACCTTTGAACTTCAATCAGAGAGGACCACCAGACCGCATCAACAACCAATTAAATGAAATGATGAAATGCGTGCAGGACTGTTTAATATACAGTATCTAAAAAACTTTAATTATGATTAAACAACATTGAGTAAACATTACAGGCAGGCGGCACAAGGCTAAACTATTACAAATAACACTCATTTAGAAGATGAGAAAGCATGTGACACATAGATTTATCTGCATTTGAACATATCGGATGCTGCATATACAAATACCTGGAAATAAGATGAATCCTTCAGTAAATGAAAAATTCATATGTGTAAGCATGCCCCAAATATCTACTGCACATTATTTATAGATACATCTATTACAGCTGCAATGCATACTAAATAATTCCTGGATACATAAAGCATTACTTTAGTTTCTGTGGGATCCCATTCCAATTATATCCAAGTGCTGCTGCATCTTCATTTTATATCAAATGAAATGAAGATTCATTCAATTAATATAAATAATGTAATAGCAACAAAATTAGTTGGAAACTGCAGCAGTATTTTTCGGAGCTGTGAAAGATAAAAAATAGTTAGTCTGTCTTCTTTTTTTTTGGGGGGGGGGGGGGGGGGTTGGTCTTTGTGTTTCTAATATTTTAATTTGGAATCCTAAAAGCTTCCGTAAAGATGGAAAATGTGAGTTATTGTTTTAGTGTTGCTTAGCCTCGGGTCCTCATCAAACTTTTTCATAACTTCTTCCATCCATCCATCTATTATGCTTGTCGGGGGGGGGGGGGGGGGGGGGGGCTGGAGCTGATCCCAGCTGACATTGGGCGAAGCATGTTAGATCTATGCAGACTAATTACTTAAACCTTTAGTCATAGTTATTTGTCAGGCTTTTGGAAGTTCCTTCCATTAAAACCAACCTGCCAGGGACCCCCCCCCCCCCCCCCCCCCCCCCCCCCCCCCTCCCCCCCCTCCTTATCCTCTACAATAGCTTACATGACAAGTCTCACGCTTTAGTTAATTTACTGGCATTTAACAGGATCATCATCAACACAGGAGAAGAATCACTGTGTGTAATGTGTGCCTACCTATTCCTCAGTTTGTTTATAGGCTTATTTTGAGACAAGACTTTGCGAAACAATGTAGTCTGGCAAACTATTAGTGTGTGTTTCTCTGTGACACAAGTCTTCTTCTTCGTCTGACGACATGAGGGTCCTCAACTGATGTTAAGCATGTTATTGTTTTCAAAATCACATTGGTTGACCTAAACGGGGCTGTATTGAAAGATCATCATTTTTAATTTAGTGGTGGTATTAACTCTGAATCTGGTGTTGATTATATTTGTCTTGTTCAACTGGGTGTTCTTGATTAGCTCAAGAGGTGGCCGTGTCTTGTTTGTTTTTTTTGTTTGTACCTTTGAAGGGTAAGCCTAATAGTTTTTTTTGTATTTACCTGTATCAGGCTGACACTTGATTAATAATCAGCACCCAATTACAAACTACGGTGCACAAATGAATAATAATCAGGGACTGCAGAGAAAGTTTTCTTTCATCTTGCCAGGAGGCCTTAGATGGTCTGTTTTTTAGCCAACAGAGACCCCATGAACCGGCAGTGATGTTGTTGCATGAGCTTGTATGGAAGGCTGTGAGCAGCCTTTGAAGCAGCATATGATGGGGAAACCTGCCAGTGAGCTCTGCAGGCAACACTGGCAACATTCTCTTACTTTTCGTTTCTGATGTGCAAAAAGGTGTTTGCACAAAAAAGGTGGAATTCTCCAACGTGTGTTTTTTAGTGCGCATGCATGTGCAAACTCACAGTGGGCCTATTGATGTATGAACTTCATGAAAGAGAGGAGACCACTCCTGTGAAAGGAGAAAACAACATCTTATCCCCTGAAACTCCTGAATGAATAATGACCTCACCTCTGAAATGTACTTTCACACAGAACTTTAGCACACAGAGACACACTGACACGCTATTGATAATATATATATATATATATATATATTCAATGGCAGTGGTGGAAAGTACATTTACTTAAGTACTGAATTCAAGTTAAATTTTGAGGCACTTTTACTTTAGTTTTTTTAATTTTCTGCTGCTTTATACTTCTAATCCAACACAATTCACACATAAATATGATCAACAAACACAATCTAATGTATTATTTATAGAATAGGATAAGCAAACATAAGAGGAGGGAAACTCAAAAAGTTGCAGTGCATAAAGTAAATAAAAATCACTCATTGCATCATGAAAGTGCTGTGCACACTAATGCAGCACTTTTATAATACAATAATACAATGTACATTATTCCTAAATGAACCATTTTTCATTGTGAGTACTTTGACACAGTGGTACAGTATTGCTCATTGTAGTGGGTAAAAGATCTGAGTACCTCTTCCACCGCTGTTCACTGTTAATCGTTTTAAATTAAAGTTATGCTTCATAAAATACAAATGAATTGCACTGTAATACAAATTATAATAAATGCTATGACTTTTGAAAAATGTTCAATTTTAGCATTATAGTAAACTATTACTATAATGTATAAATTAG
This sequence comes from Anarhichas minor, assembly GCF_050575085.1. Taxonomy (NCBI): domain Eukaryota; kingdom Metazoa; phylum Chordata; class Actinopteri; order Perciformes; family Anarhichadidae; genus Anarhichas; species Anarhichas minor. The sequence goes on along the minus strand of NW_027466481.1, from coordinate 2,124,234 downwards.
ACTACAGTGCAACTCGCTCTTATTAATATCTTGACATTGATTTCAGCTTTATTACCCGGCCCTGCCGATTTGTAGCCTCACCTCTCTGACTTGAATCTCCTCCTCGCTCCCTAAGCAGCATTAGGAGAACTGCAATTAAGTTAATCGTGGAATACCTCAATCGATTTCCATTGTTGAAATTCCCTTCTGTGAAACACAGTTAATCACAAACTCGGGAAAACGCAACAAGGCAGACAGAGAGAAAATGGGTTCACCGAGAAAAATAAAACACTTAATTATGCAATAACTCCTGGAATGCTTCGAATTTCCCATGTTGATCGTTAGTTGAATTAATTTATTGGGAAACATGTGAAACGTTCTTTAGTGTCAGTTAATTTTTACATTTTTACACCATTTACCCTTTGATATGCTAAATGATTGTTGGAACAATTGAAAATAATAATAATAATCGAGAGATTACCCAATGATAAAATATTCACTAGATGCAGCGCTACTTCAAAGACCAAAAAAAAGATAAAATAGTTTTCCTTATCTACTGTATATCTCATAAGGTTATGACATTCAACTGACTAAGGTGTCAGTTTGCTGTGAGACACAGTCTAACGTAATTTATTGTATTTATTGACAGTGGGAAGAATGAAGCATACACCTGAGATAAGCACTCAAAAATATGATGAAGTCCTGCGTAGTGCTTCAAGTCGATGTCAGGACATTACTCACAGAGACTCCACCACTTAATCACACATTCTTTATTCGCCTCTTAATTGAAAGGAATGCAGTTTTTAATCTGACAAACTGTCTTCTGTGGAGATGTCACTGCTGACTGTGTACGCTCTCTAAATTCTGAATGACACTGCAAACACCTGGTGATGCGGCTTTTTAATGGAAACTGGCAGCTCATCTGCTGCTACCCGATCCCTCGCTGCTGAAGTGCAGCTTCTGCACTCCTGTCATCAGAGGAAACAGCAGCAGACGCGTATTACCGATTAGCAAAGACAGATGAGTGAACTTTGTTCAAAGTGATCGAATATAGAAATGCCCTCTTCTTTATTGGAATGGACGGCGTGGTGGAGACAAAGTTACAAATGTTGCTGGACTTTAAAATATTGAAAATCTATTATGCAGCGTTTACCAAAGAAGGTGTAATCAAAGCCAAAGAAGTGGCTTTAATATATGTTAGCATTGCTATAGTAATTTATATGAATATATATTAAATCCTGCCTGAGTCATAGTTTCACCATGTATATTAGTAAAGTAGTGCTAGTATTCAACTTTTTACCTTGAAAGTTTATACACATTGACGTTGCTTCCACCTTTATTCACAGTTGGATTTTGGGGGAAGAAAAGGGGAAGTACACATCGTGTGCTCAGATACCACAACAACGACAGCAACAACAACAGACTGAGCTTGTACCATCCTTGTTCTCATCAGGTGTCTTAAAGCTTTGAGGCTGTTCCTGCAAAGCAAACAAACATTAACTATCAGAGGAGCAGATAAATTAATCTGCAGAACATCGGCTCCGGCAGGCATTCGCAATCCATCTGTTATGACAGCGTACGTTGCTAATTACACCAGCAGACTTGCTGCCGATTGCATTTTAATGTCAACACGGCCATTCTGCTGAGGCCCGTCATTCACAAACAAAAATGGTTCTTGCTTCATTCAGGAGAGTTTGACCACTGAATGTTTGCAGCCTGTGATTATTTGCTACAAATAGTCAAAGCACAAACTACACTCGACAGCGGTAGTTAGTTATCAACATGCATTGACTGCTGTATTTGTAAAAGCTGATAGTTTGATAAGTCTGTAAGTCTGATAGCCTTCGACAAATTACAAATTAACCAGAAACTCTAATAGATGAACACAGACTCTCCTACAGGTTCAGAGTAGGCGTCCATTGTTTGCTCCAGTTGAAGCATTTTTTAACTCTAGCACATGCGTCTTCACCTCAGTGTGTGGCACATGGGGATCACTTGGGTTAATGTAATACTCACACAATACTCTACATCTTTCCATTGATTTTTTACATAATGCAACGGCACTGTCTCTAAAATCTGAATGCACCTGATCTGTCAAATGACTTGACTGTGACCGCCTACCTTCCGTCAAATGTGAAAGCATGCTGTTGTAGCCTCGGGTGGATTCAAGCCTGTGGTTATTGTTTCTGTTAGAGCTGCAACAATTTATTGTTTAATCAATTAATCGACTTAGTCGACGGAAAATTGGTCAAACTATTTTGATAATTGATGCCATAATTTGCTGATTCCTGCTTAACAAATGTGGAGACTTCTAACTTAATTCTGTCTTACATCATTATAAATGTAATATCTTTGGGTTTCGGGAATGTTTTTCGGACAAACAAGTAATTTAAAAAGCATCATATTGGGCTGTAGGAAGTTATGATGAGCATTTTTCCCAATTTTCCAATGTTTTTTACACTATTATTCAATTCAGAAATCTATATATATTATTTACAAAACATTGTTAGTTTCAGCCCCAATTTCTGTTCAGTATGTGTAACCTCAGTGACAGAGATATGAAAAATACACAGAGGACAGTACATTGATTTAATAAAATGGTAAAAGAGTCCACTACAACGTATAATATAGGGAGTATGAGGGAGCAAAAAGATGAGAAGTAGCAAGAAAGAGGAAGTAGAAGACTAACAGAAAGAGATGGAGGCAGAAATTAAAAGGAAAAAACACAATCCAGCTGCTCCTCATGAGCCTCATCTCCTCCCTTGATGCTGAAGCTTTGGTGTGGGTCATATGTCTTCACTCTTTGAGCTTCATGTTTTCATAGAAGTCACATGTCCAGAAGAAATCAGAGCTTTTTAATAACTATCTGATTGTAGATTACCCAGGTGTTGATCATTTTTTTAATTCTTACCCTGCAGTAGGTGCATTACAAGTTATTTTGCGAGATAGCTGCTCAAAGAGTTTGCTGTAGTTAGAAACTGCTGTTGTAATTGTGGTTGTGACCTTTTGGTTGAAGTCTGGCATTTTTTTCATTTCTTTGTCTGATGTGACACTTTTGAAAAATGATCCCAAAGTTGAAACTCTTTAATAAAGGTTACATAGTTGCAAAGACAGAGAAAACAAAGTCTAGCATTTGAGGAAGTGGAAGTTTCCACTGTAATGACATTTTATAAAACAAACCATTGATCAAGAAAATAATCGGCTGATTAATTGATAATTATGTTAGTTGTAATAACTAAGCAGCAACCAACTAAACAACCAGCCAACAAGCAACTATACTAATAAGTAACTATTTCTTCACGTCTTTCGGTGAATACCTTTAGGAAGAATTCTCATAAAATGTTATGGGTCAAGTTACTAACTATTAATAATATCCAGTTATTCAAACAGCCACAGGGGACAAATCGGTGAAACACAGACGGTGACAAAGGAAAGGAAACATGAGAGGCGCGAGTAAGGAGATAATTAATTAAGGAATATACCAAAGGAGGAAGCCTACCTGCACTCGGCACTGATGTTTTTAAACGACACCATTAATCATCATTTAATCCTTATAAACACCTGTGGGAATTGAAACATTGATCCTTGGTCTGAAGGTAAACACCCTTTGGGATGATTATAGTGCAGCGTAGACTCAATCCTTCATTCCTGATCATTTTTTCATCTCGGTACGTTAGGACTCTATCATTATTGTGTTGAAGGAGGGTTGTTGCCTTAACTCTTTCTTCTGAGCCAGTACTCACACAAGCCAGCAATCTCCACAGTATCACAGTTGATTGATGACGTTTCAAGGTTAAAACTGCCATCAAACTGCAACAGCTATGAAGAAAATACTATCACGCAAACATTAACTTTCACCTCAACTGCCCAATCTACCTTTTTGTCTTCCAGTTGACCAAACTGCCACACTGTTTATCCACATGTTCAGATGGGATTCTGACTACAATGGTACGTCTGCATCCTGCTCATCACACACTTTTGTTCATCATATGACCCTGATTGGGTTGTGACAAATAACAGAGGTATTAATAAGCAATACTCTGTGTAACAAGTGAGCGTAGGCCAGATAAATGGTCAAAGAAAGCATGTTGTAAAAAATCCCATGTCCTTATTACAATGTTAGCTGGCTATTTGTAGACACAATGATTGCATTTCATCCACCTGTTTTAATGCACATTTTTAATGTGTGCATTAAAAAACCCTGAGTGGAAACGTTGGAAATTTGATCAGATTTCTTGTCATTTCAAATATTCTCATTATTAAGTTGATGATAACTAATTTAAAAATAATATTTTTGATTGTCAATATTTATTGTGCTGTTATTCAAACGCCTGATTCAATTCAAACAAAACTTGTGAAATTTGTTGAGGATTTTCAAATGTACAATGATAGGTTTTTTGATGACCTCTAATGTTTTCATGTGTTATTCTTTAAAAAAAAAAACACAGCTAGAAGTAAGTAATTAAGCCAAAGTAAAATTATTTCTGCCAACTGATTAAGGCATGCGAATCTCTCCACATTGTATTTCTGATCCACGTGATTCATACTGTACATACCTTTCAAGATGCATCGCAGGGGAAGCCAACTCTACCTAAGAGCTACTTGCTATGTAGTTACACATAACTGAGTCACTTCATTAGTTAAATTGCTGAATGCGTATCACCTGGGAACAGGGTTAGAATTTAATTTGTTTATCAAGATATAATTACGTGTCTCCAAGGCAGCATCTCATCAAAAGTAAAAACGCAACTTTAGCTCCATTAGGCAGTTAACAGCGGCATGTCATGAAACCCAACAGACCCCACCAACAACAAAATCGTGCACATTGTGAGCCGAGTAGCCGAGAGTGTAATACATGAAAACACAAGCTCAGCTAAAATGGTAAATACTATGTAAATCGATGTAAATCTGATGGTGAGGAGTCAAACATTTGCTGACATTCTAATCTGTTAATATCAAAGAACTCGCACACAACTGCCACTTCTGTACAAGTTTATCTATTCAATTTGGATGCAGTTATTTTTAATTCGACCTAATTTAAGGGTAACATCAACCGCTATTGTAAATAGAACACTGGAGTTAAATTTAATCAGGGTTTCATTTAATTACAGTTCTTAATTAGGTTTTCAGTCACTCAGAACACTTACGATTTTTCTTAACTGTCGTCCTTTTTTAAACGTTTTCTTCAGCCTGAAGAAGTTCAAATTATGAGGCCATTATCTCAATTTAAACGTTTATGGACGTCTTTTTGCACAATTGAGAACAGGCATTTGCCGGTACACCGATATTAAATCAAACGCTCTAAAAAGATTAGAGACACACAGTGGGCACTGAAGCAGAAAACAGTGGGGGACATCATGGTCAGCAGTCAAATGGAGCATATAATTGCTTAATTGGCTGTGTTAGCAGGACTTCTGCAGAATATTGGTATATTTATCTAAGCATTCTGCCTTGCTTTGTTGGTCTAGGTCTGATTCATCAGTGCTAGTTGAAATCTAGGATGTTAGTTAGTCATGTTAGTTCATGTCAGCTGACAACACTTTGGACAGCAGCTAGCATCCAAGTACTTTGTTCTGAAATAGAAATGAAGGGTAGTCATTCTGTTAAACCTTTTCATTATTTTTCTTCAAAGCAACCCATAAAAGAAAGCAGAATCTGTCAAGAATAGGGCTGTCCCGATCAATAAGTGTTCATTAAATATGTATCTGACCACCTGAAATTAGACAAATTGTATAATGAATGTGATTTGAAGTTTGCTCATGAATGAGATTTTGAAGGGCATTCCTGGTACTCTCTGAGTGACACCTTGAGGTGGTCAGCTATTAACCTGTTGTGAAATGATTTTGTAACTATGCACCATTTCCTCTAAAATCTAATCTGAAATAAAGCTGCAAGCAGCGATGTACGGGCCCTCGCACCTTCCCGCGCCTCGGGGGTACTGGCGGGACGCCGGCAGAAGCACCCATAAATATCTGCGACCATCAGACAGCGCGCCCACAAGTTAGACGTATTTTTAATGCTTGGACTGTGTGACGCTGGAAATTATGTCGTGCAAATATTCCACCAGTTCCTGTGTCCACTATGTGGCGCTAGAGAACACTCGCAAACATACTTCGTCGGTGCTCGGGCCCTAATAATAATTCCTACAGTTTCAATAGGGACCTCGCGGCCCGACGTTGTCGGTGCTCGGGCCCTAATAATGTATGAAATTAAAATGATCATCAAGGTCAGTCATTGCTCTTCTCGTAAAATAATGCTACTTCTGGAAAATGCATAATTCTAACTGGAAGATGTGTTTAAAGTCAGTAAACAGAGAGCCAATCTAAAACTTTAAACTTTAAATGTTAATTTAAATGGTCAATGTCGTCTTCAAAACTATTTTCTAAACGTGGGAATTTTTCGACATGAATAGAATAGATTTATTGTTTTTAATTCTGGGGGCGGGCTCTCATTTGGGCCCCCTTAATGTCTATACCATGCTTCTGCCTTTGCTGATGAAAAAATAAATAAAGTCAGGGGATTACCAAAGTCAGCAGACTTTATTTTCTGAAAACCATGAATGTATGTATTAACTTTCATGGCAATTTATCAAATAGTTAAAGGTATTTCAGTCTGGACCAAAGTAGGGTACCAACAAACCAATACTGCCATCCCTAAAGCACTGATAGGCCAAAAGTCGTATTTTCTACTTTAATGTTCACTATGAGCCTGAGCTGAAGGGAATATTTTAACTGTTGAAATGATGAGTGTGTTATGAGCTGCAGGACTGCACTTCATTTGCTTTGTGGTGGAGTATTCCAATATAAGTACGTATGTGCCATTACTCAAAGTCACTGTGCTCATTTGATTACTCCCGTGTGACAGATGGGACCTCTGTGGTGAACAGGAGCTATTATTTATGGAAATGATTTCATGGGCAATTAGCAAGATGTGAGCGTGGGCTGATAGTCATCAAAATAATTTTATTTTCTGGTTCAGAGTAAACAATAATGTTTTTGCCTTTTTCCAAAAAAATACATTAACTTGAAGTGTCATTGCAGGCTCTCTGCAGACCTCATGGATAATTAGACTTGTGTATTGTTTTTGCCTTGTATATTTCAAAATGATATCGGCGGTCTCTGTAGATATTATGTCCAACTGCACATCCATTTCTGAGCTACATGCCTGGAATATTAATGAAGTACTTCACAGCTAAAAACCATAATGGAGAACTAAAAGGTGATTATACCAAGTATGTTTGGATAATTTGCGTGTGGCTTTTGCCTATAAAGCTATAGCTCAGTTTAGAAGTCAGCATATCTCTGATCGGGATAATCAGTTGAAAACAGGGTTCAAACACAAGTGCACCCAGCATGGCAATCTCTATTTAAATGTCGATGTTTCATAGACAAGTATTGTTGTATTCTTGGAACACACAACGACTCATATCTGCTGACTGTCCTCAAATTGCACGTTTGAATCCAAAATGATGTCATTGTTCCTGTAATAGATCCAAAAGGCTGCAAACTGCATATTGAGAAAACAGCAGGACATGTACACAGTAATGTAGTCTAACAGGAAAGGTCATCACAAGTCAGTGAAGCATGTAGAGCAGTATAGATCATCCTCCACTAGCATGTTATTTCTAATTTCTAAATGTGCTTTAGTCACAGTGGACACAAAGATGATCATTTGTCTGCCTCTAATGGTCAGATTGATATTTAAATATATGTAGAGTTATAAACCCTGTTTGTGAGGGTAACATTTGTTTTAAAGAAACAGCCAGCTGGCCGCCTGTCACTCTAATTCAAAACATGTTTTAAACATACCGGAGGACTTCAATCGCATCCAGTGTGGAGACTAACGGAGCCAAGTCGTCACTCAACTGCAGTCTGATTGTGATAATTACCATCTGCTTTTGCAAAAGGAGTTTGGCTAAGATTAGGATACCACTTCAATATTGCTATAAATGTCTACTTGCAATTTACTGCCTGGTTTGAAAGTCTTTCATACTCTCCAGTTTTAAATATATACTTTGTTCAAGGTCTGATTATCAGACACTCTCTCCTTGTCGCTCCTTTCCTTGTCTTGAAAGGTTTAAACTTTAGTTTCCTTTTTGTCAGAAAACCGCTTTGGTCATTTTGAATTCAGTCAATTATAGTGGTTCAAGTGATGACCAGCTTTTATGGCAAAAAAACTATCAAAAATAACTTTTTTCATTGTTGTTTTATCTGCCAATTATATTCACGATAAATTAATATATTTAGTCTAACTAAAAGAAGGCCAAACGAGCCTTATATCTAAGGTGATAAGGTGTCCAACCAACAGTCCAACATCTACAAACGCTTCTTCAGCATCATCCACCTAAGATGTCTGTCCATCCATATACCCATATGTTCCAAACTATTGTCATTTTGCCAATTGGCCACTAAATATAGTGCAAAGAATGAGAAAAGGGATAGATTTGGGGTGTTGTTTTTGCATTAATCCTAAAATGTTTAATTTAATCCTAAAAGAGATTTACAGGATTAAAGAGACGCAAAAACAATGCAAATTTGTCAAGCAAAACCAAAAACAAGCAATATGAGCTCCATCCTCCCCTAGTTACCAGCTGTATAGTGTGCTGCAGCCATGCAGATCCAGAGATCAGCCATAATAAGTTTAAAAATCATGGAAAGTAATCAAACCGCAGCTGTGATTTCAGATCTGGAGTAGGATAAACTCCCTGTTACACTCAGGCTGTTATGATAACGATCAGATGATTATGTTAACATTAAAAACCTATAATGCCTGTTTTGTGGATGCCCAAGATAAGTTAATTATATTGCTGTATTTTACAGTGCTGATAGTTCCTATGAGAATCCTCTGCTCACCATGTCCATGTGTGAAATGGAAGCACACTCCAGTCATTTGGTAGCTCTAATTAATACAGTATATTAAATTGCAAAAGCAACAAAGCAGACGAGCAATCCAGGTTGTATCGGTCCACTGCTATTACATATAATTTCTCTCTAAACATATTGGAACAGCTGGAGTGTAAAGACGGAACAATTAGAACAAAAAGTATACGACTAGATCTTTTAACATACTAGTAGTACTTTTAAAATGATTGATTAGTTGATCAACAGAAAATGAATTAATCTGTCATTTAAGACATTTTAAAAGCAAATATGCCAAACATTAAATGTCAGACTTTGCTCCTTTTTCTTGTATTATTGTAAAATTAAGGATTTTGGGTTTTGGACTGTTGGTTGTACAAAACAAGCTATTTCAATATAACACTTTGGCTTCTGGGAAATGTATTGATTTAGGCTATGATTAAATGATTCAATGATCATGCACACAACTGGTAGTCGAAGAGCAGTTTTTGCCATAAAAATCAATTTTAATTGAATCTGATGTTTTGTAAACCAAACAATTATTCAATTAATCCAGAAAAAGATTGACTCTGTCATCATTGATGAATATAATATTTAGTTGCAGCCCATGTAATACATTTAAAGCTATATTTTCTCATAACGTCTGACCTGAAAACAACATCCAGTACCACTGCTGCTGCTACTGTAATAGCGGACCATTAAAGCTCTACTGTTTGTACTAGTTTTCTCCAAAATAGCTATTGTCGAATCTGTTCACTTTAAGAACAAATCTACGCCTAATTAACAATGTCTTGGGTGTTCTTTTATTTATGGAGAAAGGGACAACGGAAAGAGAGAGCCCTTGGAGAAGCACGGCGACATGATTCATGTAAATGTGTTTCTTTCATCATACCGCCACAGCAGTGAGGGAGTAGAGGCAGCTTGGAGGCTCAGCTTGGGTTGGCGTGTTGCCCGTTGCCTGTGTCCCGCACTGGGCATTCCCACTGTGGCCCTGGCACTGCCAACAAGGCCTCGCAGTTCCTGGAGGAATTTGGGCCCCCTGTAGTGTTAAAGAGAAAAAAGGAGAGACATGGTGAAGTTTGCGTGCGTGAAATCCCTCCTTAAAAACTGCCTTTATGAACCACTATTCGGTATGCAGCTGTTCTAGTGTCCAATTTTAAAACGCTGTAGTTTTGAGTCACTCTCTGGAGTGAATGTCTGATTGTAAAGAAATGCAATAAAAAAGAAAAAAAACATAAAATAATGTTTAACCCCTAACCCTAAGAATAAAATGGATGTTCTTTGACAAACAATATTTCTAAAATGAGGAAAGGAAAATGCCAGAGCACATATAGCAGATAATAAAGATACAAGCCAGCTTTTCTTTGTCTTCTCCAGTGACAAAAACAGTAAAATGACAGGTTCAGTCTCCTTATCCTATATTGTAAAACCACCTACTTCCACCCTTGGATGAAATAAGAGTTTGCTTCAAAATCCCTTAGATGTATTCCGGGACAACAATGTCATCTTAGGCAGTGCTCAAAACAAATACAAACACATCTCACCTGAAATGTCACTTTCTGACAAGGCGAATATATACAGTTGGTGAATAACTTTCAAAAATAGTTCAAGGAGTTAGACATCTCATGCCTGCAGTTAGTTTTTCATAATATTTTAGGTAGGGAACATTTAATTTAGTGGAATGAGGCCTTTCAAATTTAGACTTCAATTTAGACTCCTGCCCCCCCCCCCCCCCCCCCTCCTTCTGTTCTTCTCCTTCCTCTCGGGTCTTGTCAGCACAATTTCATGGTTTGTTAACCATAGTTATTTTCTCTCAGGGTCGCTGGTAAAAAGGAAGGAAGGGGAGACAATATGGAATGTTTTGCAAGATAGGTCTTGTTGCTCTGGATAACTGTTGGTGAAGTACCTTGCTCTTAATTTTGCGCAGTATAATTAATAAGAGTTCATTGCTGCAAAATTTCACGACTTGAGCCTTCTGTCAAAAAACTATAGCTTCACATTGATTACATACAGTATTACTCACTCTACAGTAGGCCAAGGGATAGATTGATGCGAGTGAATTTGCTCTTCACAATGAGGTGAATATTGAATTATTTTCATTATTCAGGGATTATTTCCATTTTTACGTTTTCAGGGAAATGACTAAGGCTAGGTGTTGCTTTGGAACGAACTAGAGTAGCTCTCTTAGATGCAGACAAATTGTTTTGGGGGAAGAAACCCTGAAAAGCAGAACAGATGCATGACTTCAAAACGGTGTTTCCCATAACCTCTTCAAACTTTATAGACTGGAAAGTGAGTGAGTCGGCTGTAATATTCTTCCCTTTCTTTGATTGTTTGAGAAAGTAGTGTTTAATGCATTTGATTAGCAAAAAGATTAATGATTGGATAATGCCCATGCTGCTTTCTTCCCTGCTATTCATTATTATAATTATAATTATTAACTAGATTTAAGGAAATTATGCTAGTCCTTCCATGCTGTCATTTAATATTCATATTCAATTATACATTCCAATAAGATAACTAGTAGTAATGTGGAACGCGTATCTTTCCATTCATGAATTTATTGAACATTTGATCTATTTTTGCTATAAATGCTGTGAAAGAACAAGCCTGCAGTATGTTTTTGGCTGTGTGTTGTTATGTCACGTCTTGTGCCGTGGTTACACTTGTCTTTTCAATACAACTTTTGTCATCCGATCATGCCAGAGTGCATTAACTCTCAAGTCTCTACGATCTGAGATTGGAACTTGCTCGCATTGGGCTCCGATCAGCCAGTCCACATGCCAAAGAGAAGAGGAAAACCAGGGCTGGAGCACAGCCGAGATGCACAGTCTGAGTCGTGTTACGATACGATATTAATACAAAATTACAGGGGACTTTAATTGTGGAGAATTTATAGGAAATTGTATGTGTTAATCCGCCATTTTACAGCTGCTCCTTTGACCACAAAACATATCCGATCACTATCTGATGAGACGGGTCGCATTGAAGCATCAAGTGTGGACACCACATTGCAAACGCAGCTCAGTTCCGATCTGGCGCATCCGATTACAAAAGTCGTATTGAAAAGTGTAACCACAGCCTGGGAGTGTGTGTTTCTGAACATAAATTCACCCATGTGTGCACTAAACAGATGCTTCAGCCTTCAGACAGGGTGCTGTGCAGCTCCGCTGTGTGCTTGACAGAACATCCCGCTCTGCTCTGCATTGCCAGCACTTGAAGGTTGGCCAGGCCGGCCTCATCTGCTGCCCCAACATCTCGTTAGAACCCAGAAGGTAACACAACTGCATAATCAGCTGCTAATGCTTCTAAAAACAACACAGACAGCTTGTGGGTCAGAAGTAGGAGGGCTGAGAATTGACAGGTAGACGGCATGCATATATTGTAATGTCGGTTTGTTGTATTCGGCAGCTTCGTGCTCGAGGCCTTCTTCGTGAAGGTCACATCCCAGGTTTCTACACAAAGCAAGCAAGAGTTGATGGAGCTGCATTATTGGTACATGGTTAAGTTATTGTCATTGTACAACAGGGTTGTGCAACAAAATGAAGTTTGACGTCCCATTTTGCTATAACAAACATACACACTAAAATCATAATACTATCTTTTATGGTGGAGGGTTGAGGGTGAATTTAGGAGTCTCACAACCTGATGAAAGATGCTGCTCAGAAGTGCGTCTGTACGGCAACGGATATTTCTGTAAGCAAGTCATAGTATAGTATGTCAAAATAAGTCAGTTTGTCGAAAAAAAGTGAATAAAAGTCATCCAATTCAAAAACTTTATCACATACCTATTATTAATATATACATTTTTTTTAGATATCACAGTTATAGGCAATAGCGATATATCGGACAACCCTTCATCATAGTGAATTGAACTTTAATACACTGTTTTGCTCTGGTATTTTTGACTGGCTTGAAAACAATGTTGTAAATGTTGTTCCTTTGTCCTTCATCACTGGGCAGTTGAAATTGTGTGTTTTTAAAATGAAGTAAAACTTGAACCAGATCTCCATGACACGCCTATTATTCCCTGTGAAACTGCTGCCCTGGTTGGGACAGCTGGAGGACAGCTGTGGCAGAGAGATAGCGATGGCTCTTCCCCCTTCGTTACACATTGACGGAAGGTCTTGCCAAGTCACACAGCAGTCCCACAGACACCGACGTCTCGTCCGTGTTTCTGCCGCCCTGCTCGGCTTGTCGGGGACTGTGGCAGCAGCTCAGGGAAAAGCAGGGGGAGCGGATTATCTCTTAGCGTTTGTCCTTCACTCTCAGTCTCAGGTGCATTCAAATAGACTGTGATCCTCCCATTTATGTCTCCAGGCGAGCTCACGTGTACAAATTGTGCCCTTCACTGTAGCCCTTCTTTTAATTATCACACCTTTGCTTAAGGGAAGAATAGTCCTGCACTGTAGAAGAGCTGCAGGCCTCAATTTGGGTCACATTTGCCCTCATTATTTAACCCCAAACTCTTTTATATTAGTCCTTTTTTAAGGAGATGGTAAGATTAATGTAACTAGATTCATGACATTTAAGTACCATTTTTTAAAAATGACTGTTAAATGTCAATCCTGTCAATAATGAATGCTGATTATATTTAAAGCAAATGAAAAATCACTTCAAGCTATCAAACTGAAATTAGGATTCAGATGACGGCAGGTAGAGTCAAATCATTTGGGGAGGAAGGCATTACATTTTGCTTTGTTGGCCAGACACCATGAGAGAGCTGCAATGGCTGAACCGCATTAGTCATTTTCTCATTGTGATTCCACAACCCTGAGACATCCCCCTTCAATTAAATCTGTAATGAGCTTCCTGGAAGAAAATATAAGTAGCAAATAAGTAGTTTCTTTCCTTTTTGTTAGTCACTGCATGTTGTATCCTTCTAACTGTAGCAACCTGCTGTAAAATAAACTTTGTGGAAACTTGGTATGTAAGCAAACACAAAAAACACACAATTAGGATTGTTTTAAATGTACAAAGTTGCACAGGTCTTTTTATCAGTATTTGAAAATATCCAACAATGAAAGTTAAATCAAACAGTAAGAATAAGTAATAATAATTATTATCAGCGATAACTAGACTTAAAAGTCAGAACATTTTAGTTTTTTGTTTTTTTTTAACTGAAACACCTGAGGGAAGCAAATCAAAAGAGAACCCAGAAAAAATAACCACTGAAGTTTAGAAAAAAAAAAGAAAAGAAAAGATCACCAAAATAAAATCAAGACAAGCTCATACAGGGGTCATTCACTTCATCTGTATGTACAGCACATTCGCTCCACAACTGTGCAGGACAGCAGTGACGAATAGAACCGGGACGAAAATAAAATCTCTCCACTCTCGGGCTCATAGCCTTTAGCGTCAGTATTGGCAGCTGTATGGATTCACATATAAAGGCAGGGTGAAGCAGAAAAACTACAACGGAAACAGGAAAACCCATTTGGAGCTGGGCGCAAATGTGTTCTTTTCCCCTCTATGCATGTTTTACAGCCACAGAACTGACAGCACTCCATTTGTTACTTTGATCTGAAAGGCTGAGAGGACTGAGAAAGCTTTGTCCTATGCACACAATAACCCAAGCGTACAGTGGAAACGCAACCCAACAGCATTATTCTTTTAATTGTCCCCGGATGCATAAGACACTGCCACTTTCCTGACACCTCCCAACTTTTAAGGAATTCATTCAAGCTTGTTTCAGTAAGAAACATGACATCAACATTAGTTTTTGAGGTGAATTTGAGAATCACATTTTGTGTTTGTCTGTACATTAATCGATATCCATTACAGTTTAAGCCTCGTTGCAAATTTTACTTTCGGGTCAAAACTCACCAAAAACACATCACTGGAAAGAGGGGAAATAGAAATGCAAAGAAACCTTTGGTCAAAGAGTGTACTCGCAAAGGAAAAGATGCAATGACGATATTAGGAAATCATTCATCACTTAAGATTAACGAAACAACGAACTCAAAGAGCAAAACTCAAGTGGTCTTCAATACGTTTCTCTCTCTTTCTAACAATATGGCCCATAGTTCAACCCTCCTCCCACTACATTTGGGTCTGCAAGTTATACTGGTTTCCTCACAGAGGAAAGAAGGAAAGAAAAAGGTGCTCTTTTCATGAAAGTCATGTTTGTCTTGATTGTTCACAAAAAAGAAGAAGAAAGAATTGCCAGCAGGAAGTAACCCCGGCGAAAGGATATACAATCACAGCGTAAAACGACGGCGTCCTTTACTGGAAACAAATTGAGAGTCCATGACACGCTCCTGAAAAGACTCTGAACCTGCATTGAATTGGTGGTTTGCGTGACTCTGTGATTACACATGAACTGTGCGCCAATGTGTCCGTCTCGGCTGTTGGTAGTGTTCAGTCTTATTCGGAGACCGTCTTATCCTGTGTCGCTTCGTCCTGCATGCAGCCCCTGCGGATGATGGGCAGCGGATGGGCTTCTGTATTAAAGACCCAGTCCTCCAGTGGCAGAAGGTCGTCATCAGAGAAGAGCAGGTACAGATACCTGAGCGCGCAGGGAAAACAATTTCACAGTTTAATTTAATCCAAACATCGGCTCGTTGAATACCTTACTTCTGCTTTCCGTGGTTCCAACAGAGTGACACCTCTTCACTGTCGAGGACTGCATCCCTCATTTAAACTTTCATTCATATAAAATCAATCCGTTTAGCTTATCAACCTTATTATTGTGAATAGGACCTTCAGTATTTGGGATGTACATGTCCTTGGCATGTATATTCACAACCAAGTTTCTAATCAGCTTGTTTTACTGTTATGCACGACAGACTTCAGACAGAGAGAGTATCGCTGTGGCAGCAGAGCAGTGGGTTGAAAGGAAAGATAACTAAATGTAGCTTTACATCCTCTTTTTCTAAATTCAGACTAAAGTAAAACTCACTTTAAGAGCCTCTTAAAGTATAAATTTGTTGGTTTCCGGCAGTGAACATTTTGAATATTTCTAAGATTTAGATTTGTGCTGTAAGAAAAAGCTGCCCTCTCACTACAGGAAGCAGTGTCTTGTACCACTGATACAGTTAAAATGAGTGAGCCATAGGTAGAGGGGAAACCTAATTACTGTCCTGCTGCATGAATATGTGCATCAGCAGTAACCAGTCACTGCAGTGCATGAAATTACGCTGACCAACTTTTTGTGTGAATACTCTGAACATACTGCCCCATGGAAAAAAATGCTGACACACAACCTTTCTCAACAGAATTGTTCTGGTAGAAAAGACAAAAGAGGCCGAGCACCTTCTCAAGTTAAAAGTAATCTTATTGATCCATTACCGCAGAAACTGGAAAACAATATGCAGAGAGTCCTGTGCAGCGTTGCCAACTCTTTTCTAATGAAATGTCATTTTGTGGCAATATAAATAGAAAGCAATTACAATATATATTTTTTCCAACGGAGACCTAATGATGTCATCGCTAATTAATTTGCATAAATCTTAGTGTGTTGATTGCAACGAGAGCGAGAGAGCGAGAGCGAGAGCGAGAGAGAGAGAGAGAGAGAGAGAGAGAGGGCCTGCTTATGGCACAAGAGTAGAGGGACCCTGTGTTGTTGACAGAGGAACCGTGGACTGTGAGCACTCTGAGCAGCGCTGGCAATGAATTACAATATAATATATTTGAATATATTTCTTGTTTTTTCCCCGATGGTCTGAATAAGTCACTTAATTAGTTGCTAGCAGTCGGCTCTCAGGAAGACGGAAAGCATTTCCGATCGTCTTTACGACAACAATAATATGGAGAAGTTCACAAGTAAAAGTACATAAGTATTAGTATAAAAATAAACTTCAAGTGCCAAAAGTAAATGTAACCATTATGCAAAATAGCCTATTTCAGAATAAAGTGTATGTGATTGGAATCTCCACAGATGAGTCCTAAACACTGACGTAGATAAAACAGATAAAAAGGTACAGTTGAATCCCCAGCATTAAGAACGAGACCCTATTAATACTTTCTACATGGAAGATAAGATAAAATGATCCTTTATTAGTCCCGCAGTGGGGACTAATGATATGATGCAGACACCGGAGATGTAGTGAGGAAACAGGACTTACTTGAGTGTCTCTGAGAGGAAGAAGCTCTGCTGCATGTTATCGTGGCTGGCTGTCATGGTGTAAACATCACGGATCCCGGAGAAGCCAGACTCCACTCTGCAGTGTTGCTCCAGGGCCTGACGGAGGGAGGCAGAGGGCAGGTTCAAATGTCAACATCTCCAAAAACATTTTTTTTTCAGGACAAGGTAAAGACCACTCCTCACAGTTGCCAGCTTGAGTGTACAAACTGAATCAATACTACTTCATCCATGTATTCATGTATATTTATTCACCCACTCAATCAGCTCTCACAGAATTGCCTTTTGTCTTCTGCACTGTGGACCATCTAGATGAACTCATACATGTTCCTCTGATATATTATAGTGCATCAAGAGAAAATCTTTTACTCCAAAGCAGTGTGTCAACGCACACCTAAAGAAAGAGTAAATGATGGAACATGTCGAACCCTTCAGCCGGCTGCACAATTGAAGCCCAAGCAATGTTAAATCTGACAAGTGCTAATGGTGAGCTAGCCAAGCGGATTAGCACATTATTACCCCTGCTACAAAGGGCTGGCTTATATGTGCTAATTACCAAGGACCCCGATGTGTTAATGCTTGATGCTCATGAAGGGAAGCGTTGTGCACCACTTTCAACCTTTGTGCCCGATAATTAAAGGCCCGTCAAACTCGTCGGCCTGATCTCTCCACTTCTGTGCACACTAAATTAATGCTAAATCTATCATGCCAGCCCTCTACAGTTTACTACGGCTAATGTCCTGTCTATTGCCACATTAATAATGGTGCTCCCTGCACAACCTTCACCTACTGCCAGTGGGATTGCCTGATCTACAAGCTAATGTATAGTGCCGCACAATATCAAGGAAGCTGGTTGGGGGTAATTGAGGGTGTTGAAGGGGCTTGACATAATAGGAGAGTACAAATTTATAAAATCAGAGTCCAAGCTACTCCTGAGAAAGAAGTCTAGATATCAAATTATACTGTACTGTATCTCCCACTTAAAAAAGAAGGTGACATTGTGGAATTAATCTTTTTACCATACTGGTTTGAATATACGACAATATTTCGTTCTGGTTGTTACCCCATATCCCCCCCAAAAAAGGTCTTGGAAAAGAATGCTCTATTGGAGTTTCTCACCTCAACAGCTTCCCAACCCCACTCTCTGTACTTGGGGTCGTGGGTCAGTCTCCACATGTACATGTAGCTCTCGATGACTTCTGGTCGTAGGATGTAATATCTGTCGCTCAGCCTGGTCGCTGTTGCTTCTCCTCCACCGTCAAATCTGAACGCCTCAGGTCCCAGTTTGGTGGCTGACGGAGGCAAAAGAAAAAGAAAAAACAGAACAGATTATTATTACAGATAGTTATTATTCGGCTCTAAAGATCAGCAATCAATTTCTAAATCTAAAAATACCTGCACACTGAATGTTTTTCTTTCTTTTTTGCAAACGAACAAATATCACAGAGCACAAAGACCATTCAATTATTGTTAGTTTCAAAAAAAGGGTTGGCTAGTTGGTGGCTGAAAAGATCTATTGTTTATAATGCCTATTTAAGAGACATACCTTTATTTCCCATATGTCATACGTATATTTCACCTATTGTAGTAAAAAGTGTCCTTTTTTTTCAGATCTTTTCCTGTTTTTATTTGCTGTTATGTTTACATTACATTAAATATGTTTATTATTTTTCTTTAATCTCTTTGTTTTTAACTTGATGTCTGCATTTCATGTTGTTGCTCTGTCATTTATCCGCTGAAGCATTTCTACATCTACTCTCAACAGGTTCTATTAGAGCTGGACCGATACCAGCATCTGTGCTCATGAACCCGTAAAAACCACTCTGATACGACCACACCCGCTACTATTACGGCAATGTGGCATTAACCTCTCGTCAGTTGAGCCCAATAAGCCGCCCAGCTGCAACAATGATGCACAAACTGGTTAAATCCATAATTCATCACCAGCTGCAGTGCGTAAAACAGGCAGTCCTCAATAAAGCTCCAGCGTATCAATTAGTTTAGCTGTGAGTTTGTCAGCCGTTCGTGTGTCTCGCATAATCTATCACGCTTCCCGCCAGTGTGTTGAAAACCTGGCTTAACGTTAGCGAGTGTCCGGTCGAGAGAGAGCGGGTGTGTGACAGTGAGTATGAAGTCAGCAGTAAAGTTACAGCTGTGAATGTAGCAGTGCGGTGTGTGTACAGGTTATTTAACAACTTCTCAAAACCTGTGAGACAAGAGCCAACTGTGTCTTGCTTGTTATCCAGCTGATGATTAAAGTGAAATGACCTTTAAGGTGGACCAGTGCTATTCTCTTTTAAGGGAGAAGATGGTCTCTAAGGTCAAAAAACCCTACATGGTACCTTTAATTATTGTCTTGAAGAAATTTAGCAAAATGTACACCTCCACTGCACCAACTTAGCCAGCACAACTTCATAACTACGCCACACCTGTAGCTCCACATTTCAGAGCCCCTCCTCCCCGACAGAAACACTTTTCATTACATACATCTGATTCCTGATCACACTTCACTGTTGGGCTGTTTCCTGCCTCCTGACAGCCTGTTTTGAATTTAGTAATTCTCTGTGCTGTTGATGCTTGTGATTGGAATATTAAACGCTAATTCAACAGAGGATCAACGGTAACTCACAGACAACACAATCGATTTTTCCACAAGTTCGTCAGATGAATGTCAAACACAATTTAGAAGTTTGTCTCGGGATTTGTTCGACCCGCTTTGGGAACTGAATAGAGATCTTTTACGCCAAAATACATTTTGGTAAGTGTGCACATGTATCATTGTATCTTTCATACCAACCAGTTTCCTAACCCACTTGCTTTCTGTGCATGATTCCATTTCCTCAGGCAAAATCCAGTTTACTGTGTTCTGTTAATTCCCCGCTGATCATCAATGATTACAGATCAAATATATATTTGTTCCTATATTTGAACAGTAGTTAGAATAAGAGGTGATAGCCCTAAGTGATACATGCATGTCAGTCTTTCAAATTGACTCTATTATACATCAGCTCATACATATCAATAGGAGAAAAGCACGAAGCTAAGCTAATTAAAACTCTATTACCACCTTTTCTCTGAAACCAATAACATTTTCCTCTTCCTGCTGCTTCTTATGAGACCTCCATTTTCCAGCATCAGTCTGTTGCTGTGAAGGTGGCAGATATCCAGAGCAGCAGCAGGAGGAGAGTCTTCGAGGTATCCTTATTGAAGACAAAGCTAAATAGCCGCCACTTTACGCACATGCGATGGCAAATCTCTCTTCTCTCTCTTTTCTGCAGACAGCTAATCCAAGAGCTGCTAAGAACCCATCCAGTCCCTTTTAATGAGTAAAGAGAAACCTGGTGGATGACTATGAGAGAGAAGCCATTTGGGTCTGCAGATCAAAAGTACTCCAAGCGTATGAAGGAACCTGTTACGTGATGAGTCACGTTATCTTACTGGAGAAGTGAAGGCGAGTGAACACTTGAGGATGAATCGTTGCAGCCCAGCCATCAGTGGAGGGGGGTGAAAAAAGAAGCTTGAAATTAGCAGAGGAGATTATTGTCAGGGCCAAGACAGATGCCAGGGAAGAGAAGAGATCAAACAACAGCCTTTCCAAAAAATGAAGTCAGGCTTGTTGCTGGCAACTTCCTCTCCTTTTTCACTCTCCATTGCATGTTTCTCCTGCAGTAACTCCTCCTCTCTCCCTCATTTATAGGTTGGAGCCGCAGTACGATTGCCTGTGGACTCAGTTTTTATTATTCTTCAATACTTTATCTCCATTTTCTCTCCTAGTCTCTTTTCTTTTCATTCTTTCTCCTATATTATAACAAAAATGTGATTATCAGTATCTAACACACTTCGAGACACCTCCATGTCGGCTGTTGCTGCCTACAGCTGTGAGACGTTGGAGAATAATCAAGCACTGTGATTTTTCGCAGCTCGTTATTAGGCTTTTTGTCAGTCAGGGCAAAATTGAAACGTCTGGGGCCTTTTTAATTTACAATATTGCACTCCTACACTCGTAATTTTCTTACTTTGAATGCCACCATAACCTCTCTTAAGAAAGAAAGACAAGGTGAACCACAACAGTGATCGAGCATACGCTTATTTCTTACAATAGCCAATGAATTGGATCCAAAGAGTATGAACACTGAGTAGAAATTACTTACCAGTTCACATTTCGGATGATGGGAAGCAAGAAGTTTTAGGAAAGATAAACACTAACCAGTAAGGTGGAAAATGTATTATTTTGAGATGCTATAATGTTGCATGCTGGTAGCCGACTGCAATGTGTGTATTTGCCACTGAACCGAGTGAGAAGTCCTCCAAAGCAAACATATAACCGGGTACGGGCTGGACTCAGGGCTCCATTTTATTTTGGTTCCATTTCTAACACTTAAAACCAAATTGTACGGCAATAAAGTATTGAATCCTGAATCCTAAGCATGTGCAGAACTCTATCTTGAAAAAAACATTATACGACTATAGGTAAGAATTTAAAAAAACGATCTTTCAATTTGACGTGGTACATTTATATATAAAACAAAATGAGCAGCAAGAGTTACTCATCGGCTGCCCTCCTCCTGTATGACATTGAGCCTCCTGAACTGAACCATAGTCCAGCCTCTCAAAGCTTGAGTATCCCTCTTCAGCATTCCTGACATTTCCACTCACCTGAGCGAGTGTAGCTCTCGTGGCATGTGTGTGTGATCTCAGCAGCCAGGTCCAGGAAGTGTTGCCTCTTCTCCGGCGCTCCATCGTCAGCCCCGATGCCGATCATGCCCCCTGAGAAGCAGGCCAGGTGGCCCATCTTGTGGTCCAGGATTCCTCCCCTCCACTCGGCCATGTAGGTGAGACCACCGGGGGACTTTTGCACCAGATTAGCTTCAATCGCCTGCAGCAACACAAGGTCAGGACTATTTAAACCAGCATTAACTTAAGCCTACAGAATGTGTATTTTACTGTGAACTGGATAGGATTACTACGTTTTAGTACTTTTTAAAATGACGCAACAGCAATGACGCCATGAACACAAAAAACAGTTTTGATCTGACGGATGCAACTTCCCAACTTCCCAATTGGAGCATCTATAGATGTTGTTTTCTATAAAGGTCTGTATATGTGGACAATCTTCAAACAGGGAGAGGAGTCCAACACGGCTGCTACACTGTAAACGTCTGCATTTATATTTTAAATGTATATGTTGTATAACAGTAAGACAAACCTCTGAGGGATTTCATACCCTGAAGAGGACCAGTACAGATTCTTTAATAAATGATCAAAAGACAGATGGACGAGGCAGAGAAAATCAAAAGGGAGAAAAAAAGTTTTTATCATTTCTGCCTTTTTGCAACCGTGTTTCCTGTCAGCATTTTATCTTTTATAAGACAGAATATAACAGTTAGAAGGACATCTCGTAAGATAATTTCTGAACAATTTATCATTCTCTCTCTTCAACAGATTTTTCTCTCTCTCATCGCCGTCTCATCTCTTCCGTGCTCATTCTGCTTTTGAATACAGATTTGTGCTATTCGGCAGCAACACCTCACAAAGTGCTGATGATTAAAAGTGTAAATTCTCTCTCTAACCTCGGGTCCAATTGTTCATTATTTTTTTGTAACAGCTCTTTTAGGATTTGCTTGGAAAAATAAAATGAGGAAATTAAGACATCCTCTTTTAGCTTTATATTGGTTTGTGGAGTGGGATATTTTAATTTGCTGTATGAGAGAAACCTTTGATGCTAAATGAGGGTTGATAAAGATGAAACATGCTGAGGACAAAACACACGTGTGTACTATGAAAGCTTATAAATACCATGTTCTCAGGAAAAAAGAAAATCATTTTTCTTGAAGGATGATAATTTACTGCTAATTAGCAGTTGTTAGCAGTAATCATGGCATAGTCTAATTGGAAAATGTTCTCACATTCAACACTGTTTTAATTAGTAATCTATTTTTATATGAATGCCAAAGATAATGAGTTGTGCTGCGCCTTCACCTTAGATCTCTGCACAAACACACAGTATATAACTTAATCTGATAGCGCGGGGGTCCCTGGCCATTTAAATACCAAGTCACAGGAGAGAAGGACCGTCTGTAATTAGCAGTTATGCCTCTGGTTTGACCCTCCGATGAGAACTGAGGAAATCTTCAATGGCAATTTTAGGTTATTGTCTGTGATACAGTAATTGTAGCCGGAGGGAATCTGCTTTACTCTGACATTATCTCCATTAAAGACAAAAACAGATGGATTCTGATGTGTTTTTTTATGCATGTGTATACTGTGCAGTGGGTTCATGTGCACAGGCTTTTTTTTGCAGGTAGTTGGAGTGCTACAATCTTACATGACAGTTTATATAAATACATGAATCAGTTGCCGTATAATCCCATTACGCAGTAACAGGAAGCTTTCCTTTTCGATATCATCTTCCTTTCTTTGCCCTATGACCGTTCCACTGAGAGCATCTCTGTCACAAACGTACTCCCACTGTATATAATCACGGTATGGTGCTTTGGATAAAAGCATCCATTACAGCCCTACATCCGCTTCTAAATAGGATCCACTGACTGTCAGTAGGAGAGAGAATCTTCTAATCATCTATGCATAAAAAGACCTCTGGTTTTGAGTGACAAGAGGACACTTTGCTTTGCACTATCACTCCATTATTTCTTTAAGTGCAGTACAAACACTTTCAGACATGCACATTGGTATGTAAATGAGACGCCAATTCAACATGCCACTTCTGCTTAAAAGTTATGACAGCACTGTTGATGGGTTGTAAAACTTACAACACAGTACAAGTCTGAATTTTATGCCGTCAAAACCCAATGACTACAGCAGAACAGGATTAAGATTAATATGCCCAAAGAGCGATTCAATGCATGTCCGTATTCACTTTTCCCTCCATCAGTGTGGGTTAAAAAACAAGGCCAGCAGTAACGTTTTATATTTTGCGTTTCCATAGATGTACAAACATCAGCAGGACTCTAAACATACAGTATGTGAGAAACCCAACTTAATGTTGTGCCACGTATTGCCTGCCCGTGTGTCAGGTTTAATAAAACAGGCAGCTCTCCAATAATGTCAATGATATATAATTGATGAGACATTTCATGAGGGGATTCACTCTGAGAGAAGGGGGGGGGGGGGGGGGCGACCCTCATCGATCAAGCTTCCAGCAGTCACGCTCATGATGGTCACTAATTAAGGCTTCAACTGCAAACAATCATCTTTAATGCAGCCTTTGTGAGGACAGAGAACACATTTCTACCTTCTTATTTTTCTTTTTAACTCAACGATCTCTGTTGCACCACGAGCCAAACATCAAGGAAACGTTGTGGCTCTTTTTTATTAAAGTCTGAATGAAGCCATCAGGAATATTTCAGTAACTGACTATGTTCTCTGTCTTCAACGATCCCCTGAAACTTTAAGCAATGTAGCTGCTGCCCGTTCGCTGTTTTGTCTCACTCTCTGTTTGTATTGAGTGTAAAGCACTTTGTTTGATTGCAGGCTTATGCAAATGACTGTAACTATTATCATTTCATCTAATGGAGCCATGCCTAAGCGTGAAATGTAATATTCAAATCTCCATACCTCCATCGCGCCGTAGTACATTTTCTTTGCGTCCTCGTCCGTCTTGTCTGACATCAGATATGATTTGATCAGATACTCGTAGAAACTATCCCCGAGGCCACCGATGGAAACGTGATCTAAGAACGGGAATAGGAAAATATTCAGCAGGGTCACGTACAGGTCTGCATTCAGGTTATCTGCAAAATACAAATGCTTTTGTATGCAATCAGGCTGTTGGGAGACACACTTTTAAACTATAAGTGGGATTATTGTCACAGTGGATTGTGAGTGCAAGAGGCCGTTCAATTCTTTCAGTCAGCACCTTCAGACCTGTAGCAAACATCGTCACTACTGCTAGCTACAGTAAGCAAGGAAGTTAATAATGGGCAAGTGTTGATTTTTAGCTAAATTAAAAATGTATGAATAAATAATTTATCGGTTTTATACATCCAAAAATTCTAGGCCATATCGTTCTGGTTTTCCATAATACTTTCACACTGGCCGGTATAATGGGGAAACAGGTATTAAAATGCGCCCGATGTCGTATTAAAAGGGTCCCAATTTTGCTAACCCAACAAGAAACCCTGTTATTTTACAGCCCACGCTATCTGACTAACATATGTCATAGTGTTAAAAAAATCCAACACAAACTGCATTTTCTACATTTTGTCATTCCTTTAGGGCTTTTGTGGATAATTCGAGGCATGCATGATCAAGTTACATGAAGCCACGTGCTCTCTGTTCACTGATAGTAGAACATTTTGAATTATGTAAGACACTTAAAGCTTCTGAGTGGTAAGTATAAGTCCATGTTCAAACTCATAAAGATGAATATGATATTGCAGTGGAGGCGTGCATACTGCAGGTCTTCATCCATCCACTCATGCTCTTTGAATTTACACACACGTTTGCCGACTCCCCCGCAAGGTTATCACAGTGCTGCTGTGTTTGTCCTTGACGTAGACAGAAGAGGGTGAGCTGTGAAGCCAAGATTTCTTTTTTTCCCCCCCTTTGTTGCAATACGTATATACAGTTTTGCTTCTCTACACACTCACCCACAACAATTAGCCTCTGTAATCATCCAGATTACCACTGTTTCAGTCCCAGCGTCGTCTTATCGCATTCTTTTTTGTCCCCCCCCCCCCCCACAACTCCTTTCAGGTAAATCGGAAAGATCCAATTTCATGAAGTAATTGAATTCATTATAATTTTAATAACCCAGAGCAATGGGAGTATATAGCCATTGCTATGAGGCTGATATTAAAAATGAAAGGAAGTAGACGGATGGGTGGGTGACATAGATGAGCGGCAATAAGAGCTTTGACACGTGAGGTGACTCAAGGACTTTCAATGGTGTGAAAGCCAAATGAAAGAGTCAGAAATAGGGAAGGTAAAAACGGGAAATGACATTCAATGAACTCAAAGTATTTTACTCTAATTGGAAAATACAATTATCGTAATACTTACGAGGTAACAAGAATGACCTTCCCTGGGCAGCTCAGAGAGTGATTTGTCACTTTCTTTTTGTTCTTTCTAATAATGCAAGAAAGCCATTGACTTGTCCTTCATTACAAATTAAACTCTACAACCTAAATGCACTCATAATCTTACATTAATCTCCAGAATGAAGGTCCCGTATACAGCGGACACAGTACTTACGTTGGACCCAGTTGCCGCTGACTGGACTGAGGAAGTTGGGGTACAGGCCGTGGGGTTTTTCAATCTTGTTCAGTAGTTTTCTGATGTTCATCACCTGCAAAGACACCAGGGTACAATGAATATCAGAATACTACACTCCCAATCCATGGTCAAACTTCAGTAGAATAGTCCTGAAAAGTAACACTGGAAATATACTGTATATATATCAAACCTTCTCTGTGTAGATGGGATTCCTGGAGAGCTCCGAAAGATGGACAAATTCGAGATGAAGAGTCCCGAACTCAGCCAGGATGCTGCTCCCGGCTGAGGCCCAGCCCCAACTCCAACTGGTGCCACTGCAACAATAACCAAACAAGTAGACTAAGTCTCATGGCTGTTGCACACCGGCGTCTTCAAGGACAAACACCTTCATAAGATTACTGCATTATGTGCAGTTTATTTAGAAAAGTGAATCATCAGGTAACAGGTTTGATCAGTGTCTCTTCACACTGTAGGTGCAGCTGACACTGTGTTTGTGTTCATGCCGTCAAAAACACAGTAAGCAGAAGTATGTTGATTTTCTCTAAAAGTGGGCGAAACGGGAACCTGAGGCCACATAATGATGATCAACAAGCCTGTTAGTCGGGAGCACAGCTCACCTTTTAACCGTCGTTAGTTTTGTGTGCTTCCTTATTTCACCGTTTGTCAGACTTAATATCATAAACAGAAGGTTGTTCCTGATTTCAACAGATTTATCACAACCATTTTTTTTTTCCTTTACTACCGAGTTAATGCAACACAGTTACTTCTTGAAAGCGACCATGTTCACTCATTAAAATGATAAATGTAAATATGTCTACAGTATGTAGAGTTGAAAATCTACAGGAGGGTAAGAAAAGTGTACTAGTTTAAATCTGAATTTGAAAATAAAGGAATATGCAAAAAACTTTAGGTAAAATAAAATAAAAGCACCAATAGTGCATGAATGCAGTCCGTACTGTAGATCTAACTGATTCATCTAAATGCAGCACACTCTTCTGAATGAACTAGTGCTTCATGTGATCCTCCTGTATCAGCAGCAGTATTACTTTTGGTTTTACTGAACAAAGTTATAGAAAGTCGCCCATTCAGAGTGCCTCTTCTTCCGTCTGTGCTTAATGCATCATAACAGACAGGTCTTGTTTTTTTTATTCCCTTTTCAGATGGAAATCAATAATCTAATCTACTGCATGTCTCCAGAGATGTGTGTAATGCATTCCGTCCAAAGTTTATCGATCCATTTAAACATTCAGCTGTTGTTATTTGTGGTTTTCAGAGTTGGACCATGCATCATCCTCCTATACTCATTCTTTCTAAACTGTGTGCAACAAAGCTAAAACAATGAGTCGATTAATCCATTAGCATTTGACAGAACGTTAGTCCTCCACAATTCTGATGGTTCCAGCTTCTAAACTGTGAATATTTTGTTCTTTTCTGTGTATGATGTGATAGTAAACTGAATAAGTGATTACCCGCATCGACCAATAAAGCTCGGTTGCATAATGCATTTTAGAAACCTTTTTTGTCATATTTGTTAAAATTCTCTTTACAGCAATCAATAAATCAAATGCTCTGACATACAAAAATGTAAAAATTTAAAATCCGGTATCTGCGGACATCGCAGGATTGTGATAAGCCCGACAGCCTACCTGTGCAGACTCTGCCCTTACACTCATTGCACATCACAAGCTGCGTCTTCCACAAGCTGCTAGCTTGACAGATGTGCAAACTAACAACAGCCATGTTTGTTGTTCTTGTTCATTATGAAACGTTTACGTGGAGGAGTGGCTTTAGAGGGAAACCTGAAGGGAAGGGCTCTCAGTGTTGCCGACTTGGCGACTTTCTCGCTAGATTTTGCAACTTTTGGGGCTAGCACTGCTAGCTACTTTCATTGGTAAAGAGTTTGCAACACTGGGCTGTGTCAAAAAAAATCAAGCTTACTCTTGCTCGTTGCCTGTTGTGACTGATGTCTATGTAAAGTTGAATTAATCCATAAACTGTATGTAAGAAGAGGACGTAGTCTCCATGATGTCACCCATTGGTTTGTGGACAGCCGCTTTTAGGCCTCAAATTCGACATTTTGACTGTCGCCATCTTGGTTTTTGTAACCAAAAGTGACACAAAACGATGGAGCTAAGTACAACCGACTGTTGAATAAAACATTTTTATGCGACAAAAAAGGTAACAATTACATTTCATGAACTGAAAACACTTTAAAGCTGTAAGACGAAAACACAAAAAACTCCCAGACCAGATAATGCTGCGGCAGCGACCTGTCAATCACAGTAAGCCCGCCCTAAAGTCTACCCTGCTTTATGGCTATTTTACTCTAAATGGGACCACTATTTACTAAATGAACGTCATGCTGTATTGAAGACTTGAAACTAGAGAGATTGAGACCACAGACATGTTTTCTGAGGTAATAAATCAAGTGAGGAGTAGAGTCACGACTTCTATACAATCAAGCTTCTTTTGCAACCAGAGGAGTCGCCCCCTGAAGGCCATTAGAAAGAATGCAAGTTTAAGGCACTTCGGCATTGCACTTACTTTTCAGACCCGGAGGTTGCCGCCTGCGTTAACCTCAACTTGAAACTTTCCAAGTTATGTGATTTCACTGTGTAGCGACAGCTTAAAAAAGTTACCCAGACACTATGAACATCAAGGTCAGACACATATTAGACCCTTCAGTTTTATTTCCTCAAGTCAGTGTGGGTAATATTACTCTGCAAATCTAATTCTCAGTTAATGTGCGGTCTCTGAGACGGTGCACTAATGCACGGCCGTGATTACTTGAGGCAGAATGTACCAGGAGAATGGCTTTACATATCCTCTAATAGATGCCGGAGACATCCGGTAATGAATTGAACAGAATTTGTAAGAAGGGAACACGTTGGAGGGAGATAAAAAAAAAAAGGTGGGTGATGGGTGGTGTGTGAGTCAAAGAGTGTGCCGCTCTGATGAATGCATCCATTAAATGTTTGGGGGCTACATCATTAGTAGCTCTAGCTCGAGTCACATCTGATTCGTCCTTTAAGAAGAATCAATCTGAGAATCAAAGTGGAGCTGCAGGGTAGCGGGTGGTGTGCTTATGTGTGTTTGGAGCGGTGGAGGAGATGGGAGCACTCATTAATCTTTTCACCCCTTTAACAAACACACGCTCACACTCTTCCAAAGCTGTCAGAAATATAACGAGGTGTAGGAAAATAATAAAAAAAATGCAAAAATCAATAACGCATGTCACGCATAATATGTTGGGGAAATTGGCATTTTTGTGCATCGTAACAGAAGAGCTAAAATAATTCAATGGTTCAAGGGCTTTTTAGCAATAGCAGTAGAACATGCTAACATTCAATTTTCTTTTGAATTGTTTTCTTTATTTTTAGGGGGCTGTGTATTATAGTATATACACACATGTTGCCACAGTATAAATAGTTTATTTATTCCCGCACATTGAAAAGGTTTTCCCATAGAACGCAGGTTGAGTGAAGTCTAATGAAGAAGCACAGTTACCATCAGCCAAAAAGTAGAGCTAAAACTAATAAATAGTGTCATCAATGATTAAGCAGCTGATTATTTTCTTGATAAATCATTTCATTTCAAAATGGCTTTAGTCTAACAAACAGTCCAAAACCTTAAAGTTCCCCTGCAGGCACGCTTTAAAATTGTAAAAATAAATACTATGCTATGATTAATATTTAGTTTAATATGGTTTTTCCACAAAAAATGCAAAAAATAAAAAATAAAACTCTGACAAGCTGCTGGAAGTATATATCTACTCTTTCTCCCTCATTGAGAAATTCTGGGTCTGGCCTCTCCCTGTCCAGCACCGCTGCTGAGGCTAGGTTGAGCAGGTGTGGTCGCAGAGCTCTGCAACCAGCGGACAATCTCTCTGTTAGAAATTCAAGAAAATCAGTTTACTGTCAAATAAGAAAAATAAACTCAGAAACCCTCAGAATTAAGAAACATGAACGTTTGGAAAAAAAAAAGACTTCTAATTGCTTAGTTAATTTTTTCAGCACTTAAAAAAAAGAGATCTGGTTTCATCTTGTTGCCATCGGATGTATTGTACCAGACGAAGCACAGACCTAAAAGACACCTGCAGATGTTTGACGAATCACAATAACACAAACATGCAGGAACAGACTCATAACACCAAGTAATGCACAAGAGTCCTTCACTTATATAAGAAGATACTTCCCATATGGAGACAAAAGCACAGGCTGTGCAGCAGAACTGAACCCCCCTGTGTGCAGACTGCCTGCTTGTGTTCTGTTACACATTGCATATGCTCATCTCAAGTGACGTGTGTGTATGTATGTGTGTGTGTGTGTGTGTGTGTGTGTGTGTGTATATATAGAGTGCATATGCTTGTTTGTGTGTCTGCACAACACGTTGCTCCGTGCACCCCACATGACCGCAGTATGGGCAGCCTGGTGCCTCCTGCCCATCTGTACCACAGGCCCATGTTGGTGATGTAGCAGGAATTAACTGTAGAAAAAGGTAATTAAATCTGCCAGCAGCTGTCCAGCTTGGCTGGCAAGTGGTAGCAGGTGGATGACAGAGGCTGCCAGGAAGTATTTTATAAAATAAGATTAGGCAATGAGAGGATAAACTGGAGGATTCACAGGAATCTTAAAAACAGAGGAACAAAAAGGAGTTTGACAGTTTAAATCAGGCTAAATAACTTCCAAAAAAATCAAACGTGGCTTTATGAGTGTAATATTTTAGATCCAGGACACTTCATCAAATGAATCATTAAGTGAACTTTTTTGGGCTGCTGTTCATGCATGAAACCGAGGTAAAGTCAGGCTGTGGGTATGTCAGCTAGCGATGCTAATTTGACTGTCACAGTCACTGACACAGAGCTGTTATCAGCATCACTTTGTCAGATGTTCCTGTCTCACTCTAAAATTGTTAAATCAGAAAACAAGAGGCACACTGCACATCGCCACTCTCGCTTAAGAGAATCAAACCCAGTTCCAAACACGGAGAGATTCATGGTCAAATTGTTCCAAAATGAAAATAGCTTGATGTGTTGCGTGACCGCGGCGTTAATAAGATTGTGTCGGTAAATATTTTTGATTTGAAAGGTAATGGGTTGGAACAGATTAAAAATTAAAACAACTCATTTAAATACAAGCAAATATTATTCATGTGATCCTCCGATGTACTTATGAACACAGATTAGTTCTTATCCAAATATTATGGTCAGTGTAAAGCTCAGCTTGCAGCTGTGCCATTGTCAACAGACAGAGACTGTGGACCTGTCTGTTAGAAGTATTCTTTTCATAATGTCCTTTTCTTAACGTCATCTCTGAGAAAATTTGGAGTCATTTCTGAAAATTCACGTCGACCTGAATTTTGTTATGAAACTACAGATGAGTAGGAGACGAATCTACTTTCTTCTTTTAGAACATGAAAGTTTACATTATGTATCATGACTGAAAGTTAAAATTCAGTGTTGCTGTGTGTAACTTAACTGAGGATTCAGAGGAAGGTTGAACACAATAGTAGCTGATTTCATAGTACTTCACATCTCAATTCAGACTCGGCTCACGTTTTTTTTTTTGAATCAAGACGAATGAACTGCGTGTGCACTGATTAATGCCAGCCAGCGTGATAACTTGATATCAGGGATGGAGGACTTTTGGAGGTGAAGGCTGCTGCTGAGACTCACCTCCCCAGGTTAATGACTCCTCGGGGGATTCCTGTTGGCGTGTTGAAGGCAGGCAGCAGCTTCTCTCCCAGTTCCATTACTTTGCTTTTGTACATCTGGAAAATACAGAAAGAGGCAACCTGGTAAATATCCAAACAACACACGTTCGACATGTGCAGACAGACACATATAGATATTACAAAGAGAAAAACTGTCGTCCTCTCAGCCAAGCTTAAAAAAAGAAAAATCAGTCACAGGCTAGGAATCACAGGCCTGCACACATTTCCTGTCCAAAGCTAATTATGTGAAACGTAAGGCCTGCAACAACAGAACTCCAGCAGGATTAAAAGCAATCTCATCGATGCAATCTACAAGAGTCCATTTAAAACCGCTCTTCCTCCGCGTCTCTATCTCCACTGGGCCAGACTCCCTGAGGCCGAGGCTGAGGCAAAGTTAATGTATCTTCTTATGAGCTGCATTATCAGTCACCAACTCTCCATTAACCAGTGGGACCAGTGTTTGAAAGAAAATAAAGAAAAAGAAATTGAAGACAGTTGAGAAAGATATTGAAACCCTGACAAAGGAAGAGACGTCTGAGGAGACAAAAGGTAGCAGAGCAGAAGCGAGAGGAAAAGGGGAGATTCATGCTAGAGACTAGAAAGCCTTGGAGACGAGAGAGAGAGAGAGCGGAGAGAGAGAGAGAGAGAGAGAGAGAGAGAGAGAGAGAGAGCGGAGAGGAGAAAGTGATTGAGAAGAGACAGATGTGTTATACGGAGGGAAAACAGAGTCAGGACAAAGGGCAGCCAGAAAGAGAGTTTGTGAGCGTGGCAGCAGTGTGGAGCAGTGACTCAGCAGAAATATTGAGGAAGACGAAGAGAAAACAAATTGCAATCAGATGGGTACAAACCACTGGCATCCACTGTTGCACTTTACATGTTTTTACCATGTAAAGTGCCTTTGATTACCTTTTAAAGAGCTTTTTGTCAACGTTTCACACCTTAATACATAACTAGTATTTGCAGACATTTCAAAAACCTTTCAAACATCTTGTGCGTAGACTATTCGGAAGCATCACACTCTTGTGCTTATCATGCATGTTTTCACAGCCGGTAGCCGGCAGCGTGCTCTTTAAACCTACCCATGAGCCTTTGCATGAAACTCTCACGCCAATGTTGTTGGAGATATGAGTGAGCAACGACGGACGGCTTTACAAAAACATTGCATCACATAGTTGGAAAGTAAATAAATCAGATGATTGAATGACGGAACAAACGAGACTGGATGTTGAATTGACAACCGCAGTTTCCAGATTGCATTTTTCAAAAGGGCCAGGGTTTCACGCCGGCTGGTGAATCAGATATTCTCACAGACGCTGTCAGAAGATGTTTTCTGTTGCACAGGCCGAAAGCTTACCCGACAAACAACAAGATCTTCCATTACAGTCAAACTGCTCCCTTAAAGCAGGAAATACTCGACTAAAGAAGACAATCAAAGTTTGGAAAAGACACCTCGAGTGTTTATTCATCAGTTGAACCCAGCTAGTGTGCTTCATCAGGTGTGTTGTGCTGTTATTGAAATCACAACATTTGCGCTATAGTGCATTATATTTATTTGAGTGGGAAATGTGTCCACTGTGTAGTTCCTCTCCAAACAAAAAACAACAATGGATCAATAAGTATTAATATTGCCTGTGCAGCCAAATCCTGATTTATCTTAATCTTATTCTGCATAGTCCTGCATTGTTGCCTAAAAACATATAAAAACACATCAGTGAGCCACATCTTTGCACTGGGTTACATCTTCCTTCATTATCATCAACACGGCTACAGCAGTTTATTTTTGTGTCGAGCCCACATACACATTCCAGCTTCAGTATATAATCACTGGAGCACTAGTTCTCAGTAAATGTAGTATTTATGTGTGTCTGAGGAATGTTGAGAGGTGTGTCTGTGCGCTGATTTTAATACTTGAGACATCCTGATGGTAACAACACCGCCGATACTTTCTGCTTCCGCAATCAACTCTTAACAACCAGCCTGCTGGTGCTTCGAGTGTATTTATAATAATACGTTGTATATCACATGGTGTTTGATAAATCCAAGCCAAGATGTGAAGTATTTGCAGAATAACAGCACTTTTACTTGGGTACCCACCTCTTGTGACACAGACATGTCAATCACGGCTTTTTTCACCACGACTAATAAAGAAACATTTGTTTCCACCACATTATATGTGCCTTTCTGAATAACGGATTTGGATTTGGGTACATCCCCCCCATATGGAAGAGCGCATAGGGGCCATTTTCTCGGGTTTGTTTGTTCCCTGAGGCGAGGATTGAGAGGTTTTACTTTTAAACAGACGTGGCAGACCTAGAAATGTTTCTCAGAGTGTTTCTCCACTGGCCTCTGACGATGTTAGCCATGGGAGAGATGACTGCATGCCCGGCGCGCGTCTTCAGCGGTTAAGAGCTGATGGAGAAACCATTTCTGTCCAGCCTCCTTTCCCCCATCCGACAGGGAATTCCAACTGAAAGGGGAGAGAGCGACCTGTCGGCTGTCACATCGGATCAATGTTTCTCTTTGCTGAGTTCCACCATTCTGCCATCTTATCAGAGGCAGCAAAGTAAAACAAAACAAAAAAGAAAAGATATATATGAAACTAAACTCGAATTTTCTTGATAGCTTTGTGTTGTTGGACGGATGGGTGTGCAAACACACAGAGTGTAATTGCAATAGCACTTCAGTAATAAAGCTCACGTGTCGGAGGAGGCTCTCAGTGTGGCACGAGGGAGCAGCAGTGTGTCAGGGAAGACAGATTTATGAACACGGCCGTTAATGTAGCTTGTATGCTGCGTACAGTAAATCACAGAGCAGATGCCAGCCAAAGCGGTTTTGCTATAATTAATCAAGTAATTCATAAACAGGCAAACAAGAATAAATGAGTGCAATATAATGTGCTGCCCCTGCTTCTTGACGTGAGTGTCTGGGTGTTATGTATCCGAGAAAGAATGTGTGTGTGCTTACTGTCCTTTTCATTTAAAAGTGCACGATCACACAGTGAAATTTGAAATGATGCAAACCCAGCACATAAGTAAAAGCGAGTCTGTGTGCTTGTTTTGAACAAAGTGTGTCTGCTTTGAATCTGTGTGTGAGAGTGTGTGTGTGTGCTCGAGCAGCAGCGGCGGTTGGTAGAAAGGACCGATGAGGAGAGATGGGACCAGGCGGAGGGTCATTAGTGCTGCTTTTGATAAAATAGAGAGCCAGGGGACTCGAGAGGGAGTGTACACAAACACACGCATTAGGCTGAGGCTGCTCTGTATTATTCTGGCAGAATTAACAAGTGGCTGTGTGCTGCCACCCTGCTTGAATCACACTACGTTTTGACAGGCGGCTCTAGACAGACACAAAAAAAAGATACGAATGCACTTTCCCCCAAACA
This sequence comes from Anarhichas minor, assembly GCF_050575085.1. Classification (NCBI taxonomy): domain Eukaryota; kingdom Metazoa; phylum Chordata; class Actinopteri; order Perciformes; family Anarhichadidae; genus Anarhichas; species Anarhichas minor. Next base: position 2,088,989 of record NW_027466481.1, on the reverse strand, counting down.
TCTAAAACTAACACCACCTTACTTTGAGAAATATGTAACAGAAGAGTTGAAACAGAAAGTGTCGGCGGTGTTGTTACCATCAGGATGTTTCATCGTAAGTATTAAAACCAGTATACATACAGACACACCTCTATCCTTTCTATCTTTTCGTGGAATTTCTTGACAATGTGCTGTGATTCATCTTTAAAGATAAGGGAGGTGATGGTGAATATTAAGTGTCTTGCTCACAAAGGTTGTATTTGACGACTCCTCATGATTCTTGGCTTGACAAACATTCTAGTGTGTCTCACCAGCTTTTCCTTTATTCCTCACATCCAGGACACATCCTCGAGTCTGAGTAGACAGTTGACGGACACGGAGAATATATAATGTGGCAATAAAACTGCGAACTGTGCGACTAGCTGCTGATGTTTTTTTTTAGCAGCCAGCGGAGAGCTTCATCAGCTGCACAAATCCGTCGTTCACAGTGTCACTGATTCGAGGTAAAAATGTGGGCTTTAAATACAAGAACAAAGCCTTATCTTTTGCACCCGTCACCACCTCCTCTTTATTCACGTTACTCAAATGTACGTAAGAGACAAAGAAAGCTGGAAACCTGATCTGCTGAAGCTGAGAAATGGAGCAGAGCCACGGAACACGTATCTCCAGTTCGAAGACAAATTCATTCTCAGCTTCTGAGGACTGCTTGTGGTTTCCTTGATTATGTCCTCTATTTCTGAGACCAAAGCACATGAAGAGTGCTTGCATAATGCTGTCTTTTTACAAGTCCGGTGCAGCGACCAGTTGCCTCTGTGAACAGAGTTTATTTGAAGTCATTTCAGGTTTCTGTGCTCCAAAAATAACGACTAAATCTAAAAACTCAGCAGGTGACATTTTGAGAATCTTCTGATGTCGCCTGGCTTAGAAAATAGGCGTTTTTCTTTCGACCACAGATAAATAATTCCTATTTGGCAGCAGATCTGCGAACTAGCCTCTTCTGCCACCATCACTATCTCAAAACAACATGCAAGTCCACATTAATGACGAACGTCAGGACAGCTTGATCGATCTATAAAGCAGCTAAAAGGCAGCAGAGTCTGACAGCTCAGTGCACACAGGAAGAAAAACATCTGCCCTACTGTTGTGTCATTCATAGACCCAAAGAAAGCTCGTGACGACAGCGATCACCTGTGGATGGGACACAGAAAAAGACTGAAAAGATGGATTATCTTTTATTTAAGTTGTTGATATTTGTGCCATCACTCTGTAGAATATTAAAAGACAACTTCCTAAAGGTGACATCTTAAAATATCTTGTGCTGTCCAACCAACAATCCTAAAAGTATTCAGTTTACTTTCACATAAGACAAACCGACTTACTGACATCATCCCGGGTATGATGTGAAGGCTCAGCGTATCTGTTTTATATGAAAAATATTATACTATATTACATCTATTTAATATTTCGTACATTATTATTTTATATAGGCCTATTAATGTTCATATAACACTGCAAAGACCTCTGGCTATGGTGCAAATGGGTCTCCATGCTGTGTAGTGAGATGAGCCGCCTGGATTTGCATCCAAAATGCTGTCAAAACTTTCCTTTGTAATTGCCGACGCAGCCTTCAGGAGGCAGAAAAAAACTCTGACAAATACAAAAAACTATATAGAATAAATAAAGCAGATAAAGCAGGGAAAATTTGAAAAATATAGCGTTCACTTAAACTTTCAGTTGGCTTAAATACATTCTGCTGCTCTCCGTCCACGGCAGTACATCGCTTTGCTCCTGTGTCGGTACTGCTTCCTGTTTTTCACAACTGGGGGCCTGCTGACCACCATTTACTGTCGTTAATACACCGACTATGGATAAGTACCTCATGCAACACCACTTCATAACAACCAAACTATCCCTTTAAGTAAGAGATGCAGATACAGTGCTCAAACTCGCACTAAAAGAGGCGCCATTTGCAAACTCTCAAGTGAAAACGCTTATAAAACTTTGTGTTTCACTCATCGTAACTTAAACTGTCCACCAGCGGGAGCATGTCTGCACTCTGTGGGTGTATGTTTGGTGCATTGTTATATCTGAAAAATATAATTTTAATGGTTGGAGTTTAAACTGTGCCCACACCCACGAACACACACATTCATACTAAAACTTGGTTTAACGGCTGCTGCTGGCTGACTTTCTTTGAGGGATGTTCTGCTGAGGCCATAATAAGATGCTCATTTTCTCAGTACAACTAGAACAAAAAGTAAATTCTTTATAAGCAGCAGCTGCACCTGGTTTGTTTAGCTTCTCTCCCAGCGGCATTGACCACTATTGGGATCCTTTACTTTACTTCTGTATCTCCATGGGCCTCTCGGGGGAACGAAGGGAATATTCAAAAAGGAAACAGATACACTTCAGGTATCTCAAACGCTGGTGTAGTCACCGCAGATTGGAAGGAATATTACAAGTATCGGCTTCAATCATCCTCCCCAATATTTCCACCCTTTCAGCCGGATGTGACAAGACTGACAGGAGGAGACCTTTTCTTGCACATTGATTTCGTTCTTCATTTCACAAGCTGCTGGTGCGAGCTGACTGTGAAGCAGAGGTCCACAGGTCGCAGCGCGTTCACTCGACTACGGTTCAACAAGTCTGTGAACAACATTGTTGCCTTTGAGCAAGCTTTATCCTGCATCCTGGAATATTCAGCTACAGATGGCGGCTGTGTTGAGGCGCATCGGTGGTGTTCAAAATTCATGTTAAATATTAAAAGTTAACAAAATCACTCTTCTCCTCGAACAATTACTATAACCAAAAATAAGGCTAGGTAATTAAAAACATGTTATTCCATCCATGTCGTTGATTTCTTTGCTGATCTGAATTCTATTTGATCCGACTAAGCTGTAATTTTGTGCCTGCAACACATGTTTCAAAGTCTCAATCGGCAGAGCTGGCAGAGTGACATAGACGTCTTGAACACCGTCTGCAAACTTGCAGCAGGCAGTCCCACGTCAGCCTGATGTCGGAGACGAAAAGTACTCTGCATAATTTATGCAGCATAGCATTGGCTGAGAGCGAGTCGGCGAACGTGCTAAAGCAGATCCAATAAATTAGACATGAGGACTTCTCGGAAAAACAAACGCAGCAGTAGAATGGGAGTACCCACCAAAGCTCAAATTGAAAAACAAACAAGTGGCGGCTGCTCAATCAAGCCCCCGCTGGAAAGGAGCGGCTCTAAATTAGTCCACATTACAGCTATATTGTTAAGCAATGTTCATCAGCTTTAAACGTTCTTCTCTCAAGCACATGACCACCCACTTTCTTACTACCCCTCCCTTTGACCCACTAAGCTGGGCTTGAACAAATCATTTCACAGTTTGCTGACTGCTGCTACTGTATAACACAGCAGACATAGTTGCTGTTATTCCTTTCCATCTAATGATGCAATTATATTGCATATATAGTCTCTGCCTTGTGCTTCAGCTCTCCATCTTACCCAGAGCCTTATTACGGAGTATGAAAACACACCATCATATCTGCCCTGTGTGTGTGTGTGTAAATGCCGGGGTAAAAATACATTTCCTGCCGCACAGGATTATGGATGCTTGTGAAGATGCGGGTGATTGGTTGTTGTAAACATAAATAGCCATTATTGGGATGTTTTAACTCCGATATGTTCTTTCCATATTACAGGGTAGCCACCGAGTGGCACTGTATGCTTCATTTATTTTATTTTCCGTGGGGAATCAGGCGATGCCGTTTTTCATCCAAAGATGATTGTTGTGTGCAATTTTATTGCAATACCATGCCTGCATGCAATGAAAGAAGGAGAGGGGGGGAGGATCCAGAGGGAAGAGCTAATCCAACCCATGTTCCACTGTTTAGAAAAAATACAGGGGCACCCCATTATAAAATCGTGTTAAATTCGTGGAGCAATCTCTGAGCTGCCTGTTACAGCAAATCACGGCGAGCCATTGTCATTCTACACAACTTGAGAGATAATACTGTTGGCACACTGGACCTCATCAGCTCTCCCCTGAGCCACAAGCTCTCAACGCTCCACACAGGACAAATAAAAGCGATTTCTTGTCACATAACTACACTCTTATACTTGTTTGCATTGATGGATGTCATACAAGATCATCCATCTCTCCGTAGCAACAGACCAGACGGACCTAGTGACCCATTAATAATTCAACTTACAATTTGCCTGCTGCCATAACTTCTCTGCCATCATTTCTGCGGACGAAGAACAGGAAGAAGTGGAGCATTGGTTGCAGAGGATGTCAGGTCCAGTTCTCATTAGGACCATGACAGAGTCTCCCAGGCCTGGTGTAGGCGGATGACTCAGCCAGACGGAACAACTAAGAGGTACCTTCCTGTGTGGGCACCGGCAGACAATACTCCCAGAGAAACCGCAGGAAATCTGAGAGGTCTTGTTAAAGTATGAGAGAAAAACTGTCTGAGACGGTCTGTTACATGCAAATGGCTGAGACATTGCAAGACAGTGTGGGTGATGGATTGAAGTTTTCACACATACTTTTTTTTATATCCTGCCAGCAACTTGCAATCATAAACAAAACCTAAAACTTTGAAGCCCGGCTAGATTCACCCAGATGCTCCTCAACACAAAAAGTCCACAAAGAAGTAGTGGATTACAAGTTTGTCCTTAGGGAGGTGCTAGAGCGCAGGCCATGCGGCCACTAAACTCTAAATGTTTGACCGGCTTGAGGACATGCCGGTACACAGCAAATTACATGGAAAATCTACATATGGTTGAGATATCTTCTGTGCATTTTGAGGAAGAGGAACGCTCGTTGGTATGTCTGAGATGGAAAAAGGTTTGTATATTTTATGGTAAACTTGTAAAAGTGTCTGGATCGTGCGGGTCACGAACCAAAGTATTGGGCAAGTTGAAATTTCACATAATGATTTCACTACATGAATGGTCGGGATCAACGTTTTTACAATTCATCCTCTGGGAACAGTGACAGTCTGCACGTTTTGTGCCAATCCATCAACTAGATGTTTTTTTTGTATTTTACAGAAAGAGTGAAAAACTGGGACTGGTGGAGCTAGAAAAAAGTCAGAAGATCACCAAAATCATGAGGGTTTGCATTTATACAATATTTAGAGAGTTATTTTAGTCTGGACCAAAGCGGTGGACCGACCACAGACTGACATTGCCTTTCGTAGAGCTAAAAGTGAAGATGTAAGATGTTGCTCTGGACTAGAGACGGACCACCCGAGACAATCATTCTCAGGCTGATTACAAAGAAGCACTGCCGTTCTGCAGCGCAAATAATTACCAAGGTGCGAACAAGTGTACAGAAAAGAAAATCTTTTGAATTCATCCGTACGAAAAGGTCCACACCAATGCTGGACATTAAACTTAATTGCAAATACCTGTTGTTCATTATCCAAAAGAGATAAACATGATCTGCAAGAAAAGAGCCAGCAGATTGTACGAGAGTGGTAATGAGATAGGAGGAACACAATGCGGTGTGTGTGGGGGGGGGGAGATAAAGTGCAGAAGATAAAGCCATCTCAGCCACAGTGGGAGAGACAAAGAGAAGGAGAGAGAATGACAGGTGGTTCATGTCTAAATCTTTGACTGGGATGAGAGGAGGCAAGGCAAAAATGGGGAAGATCAGATTTGGGTTATCTGTGTGGCCTAGCATGCATCTGCCGTTCAGTTGGCGATACGAGCAAGTTGTTTGTGGAGTGAAAGAGCGGGAGAGAGAGATAAATGGGGCTTCTTTAAAAGCTCCCGATGGCAGAGCAGGGCTTCAAAGCATCGCCTGCTTCATCAAAGACTCGACTCAGTGGAGGATATCACTGTCACGCCATGCATGTGGGGGGGGGGGGGAGCGACCGTGAGTGTGTGAAAGCGAGAGAGAGACAGATGTTTGCTTGAGAATGTGTTTGTGTCCTCTTCATCTGCAGATTAGGACGCCATATAACATGCTTTCAGAGACTTATGTTTATGGCGTGAATCCTTCATTGGGGGCTTCTGCAGGAGGTTTTTGTGTTGTCAGCGGCTAAGAGGAGGGTGCTGAAGAGGCACAACGAAGCCAACGCGGAAGTTTCAAGAACTGCAGTTTTCTCAAAGGGCCATTTGAGGCTGGTCAATGCCAATAGACCTCCCTTTAACTTTACAGCAGAAATAAACCTACAAGTTATGCTTCATTAAGGGCACGGCTGGTTTGACAACCCACATCCTTTTTGAATTAGCTGGAAGTTAGGCTGTGTCGTCACTGTTCTGATGGCGATGGCTGGAGCCACCCACTTTGAGCTTCACAACGGCTCTCCAGAAACCTCTGTGACGTCATGGAGACCACGTCCATGTCTCATAGTCTCTGGGTACAGCGGTGGAAGCAGAGTGCACTCGGGAGGCTACAGACGTGCAGTCAGATGTGTCAGCCCATGCTGTCATTTAACTCCACCGTGTCTTTGGAGTAAAGTCGCTGCCATGAATGACAAAAACCCTGTGTAATCTATCTTCCTTAAAAAGTCTACATAATCATCAAGCCTCCATAGAGCCTGTGAAGAAAAGGCAATTCAGCTTAACACAGTGCACAGTCTGCGAAGCGTAGATAACCGCCATTCAGACCCACCGACATTTCACTGCTTTTCCTAGAAAATTGAAATGAGTAAGACACTCCAAAAACTCAATTTCATGAGTTCTGCAAAAGGGTTGAGCGCAAAGGCAGCAGCTCACTTGTTAAAATGATAGACATGTAATGTCGTATATTTTAAAAGAAGGAAAATAATTTGATAAAGGAACAAGGTCAAACTGGATTCTTCTCAATTAAAATTGGGGATATGGTAAAGGCATTACCTCAGTTAAAAAACTATTAGAGATGGTAATATACACAATTATACTGTACTTTTGTCAATGCATGTTTGATCCGTCTCACACACGAGAGTGGGAGTCGTAACAAAGGTGTCACGGTGCTGCAGAGCTCATCTGGAAATGCAGAGACGGTAGTTCGATGCTGTTTTTTTTTTTGGCACATATAAATTAAGCTCTGCCTGCACTCTTGCAGACACGACAGTAATGTCAGAAAAATATGGTAGACAAGGACTGATCTGTAGGGGTCACATTCAGCTTCAATTTCAGGCAATTTGACCTTAAAACTAATACAAAAACAGGCACCAAACACAAATTCCATTAATAAAAGAGCAGTTTTGATGTTCAATCTTTGCAACCTTGTTTTCTATTCCCCCTACCTGTGCAATGAGAACATGTTTTATGACATTTACCTTGGCCTCCCACATTACACCACGTGCTTTCACATCTGACGTCGATGGTGTGATAACGCTGTGAGGGTTTTTCACCACAGCAGAGAAAATTGTGTCCACCTACTACAAGCCTTGCCGGTACATGGTTTTCTGTGAATTCAGACATATGAATTATTGTAAAAATCACATTTTGACAACAAGCCGCTTGGTCAACAAGGTGGTTTACTGAGTGCAGGGAACTTAAGACTGTCATTCTGCTACGAGGCCTGAGGTCGAACGTACTCAAGTGTCCTTGAGTGAGACAATGAATCTCTGTCAGCTGTTCGGTTGCTGTTGTTGATATTCTGCTCTGAGGAGCAAAATGCCGAAATCCCTGCAGGCTACAGTACAGAAATACAAAGCACTGTGTACGTAAACTCTCTGAAAACACATCGACCATAGACGTGCCTTCAGGCTTTTGTCAGCTTCTGCTTAACAGCGCTACACAAAGGCATTAGTGATGACATGCCATTTTGCCAGTGATCTAAAATGCTAGTTGCAAGCCGATATCAAAATCATACCCTTAGGTATACGAGGCATACGCCACAATATTCCTCTCGATCCTCCACGAGCGTTATGATGTATCCTCTTGATTCTCTCAGCACCGACCTCCATCGGTTTAGGCCATCATCCTCTCTGAGTCTACCTCGGGGACCTACTTAGATGGCAATGCATTCTCCTCTCCGATTGGCCTGGCAGGCTTCCTGTTGCCGCGTACCATGCTGTTGCCATGGTTTTGGCTGGAGCTGCGCTGCAGTTTTCGCTAGCTCCATCTGTCTTGGGTGTCAGCGCCATGGTGCAAAACGCTATGATTCCACTCATTTTCTCACCGGGGGGGGGGGTGGCATCCATCCTGCTGCCTCCTCCTCTGTCTCCGCACTGGCTCACATCAACACAATTCCAGACTCAAGTTCAGACGCACTGCTCGACAGTAAAGGGGATTGCTGTTTGGGGTTGGACATGCTTCATCAATTTGAAGGCAAAATAATGTTAGGAAAGCTGAACAGATTCGCTTCACTCCTGCCAAAAGACCCAGGTGCAGGATCCAGGCACCGCGAGTGACAAAAAAAACAAATACATACTGTGGAGCTATTCTAAGCCCAAAGAGAAAACAGGTCACTCGTATGAGAAAAAAAATGTTAAACTGTCTTAAATTTCATAATCAAACTACTGCTGCACATTTCTACACTCCAGTTTCCTTTCATTCCCTATATTTTTTCCATCACTGCATACTTTCTACATTGTTTTTATCTGTAAAATTGGAAGGTTTGGACATGTAGTGCCTGAACAATTCAGGTTTGACTATATCAGAAAATAGCAGGGGTGACCTGGACAGTCCTGGTTAACAATGGTGCGGTATTGACTGTGTGCCCACTGAGGCAATGCCAGAGCAGAGGCATGCTTGAGGGCATCTGGCTTGTAGCTTTTTCCACCTGAGATTAGCACCTGTAATACTGTGGTCACTGGCCCTTCGCCATTTCTCCCGGAACAAGCCAATAATGTTCGGTCGAGGTTTTTTGTCCTCGGGGTGTTGTTGATTTTGCACAAATCAAGAGAAATGCAGTCAGACCACTAACTAGGAAAAAATAAATTGCACTGCACCGGCTGAAAAGAGAGACAGCTGCAGGCATGACCAACAACGTAAACAAACATGAATCATTCTGACACTCTTCTCCGTAAGAGCAGTGCTTGGGAGTTTTGACCTATCACAAGAGCAGGGATATCTTTGGGCTGAAGACGCTGGGCTGAACATTCTTTAAAGATGGTGAGTAATGGTGTCTGATATTCCCCGGACCCCTCCATGTGCGAGGCCCCGGGGTCATCTGAGGGATCTCTATCCTGCCACAAATGTCACAGCTCATAGACATTGCATGGGCCTCTCTGCCTTTTGATGCTAATTAAATGGTACTGCTCACCAAGCGCCGGGATGAAGAGGAATGCAGGAGAGGAAGGGAAGGAGTGTGAAGATGGAGGGGGAAAGCGAAAGATAAAGAGAAACGTTTACATGAGAGAAAGGACCACATCTAATTGTGTTTCTCTGTGTCTACGCTCTTTTCATTTCATGCTCTATTGTGAAGCACTTTGTAAAGTCTGCTAAATCATTGATCATATTTCTCTCTTTAATAACGATAACAGAATCATGACAACTGCTCGACTATCGTTGGAGGACCTTGCAGATGTGGCACAATCACTTCTTCTTTGCTTTTATCTTATTCTGCAGGTCCAACCAGAGGTGGAGTGAGTGGAGGTACTGAAATGTAAGATGTATAGCTCCAATCAATATTGGATTTATCAGGCTAAGACAGTACAACGACGATATCGGAGAGTTTAAAAAAAGCAACATATTGCAACAAATGCAAGCATACCAAATTGCTCTGAAAGCCAGATTTTAGAGCGATGCACTAAATCAATATCCTTTCTGGAGCAGAACACATTTGTCAGCCTGGTCAGATCAAATAAACAACTACACCTTTTCTTCCTGAAGGTGAGCAGGCTGATCACACAGTGAAACACGTTTCACAATCTGTGTGAAACGAAGTCTTTGAACAGGCTAACGCCACCATTCACAGGCAGCCTGTGAGGAGCATTACTGATACTTAGCTCAGGGAGGAAATGTGCACATAAAGAGGATTTGTAATGGGGCTGACTGACGACCAACACCAGGTGACCATCAGCTCGCCGCTCGGCTGAGAGACAGCTGTTGATCGCATCAGGAGGTCCTCATTCTATGAGCCAGCAGAACAACACTGAGCAGCAGAAAGGGTCTGACTTTAGCCCTCATAAAAGTGTGTGTGTGTATGTTTCGGTTGGATTTGTCACATCTGAGTGAGTGCTGTTATGTGGATCAGTGGTTGGCTCTGCATTGGGAGTCAGTTGTTTAAATGTTATTTACTGGAGCGTAGAAAACAATCAGCTTAACGGAGCGCTACATTACCAATTATTTGCCATTCGGTTACAACAGAGCAAATCCTGCACAGAAGAGTGTGAATGTGTGTTTGTGAGGCTTCACTTGAAAGTGTCAGGGGGAAAAAAATAAAGTGTTCGTTCAAGGATATATGTGCTTATATTCTTTGAAAAGGAGCTTTTTGAAAGTCACCTCGGTGTGGTTATGCTGCTTATCCAAACCAAAGTCAGCAGTAATCGAGAGAGTGCTTCATGCAGAGTGGCGTTCAGTAATGTCCCGGCCCGGTCAGGACACCCGGGCTTTGTTGGGAGAAGTCACAGGTTCTGTCGCCCTGAATCATCCTGCCGTCCCCGCCGAGGCTGTGAGAGCAGAAAGTAATACAAGCTGGTCAGCTTGTATTACTTTCAGAGTGCTGCAGGGACTTGCTGTGTCCACAGTCGTGACAATAGCAGAGCCAAGGTGTCTTCTGGGAAGGCGCGCTGTCACTCCTGCCACAGCAATGTCCACACAGGAGGCTGAACACTTCTTTTCTTTTCTCTCTTTATTTCTTTCCAGCAGCACCTGGCCCTGCTACGGCTTATTTCAAACAGCAGTGGCATGTGCGAAGAGCTCACCTGTCGTTGTAGGAGTATGTGAGAGAAGAAAAAGCGAGGACTGGTAGCTGGCAGCTCCTGTGAGCACCCAGTTTGAGGTGGCAGATGTGTCACATTGTGCGGGTAGCTACCTGCTTGGCAGCGACGAACCGTCTCACCGCGGCTCCATTTGTCACTTGCCTTCTCTTTCTCCCTTTGTTGTTCCCTCTCAGGGCGACTTCTTAGACCACTGATCCACCAATTTGCCATCGCCTCAAACATCCCAATTAGCAGAAAGACACCGAAACAACTTAACTGCTCGCTCAAACTTAAAAAGTCAGAGTATTAAAAACAACGGAGAGGCCATTTGACATTTGGATTCAGTTGAGTGTGCAGAGAGGAGAACCTGTTTTCACCTGCGGAAGGCAATTAAAGTGGCCCGAGTGTTTGACAGTAACTGTACCTGAGAGCACAGCTTCACAATTACAGCTTCATTATATAGAAAGAAAGCTTTTTCTGCTTTTCTCATCTTCTCGGTTATATCATCTCACTCTTGAATACTACAGACACACTGTTTTCCTCATATTGTAAATAGGAGGTTGTGAAGAGTTTAGTACATTTTGCATGATGTTTTTTCCGCCATTCAATTTTTAATTCCTTACAAGATCATATTACATTTACTAATCCCCTGGGAACTATTAGAGCACTCTTTAATTCAGTTAGTTATCATATAGCCAGACTTTACTGTGGTATTTCCATTACATAATACGTTTTGGTTTAGTATGTGACACCTGTAGATACTAATTATTCATTCATTACATGCATCTTTGTTAATTTAAACTTAAATGTTGTATTCTCTTATAACAAGAACAAAACAATCCCTCAGTGCACATTACGTGCTGCCAAAGCAAAAATTAATAATTCATATTTTTCTTTACTACTGCAACCTGCCTTGTTTTATCCTTCAAAATATAAACAGTGAATTAGTGAAAATTCTTGAAACAAGTAAATTAGTTGCACACAATAATCTTAATTCAAGACCCATTTACTAGCTAGTGAGATTTATATTATATAGATTTAGTTGTGTGGATATAATACATTATGGACTGAAATATCTTCCAGAAGATAATAAGTTCAAATTGGCTCCACCTCAACAAGCTCAAACATCAAAAGTTTAAGAAGCAATGGAGGAACATGAGAGAAAGTTTTGTGTTTTGTTTTTTTCACTTCAGTGCAATACCTGGAATGAGTGCCAGACTCCATGTCCGTGCTCTATGGGCAAAATGTGAGGATATGGACGGTGCCAAAACAGTGTTTGGCACAAAAAGAAAGCACTTCCCAGCCTCACTATGATGGCGCTCTGCCCAGTCACTGCTAGCCTTTGCCGGTTGCAGCCAGCTTCTCCACTTTGAAGCTGCGAGGACATTTTCTCCCCATGAGCGTCTGACAGGCAAATCAAGACATGTTTCCCCCACTGAGCTACAACGCAGGTTAACTTGATCAATGCAATCATAGCGCTGGCGACAAAAACATACTAAGATGGGGTTCATTAAGGCCCAAATTAGCATTCAACATCAAAGGAAAGCGCCCTGATTGGCTCTGATTGATATCGTTATGAGAGCGTTGATTGTGCAGCCACAGCTCTCTCTGTCAGTTGGCTGTAAGAAAAAATAAAGAAATCTCTTCCACAGAAAGAGAGAGAGGAAGCCTTGACCCGATATGGTCGCCTGGAGCTGAGCCGAGGTCACCATGTGTTCATTTCTTGGATGTAATGAAATGTCGTGCTGGAAGAAATAGGTCCAATCTCGGCCTCCAAAAACAGTTTGGATGATGGGAGAGGAATTGGTGGCAAATGAGCTCAAGGGGAGTAGAAACAGTGGTGGAATTGGTAGCGGAGGATTGACATGTTCTTGATTCCCTGAGTAAATGACGCGGAGGAAGCAGGTGGAGCCGGGCAGAACGGCGGTGATGTCTTCCGTCGGCTCCTGGGATGTAATTACAGGGTAATGGAAAGATCATGTCTGAGGGGCTGCTCATACATTTCAGTTTTAATTTGAACAGACGCTGTGTGAGTGGTTCACAGCCTGGACGCCTGGACATCACAGGTTGCTTTTTTTGAACAGTTCCAACAAAGATCACCATAAAGTCACATGAATATATTTGAATAGTCCACTCTTAACCAGAGCTGAAGTTGATTAATTGATTGACTAAATATTACATGGCACCAATCTTGATATCTGATTAATTGCAGAGTAATTTTTCAATGTTTTTAACGTCACGAGTACAGTATGTCCAACACAGCTCAACAGAATGTGTGGTCCTTTGAATCATTTCATCAGTCCTTTCATTCACAAAGAGAGGAGATTAAACAAATAAAAGCAGAACTTTATGAAGCAGAAACATATTTTATCTGCTGTCCACTCCCACTGATCATCTCACAACCCCTCAGATGTAATCCTGAGACCCCTTGTGGAGGTTCAGACTAAACAAAAGAGTGAATTCCTCCTCTCACCTCAATTTTTCCCAGTGTTTCACAAGACAAAAAAAAAGTACAGATTAGAAAAAAAAAGTCCTGCTTCCTGGAATTGAACACAGGTTTTACTCATTTAACGGGATGGGAACTATTGTTCTAGACAATTCTGTACACGTCACATTGAGATTCTGCTGACTGTAACTGTCACAGTGAACTAAGGTCACACGCGTCTTTTAAAGAAGATGGCAAGTTTCATATTTCAAGAAAAAAAAAAAATCAAAACAAAGCATCAAAAAGCTTGAGGAGTCTGATCTCGAATGGAGGCTACGAGGGATGAAGTGGAGGCCTTTTCCTTTGGGATGTCGGACGCTTTTTGAAAAATAAATAAATAAATAAGGAAAGGGAAAGTGAAGCGGCCGCTGACAGAGAGGTGTCCCAGAGCATCATGGGTAGACGCACTCAACAGCTGCCACCTCCTTTTATGCAATGTGACGACATCAAAACATCTATGCCCCGAATCTCGTCTTCCACTTCCCTTAAAAATGTTCTGCCTTCGGGTTGCCATGGATACAGGTAGACCAAGCGGGAAAGAAAGAGAAGAAGAAGAAGAAGAGTGACTGTGAACTCACTTTCACTCATCTTTTTTTATCACTTTGATCATCAGGTGATTCAAATTTCTAAGACAAGCATACAGTAGTTTTCGGGAATAGCAGCGGCCATTATGATAATCGGGGGCCGAAACCCACCCCATGCTTTTATTGCAGTAATCATGGAAATGTAGACCGTCACAATGGCTACACTCGCAATTATTGTTTGTACTGCAGCTGCAAAAACAAATTGTCCAATTACGGCTTCAAAGCAGAGGAACTACAGAAATGTATCCTCCTCACTGCACCGTGCCACATCTCAAACTAAAAGATGGATCAGGCGTCCGCTGTGGGACGATGCCGGCTGTTTACCGATTGAAAATGTCAGCGTGAGGCCGAGTTCAGCAGTAGATCCAGCTTCTGCCCCGTCAAACACAAATCATTTCCATCTTAATGGGAACATTTGACTGACACCTGCCATCTCACATTGCAGGCTCATGTCGGAAAGCACCACAGTGTTCATCAGCGCGCGCGCGCGTGTGCGTGCGTGCGTGCGTGCGTGCGTGTGTGTGTGTGTGTCAGAAGGTCTGTCAGAGGCAGAGAAAGATGGAGAATGAGGGATGGAAATGAATACAAACGTGTCTGGGTTAAAAATGTGTATGTAGGTCATTAGTCAAATAGTTGACCAAAGAAAGTTCATTTTTAGAATGATTAATTATGAAAGCCATTATCTCAGAGCAGAAGACACGTATCTTGCCGTCTGTCCCAAACACACAGAAGAAGATAGGAAAGAAAACCTTCACGTGTTCTGCTTCAGCCAGGTGGAATATAGTGTGCAAAAGGAATTTAAATGTGTGGAGAAGTCAAGACTTCATCGCGCATTTTTTTTGTAAATAGCCTTTGTTGGTTGTCTCTGTTCTTAGCTTACGCTATGTTCAGTTAAGTGTTATTTGTCGTGCTGCAACTAACGATTACTTTTATCTCATAAAATGTAAGAAAATATGTTATAAAAATGGCCAAAACAATTTTTATCTTCATCTAACATATAAGATAATCGCTCATCAAAATAGTGGCATCGTAGTGCCTACCTGACTTCATTTTCAGCTCAAACTATTTTGTATTTTAGTCTTATTAATTATTGTTTTATTATTGTTTTATCCATTCCTCAATTTAGTTTTTTATGTTGCCGTCTTGTTGGTGTCTACTTTGCAAAACTAAGCTCAATGTGACTACGGTTAGATAACGCTGAATAACATAAACCATGTTTGCTGCTTGCATTTTCTGAAATGTGTTGGTATTTATTTATTGCTTTTCTCCTCCTGAGTGTCTTTGGGACAAATCATCTCGGGTTATGGGAAATTGTCTCGGCCATTTTTACTATTTGTATCATTATATAGATTAAATGATTTATTGAAAAAAAAACTACATTGACAATAACCTTTATCTCTGGCTCTGTATGCGTGTGTCTGTAAAGGAGCGACAGAACGATGGCAGGATGGTCAAAGGTTCTGCCAGAATAATCAATTGCATCTCCACAATAGAGTGGCCACGATCAGCAGCCCCCGTGTCTGCCCCTGATGGAGTGATGCATGGGCCCGTCTCCCTGTGGTAATCAGACCCGGACCAGCTGCAAACCAAAGCCGTGTTCAATCTGCCCACTGGACTGACGCTGCTCCACAGAAGGAACGAGGAGGACGAGACAGATAAGAGTTATTGCTTACGATTTGATCAATTCCCATTCTGCTTATCGATTTTGATTCTTGGTTCCAATAATTTGCATATTACTGGGGGAAGAAAATATATGTTGAAGGCAACAACTAACTATTTTCAGCAGGCTTGGGTCACCATGAACAGCATCACAGATATTCTGTGATTCTGGAGTTATTCACCTTATGTATCTCTGCCAAAACCCCAATAATTGCTACTCATTCAGGGCCATATTAAACTGGAAGCACTTTTTTTTCTTTACTTGCATTATTCTCCTTTTTTTTTTTTTTTTAAAGAAATATTTTTAAATGTGTCTTCCCCCCAAATGTCATGCTGCCTAAACAGATTTGCTATGACATCCTCTTCTTTCTTCCTTTCTTTCTGTATTATTTACACCAGATCAGTTTGAACAACATTGTCATGGAATAAAAGGTAAAAGAAGAAACAGCTGAATAACAGAAGAGGAGTACATGATGACACTCAGTTGCAGTTTGGACAAACATCCACACTTTTTTATTGTTTCTGTTGCACAGAAATCGCATTGTGAAGTTTTGACCACACTTTTAAGCATACAAACACCTTATATATGCATTAACACGTTCAAAGCCAGCAAGGTACAAGGCCTTGTGTCATATCATTCCAAACTTGTAAAAATGAATCAAGGGAACGGCAAAGCATGTTTCTTAACAATATCCTGGCTCTAAAATTGAGACAGAAGTGTGAATGCACAGTGCCCTGATGCAGCTTGGAAATATAGGTGAGACGCAAATAATTGATTTTTCACTTTCATCCCACACGTGAGGTCTTTTTATGGGCTTATGTGTGTGTGTGTGTGTGTGTGTGTGTGTGTGAAGGCTTTGTGTATTTCTGCCAGTTTGTATTTAGTCTATATAGTCACGTCAGCGTGCACATCCACGGTGCCATAATCTGAGCCCTCACATTCAGGTTCAATTCGTTTGCATCACATTTGTACCCACACAGCGTGACGTCTACCACCTGGATACTGTCACCTGGTGATAAAATACCTTCCTGCAAAAATGGAAGTTGTCCTACTTACCAGAAAAGACCAGTTCTGGGATTTCAGCAGACTTAATACCTGATCTACACACCTCTCCACTTGGGAATAGGCCAAGAACTGTTAGCTTAAGCCTGCATGCATATTAACCAATACATCAAACTCCTTTTCACCCCCGACAGTCAGAATGCAGTATAATCCTATTTCTAACCTACTCAGAGTGATGGGTTCACTATCCCCGAGCCACCGGAGAGCGTGAATACAAAATCCTTTTTAGTAAAGTCAGCATTCATCTTCACCTGTACTTTACCGCAGACAGAAGGAAGCAGAACATCGTCTAATATGAATGTCATGCACATACAGCAGCAGAGGAAGCTTTCTGAGACCGGCTTCAAACAGACTGAACATGGACAGTAAAGGACTTGAGAGGTTTAGAACTCCCAGTTGTTAAAAGGGTGGTTATGCTGCGAGGCTTCGCAGAGGTAAATGTTAAAACAAATGACCCACATGGGGAAATTAAGACAGCTGCAAAGCAAATAATAAAGGAAAACAAGAAAAGGACAAATGAGGTCTGTATTTACATTAAACAAGCAATTTACACTTGAGAACGCACTAAATACGGTCGACATCAAAGGGGTGAGTGTGATTAATGTGTGTATTAGTGCATCTAGAGGGTATGCAAACAGCAGCAGTCGCAGTAGAATTTACAAAAAAACATTTTAGGCACAATTATTTATTTAAATAAAACGCAAAATATGAATAATGACTGGATGGACCCCCAGCACAGCAATAAATTAAAGCTAAGTAATTGTTTGATTTTGGTTGAGATTGTTTTAGAGAGGGGTTGTGTTATGTTGCGATTTGTACACACCCTTCTCCTCAAGTTAGACCTGCAACGAAAGCTTTTTTTTGTTTTTGATTAACCTGCCAATTATGTTCTTGATGAATTGGTCCATATAATGGTGGAAAATATAAAAAAGGACCTTTCACAGTATCCTCAAGCCCAAGGGGCCATTTAACACTTAAACATCTTCAGTTTATTATCACACAATCCAAAGAAAAGTAGCAAATCGTCGGAGCTAAACGGATGAACGTTGGAATTTTTGCAAGAAACAACACAAACTGGATCTTCACAATTGCTGGACAGAATGGCTTATATGTATATGCTATTTTTTTCTGATTTCATAGCACTGTGCAAGTGTTGTTTTTATCTTATTCACACCCGTCTGTGCAGCATGTGTAATACCGCGAGCTGCAGCTTGTGCGAGTATGTGTAACTGTAAACGTGAAGCTGCAAATTGCTTTGAAAGAACACATGTATTGTACACTACAGCCCTTCCCTGGAATTATGAAGCACGGCGTGAACGCACAGATATTGTATTTCCTGCATGAATAGGCAGGCAGACCGCGGGTTGTGACTGATAGGCGAATGGCTTTCAAAACCCCAGCACTGGCTGTTGCAGAGTTATGGTTGTAAAACACTCAGGATTGATTTTTTTTTTTGAGCATTTGCTTTGCCTACAGAGGCCTGTTTTGCAACCATTACAGTGTGATCCGTGCTTTCCTTTTAGAATTGTAAACATCTTCTCTGGCTTCAAATCAGACCACCCAGTGACGATACCGACCGTAGAGCGGTATTACAGGCTGCTCGTGAGCCGGATGACACGAGCTGCATGTCCACAGCAGCAGCAGCAGCGAGCCATCAGTCAACCGACGGCCATACTCGGCCTCACTAAGACACAAACTGCACCGTGGGATTGTGAGTATTAAAAGCAGAGAATCAAATAGATGAATTCTCGGTAGGAATCATAACTCCAACTGCCAAGTGCCTGAGAGCAATCAATCATGGGAAACCACAGTCGAAAAGTCTATTCTCTAATCTCATCCCGATGGACTGCGGCACCGCAGCAGATACCTGAGGTGAAAGAAAAATACCAATGAGATTCATACGAGCAGATAAAGAAAGAGCTGGAGAGGAACAATGCAACATTTACATAAACAGCAAACAGGATTATAATTTATCGTCAGCGTACAGATGGAAGCTTTCATTGAAAGAAGCCCCGGAGAGTTTCCTGTGTGAATGGTTCTGCCACATGCAGCCAGGAGGGACCATGAACTCGGACTCAAGAAATGCTCATTGTAAAGATTGAAGGGGAGCGAAAAAGTGAAAGAGGGCACACGCTTGTCCTGCTCCGTTCATCGGACATCGTGGTTTGATTAGTCGTGTAAAGCATGTGATCTTCAATTGCAGAGGCGGAGAAAAGAGTGAGAGGTTGAGAGAACTAACTCTGTCAGCGCAACAATAAGATATGTTAAACCCCCCCCCCCTTCGCCAAAGGTGAACCGGTGACTCCTTTATCCCAGGGCAACCTCACTTTGTGTGCAAGCTTAGAGTTGCACCACTACAGGAGAGCACAGAGGGGGAGGGGGAGGAGGAGAGAGAAGCCATGCATTCAGCTGGCAGCGACATGGAGCGATGCTTCAACCAAGAGAAATAAGATAAAGCTGAGGAGAGAAAATGGGCAGAAATGAGATAAAAAGGGAGAAAAGTAAGGGGGAGAAAATAGACTTTGAGCAAAGACAACTTAACGTTGCAAGTCATGACCGCAACTTTGGAACAAACTAATTTTTTACACTATCATCGTTGCATCAGGAACCGTGTCTGGACACGTCCTTTTGATTGACGGCTGAAGGACATCTCAGCAGCAGCGAGACCGGGCTCCATTACTCGCACAGCGAGCAAAAAGGACATGCACTGCAACCGTAATGATACATTGAAGGGGCTATTTGTTGGTGAGGAAGGGCGAGGAGCAGTCGGCCCGGCCCCGACAGCCGTTCATCCTCCCCAATCATCAGATTCCGAGGGGAGTGCTCCCAAATCGCTGCTTGCTTGACTGCTAAGAGGCCTGGCCCATCAGTTGTGCTAAATATTAAGAAACGGATCAATTACCCCCTCCGCCTGGGATCAAAATAACGTTTTAATGTTTGTGTGCTTCTCTATATGTACCTGTGTATGTGTTATTGTGTGCATTGTCGCTCCACACACAATCCTGCATTCGTCTGTGGTGAAGATGTTAAGCCAATAATTTACCTGAGCTGTTACACAGACGTGGAGGTTCCTCCAGGGAACAAGTGAGGATGATGAATAATTGAATTTCCCCAGGCTGCGAACGGGGAGATTTCATTTATTATTTATCATCTAATTGATTACTGCAAGTAGGCTTTCTAACCTCTCCCACAATTAATGTGCTGCTTTTTATGTGCTTAATTAATGGCCACTGCAGCTTCATGAAAAACACACACTCAATTACATCTGGAATAGAAAAGCCGCGGCAGTCTGTGCCGTATCGCTGCGCTGGGGACGGCACGGAGACATTATTCAGCCCAAATGGAATTCAATAAGATGGACTTAGTCTTCTAGACAAAATTGGACGATTTTTCATGTTGTTGACATGCTGCATCTGTGGCAAAATTGCAGCTCAAGTCTTCCTCTTGACCGAGAATCCACTTTGAATCAACTTGGCTGTCAACAATCTTAGCTGTGCAGCACCAGCTTGTTTGTTCTGAGACTGCGGCTGTCCTGTCCTCCTGTCCAGACTCTTCTTTGTGACACTGTGTCGATGTTCTTGGGGTGGGGGACATCATATTCAATGTGCTGCCTCTTTCATATTTGGTGAAGAGTTACTGTTTTGTATACAAACAATACATGCACACACACAAAGATGTGCAAACTCACACTTGCACACACATTTATCTTTCTAGCTCGTTGTTTGGAGAGGCCGCCACCCAAACCAATTCCATGGGTTGTTGTTTTGAATAAAAAGCGGTTATGGCCAACATTGTCTGAATTCAAAATACCCTCTTGGCAGCATGAGCTATGGTGTTTGTTTAGGCTTGCAAAACAAGTGCTATCATTTCAAATTGCCACGTTTCTCCATTATATTCCAGCTTCGACATAATAGGAAGGACTCCTGGACAAACGTGAATTCACTGTTTGCTATCCTAAATTTCACACTTCTACACAATTCATTCTGAACTAAGAAATATGAAAAGACATATTGGAAAATACAATACAATTATAATCATCTCCCGTCTTTCTCCTGTCTGTTGAGAGTTGCGCATGCACACTATTGATCGGCCAGGTGAGTAAAACGTAAACCAGGGCTATCAAAAGTTTTGGCAATATTTTACACAGAAAAATCTGTAAATCTAGATAATAAAAGAAGTTCTATGGTATTCATTCTTTGTTTGTGTTTGTTGCATGCTTTACATCACTTAGTCTTTCAACCTCTCCAGCAACAACTCAGCCATCAGTCCCACCACACACAGACACTCCATTCCATTTCCAGGAATGCATTGGTTGCAGCCAAAGCCACCGGGATCGATACTCTCACTGTTAAAAGCCAGCTCGTTGACCCCTTGAATAATACTGTAAAGTGTACTGAGGCAATAATGGGGCTTCTTCTATTGAATCAAATTCTTGCGTCTTTGAGGTTGGAAAAACATCCAAAAGCAATACTTGCCTCAGGTGAAAGAGTAACACTTTCTATGCTGGAACCACTATATTTCTTTGTGCTGCTGTCAATCAAAAGAATATATTGAATTCTTGGATTTTGTTCAAATGTCTTCAGTTCATCCTTAGAGGCACAAAAAGCCTCTTTTTCTAAATTGCAGATGGACAAAGAGGAGCAGTGAAGCTTCTGAATACGACCTTGGGACTGTGAGCTATGCAAAGTCTGAATGAAAAGGCCTGAATGCCACCAGGCTGACATCATTAAGAACAGCCTAATGATCCCCTGGATTTGATTTGTTTGGCCTGGTCCTTACTGACTGGCGTGACTTGTGGAAAGAAAAAAAGAAAAAAACCCGCACAAATTTCATCAGTTTCTCAGCAGGGCTTCTATTGAGGTTTGGGCTCATTTGGGCCTGTGCCAAAGCTCCTCCAGGCTGCGTCCAATTACTCCAGCAAGAATGTTCTGTACCACTAAAGAATAAAGACTAATTGAGGGGCTTATACAGGGAGAAAACTAATAGACTGATTTAGAGAAAGCGGGGACACATCAATATGCAGAAAAGTAAAGGTCTTGTGTTTTCCTTGCAGCATAGAAACACTATTCCTGTTCTTCTTAATCATGCAATAATCCACTCACAGTCACAGAAACGTATCCTACCAGGCTCGGCGTGGCTGCAGTTCTGTCAAACAAGCTGCTATTTTTGAGTCATTCAGTGAGAGAGTTATTATTACAGGATTGTACAAGATAGTTTTAAATAAGCAGGATGCTCCGGTGCATGAAGTACAACATTTGAACAAGCTATAATGCAAGATGTGTGAGCTGCTTGTTATGAGATGTTGTTCTTATCCAGTGCCTCTTAATTCCATAATAAAAGCGAAAGGTGTAAGAGTGGAGCACAGTTATTCTAACTCTGCACAAATGGGATTAGGTGCTTGTACACAGAGCAGAATGAGGGTTTGGGGATAGGGAGCTTTCCTTTCACGGTTAAGCCTGCGGCTGGGACTACAGAGGCAGGTTACCCTGCGATTACGATGATCCAGTTAGATGTGAGGAAATGAAATTTCTTCCAAGGACACTTTTCGGCTCTTCAGCAAAAGGACAACAAACAGATAAAAATGCGAAGGCAGCCGCTGCTCACACACAGGCAGCAGACCACACGGACACGAAGGTGATACAAGCACACAGGAGCGAGTTCAGGCTCATTTCCACTTACTGTACTTATTTATTTATCCTGGCACCCACTGTTAAAGCTATTGTAATACAGTATGAACTACCAGGCTTTTTGTGAATGGATTCCTGTTTTTATGTTTATGAACATTCCTAAATTACACTTGCAGAAGGCAAGCCTCGTGGCATTAAAAGAAACATGAGTGAATTTGACATGAGCGCAAGTTGCAATTAAAAGGAAATGCCTGATCCTGCCAGTTCAGAAAGTCTGTGAGGTCCTGAGATACTTCACGAATTGAGAAAGGCAAAGGAAAATTGATATTCCAATTAGGTTATAACACCATGATTACTCAACTTATAGTGCACCAACAGCTAGATTGCATATTGTACCTTGTACTCTGCAGTCTTTTAGCTGGTTTAGATCAGCTGCACCTAGCTTTGAACCAAGATAAAACAAGAATAAGAGTCTACAGTACATCCATGTGAGCAGCTCTATGAAGCCGTACTTTAGCACAGCGGTAGAGCTAACTGCTAATACCAGCATGCTAACGATGACAGTGCTAGAATGATTAGCAGGTGTAACGTCTCCATGTTAACCATCTTAGTTAAGCGTGTTACCATGCTAACATTTGCTAATTAGCAATAAAATACAAAGTTCTGAGGCTGATGTGATACGTTTTGCAGTATCGGACACATTTAAATTCCGACCCGATGGTGCCGCTAAAGGAAAAAGTCCGGAGATCACCAATGTACAATTTATCCTGTGAGGCTAACGAATGTCTGAAACTAATTTCATGGCAAACCATCAAATAGTTGTTGAACTATTTTAGTCTGGACCAACAGAAACTGACATTGCCATTTATAGAGCCAGGGTTAACTGCGGAAACAATCACTGTCACATCCCTATATCCCATATTAGAAGTAAAGCTACTCTATATTTCAGATGGCAGCATGACAAACTCATTAAACTCAGTGATACGTAATCCCCACACAGAAATACTCAGATAAATCATCTCCATCTACAATTGTCCCCACCTGCACCGGCTGAACCATATTTCTCAGATTTCAACCAGACATTTTTCCATTTTTCTTTGCCTCTCAGCACAGTTTATGTAAGAGGCCCGGTGTGATGGGGGATGGGGAGTTAGAAAAGGCACAGTACCCTTCAACTGGCAGGAGAGTACATCCCAGTCTTTAAAGCGATCCTCTCCTTGCCCACTCTGATGAACATCAACACCCGCTGGACCACTGAGGCTCAGATTATTTCAATTGGCTTCCCATATACAGTAACTGACTGTACTGTGGAAAAAGAATAAATCACCTGGCACTAATTTATCTCCACTGGGACACACGGTCAGGGAGGATATCATTTCTCTGCTGCAGTGGGTGATGGGAGAAAGATGAGTTGAAGAAGATAGACACAGTGGGCTTTCATTGGCTGCTTAAGCTCAAACACAGGGGACGTTAACCGTAGTCAGACTTGTGCAGGATGAATGCTGAACTGCATTTAATACTTTTAATGATTTTAAACAATGTTTGTTTTCGATGAAGCCCAAACAGACACCAGAGCAGAGTGACGGAAACGCTATTGTGGACGTGCTGCACTAATCAGAGACAAAATTGAGGTGGAGAATAATGTGAGACGCCCTCAAAGTAAACACTGCATGCAGTGCAGCCTTTCAACGTGGCCAAGCTACAAATCTGCAAGAAAGAAAAGGCAAAAATACAAAAAAAATCCAGTCCCACCAAGCTGATAACAACGGATGAAAAAGATGTAATTACACTTAGCTGCTTCTGCAAAGACTTTATTCAGATCACATAATGTTTGTGAATCAGTGGGACACAGTACAAAGTCACTGTTGCATGGTGCAGGTGCATAATATGGCCTGGCAGCTGATATTTAGTCAATATTGAGGTCAGAAGTGAATGGTGAGACTTCGGCACAGTTGGAAATTAGGTCAAATTAGGATGGAACATTACCAGAAGGTGTGGCGGGGCCTGGCATCAGTCATGACTAAGCAAATTACCTTTTCCTTTAAAAGCTTTGTGTCACAGCACTCTGATGTCCAGAGGTCATCCATCGACTACCGTAAATTAAATTAGTTTAAAGGAGATGTTTGATGTTGTTTTGATAAGTGAAATGTAATGTAAGAAATAGCTCAGACATAGTCTGCTGTCCACTGATGTTTCAGTTTCTTATTTTAAATCAGTTGATTTGTATAATGTTTTGTAAATTAAGTTTTCCGATTAGGGATTTTATTTTATTAATTTTAAAGATTACAGTTCAAACAAGTATGGGCAAGAAAAAAGCTTGGGTGTGCCCAAGATCAAAAATGCAACTTCACTGGCACACAGGCCCCACCATACACCATAATGAAAATACAGCCCAGAGGGTTGAATATGTATTTGAAATTTCAATATATCAATTTCACAACATTTAAAAAAAAATGTTTAAAAGATGTTGCTTTTATCATAATATAAACCAAAAAATTATAAAAGATAACAAAAATAAATCCCTGTACTCATTTTGAATTCAGCCGCATCACTTTAAAACAGGTCAGGGGGACTTGGATATCTTTCTGGAGGCGCTGCGGGAATGAGAGGCGCACGGAGAAAGTTTTCATATGATTCCTGCATGTCAGGTTGTGATTGAGACGCACTGATCGACATTAGCTGCTTTCATGAATATCAAATTGTTCTGCACGTCGTTTTAAGCAGGAGAGTAAAGGTCAAATCATTCAGTCTAAGGACAAACTTTGCTCCCACGGCAATACATGCTGCACACACTGCAAACTAACGGGACAACTGAATCTGCCTTGGCACTAAATGATGACAGGGAGAAAAAACGTCAAAGTAGAAACAGGTAAAGATCATCTCTGATAGGAGTTTACAATTTACAGCATTTCTCTCAATGTGATATGTGTGATATTCATATTGTCTCTGTGTGTGTGTGTGTGTGTGTGTGTGTGTGTGTGTGTGTGTGTGTGTGTGTGTGTGTGTGAGCGCTTTCCTGTGTTATGACCCAAAACAAAACCATATTTGGAGACAGAAATGGGTCACCCAAATTAGAGGGAAAACAACATTGACTAGTGCAAAACACTATACCCCTCCCCCGCCACATTCCCTCACAAAGAAAGCTCTTAAAATTATGGTATTTATACGACGCCACCGGGACATAAACAAAGATTTAAGTTTATGAACTTAAGTGGAGAATAACAAACGAATACGTCACGGTACTTTGCAGCTCTAGTGCTCATATGAGCAGAAACGGTTAGACTCATGGCCCGTGCTTTTTCTCCCAACATTCACAGTGTGTCCCTCATCCCAGAAACACGTGAAAGTGGTGGATTGAAGACCACCAACCAGTTATAAACGTGAACGTGATCGACCCAGAATAGAAATAGGCAGGCAACAAGATGAGCAAAAAAGTGTTTACTTCCTCCCAAGGAGAACCAGAGCAGAATTTCAATTCTCAGAAAACATATGCCTTGATTTGCGTAGCTGTAGTGTGAAGTCTATTGTTAGAATGAGGGCTTTGACCTTTCTTTGTTGGCTTGACAAGATTGGAGCAGGGTAAAATGAGGTCCATAATGTGGCTGCTACCAATAATATATAATAAATATACCCCTCTCTATTTACAGTATCTCTTTCTCCTTTCTGTTTCCCTTCTCCCTCTCGTTACCACTCTCACCCCCCGTCTCCCTCTGCATTTTTCTTTCTTCTCCTTCCTTTGTCTTTGCAAGCTTTCCCTCTCCGCCTCTTCACTCGCTTTCTCCTGCCTCTCCTCCCCATCTGTCTGTCTTTACTTTCCTCTGCCTCTCTGCATCTTTCATGGGTAGAAACAGTCTGTCACACATGGGAGAGGACCACTTACAAGGGGAGTCTAAGGGCCCTTCCCCTGAAAAAGTAGATTTTGTTTTTTTACAAACAATCCTAAAACTATCATTTGTGGAGCTTTTCTGCTCGAGGCTGTTTGCTTTAACAGGTTAATGAAGCCTGTTTACGCACTGAATAGCTGTTATCCCACAGTAAATAACGTAACAACAGACTAACTCTTGCTCCATATTCTGTTTATGTCCTGAGTTGAAGTCAGTTTCAGGCTGTTTATATGTATAAATAAAACATGTGCATGTGCACCCACATGTCTGTTATATACAGAGGGTCTGACAGCTGTCTAGCATCACCTGCTGCCGGATCAGACTTCTCTAAAAAAAAAAAAAAAATAAAAAAAAAATGGTGAACTGCACTTGCAAACCCCAAGACATGGGAGTAGAGAAAAATATATAAAAACTATTTCCTGAATGATGGATTGTCACTGGCCAAATATCAGCAGTCGGTACTTGGGAACTCTTAAAAGACCAATCACCATCTTTTGACAAAGTGTGTTATAAATTCAGAGTTTTTACCCTCAGTATTTTCTGTTTTACCTTCCTCTTCCACAGCAATTCCAGGTTTAGAGTCTCGCCCAAGGACACTGACACGAGGAGCCAGGCATCTAACCGTCAATCTTGCGATTAATGGACGACTCGCTCTACCTGCTGAGCCACAGCTGCCCCGTATTATTCAAGTTGTTGGCTAAATATCTATTTCAAAGCCATGCACGGCTGGTACTGTAGATGACATATTTGTGCTATGCAATCAACAGAAAACTGTGGTGTTTGACAGGAAGTTATTTCTTTGAAAAGATTAAACAGAATGGATTGGGGGAGGTGGTGCAGCTATCGTGCATGTACACCAGCAAGTCAATGTGAAGTCTCTTTGCCCAAATACAACTGCAACAATATTCATGCAAAAGTACTTTGTGACCAAGTTTGTCTGATTTCCATTCGGCTATTTTTAAGTATTGTCATACTTGCGTCTGACAATATATCAATAACCGTCTCCTCTGCTACTTCAATGCTGAATACTTCCATTAATTCCCCCCATGCACCCGAACAGCGAACAGAAGCATTATTTATCATGAAAACTGAGCGATGCAGATAGGAACCACGCTTGAAAGCTCAGGCAATGACACATGATTCTTTGGGGGGGGAAAACAGAAAGGCAACACGAGGCCTTGACCTCAAATATCCAACGACAAAATCTGCACGTTTGAGGGATTACATCTCATAAATACAGTCCTGACCGGCTAAAGGATTCTCTGCAGCATAATGAGAATTCCTTGTTTTATAAGCGCTACAAAGCCAAGTTGTTATGAGCAGCCATTGTAATTTATTACTGTTAAACTTTTTGGTTGTTTTTAATTAGAACTTTTTGACAACAAAATAAAATGAATTAATGAGGCTTTTATTGGGCATCATTTTGTGTCTTTTACAGTGGAAATCAAATATGAATCTAATTGAAATGCTGTTTATTTGAAATAAATGTTTTTAACAGAAAAGTAATTTTTTTTTGTCTGTGCTATAAATCTTTATACGTTTGTATCTCTGGATTGTCATACTGCTGTGAGTGAATAGCACAGTATAATAGGAGATAAATGAGTTTTCTTTGAACCCTTTGTCCACCCCCCTAGGAATACTACTTATGGCATCTTTCACTTCTTTCTATCTTTCATACACTCTAACTCCGTCTCTATTCCTCTCCTTCTCCTCCTGCCTCTCTGCATCACTTCCTCACGCACTCTCACATTTTCTGATGAGCATATAAACACACGTCTTCTCTTCCTCACCTCTCCTGATCCCCCCCTCCCTCCCTCCCCCACCTCTGTCTCTCTTCATCTCTTCTTTCCTCTCGCTGATGAGCATATGAACACACGTCTTTCTTCTCCTCTGCCGGCTGCTGCCTCCCTCTCTCCCTGCTGCTTCAGCTCAGCCCACAGGCAATTTTCACACAAGGCTGATTGAATTCACCCCCCCTTTTCCCTTCACTGTTCTCGCTAAGGGATGGAGATGACACAAGAAGGTCTAACCACCGCACACGTGCATATAAATGGACACTTACAAATGACTCACACGCGCACACAGGTCTGCACGTAGTCATGCAGTTGAGAAATTGAGGTCGAGGTGACACACTGTACAAACGTGCGTGGTCTTATATGGAGGTGAAGAGAGGGGCTAATAGCATATGCAAAAGCACCTGAAAAGACACGCTCGTGCTAATACACGTACACATGGAGACCCACGCAGAACTGCAAGTATTTCAAATATAAGAGAGGCTTCTGTGATAAAAAGACAGCCTCTTAAGACAGTGGAAATGGGGATAAATGCATCCATCTCTTGTTATATGACAAAATACATGTAAAAATAAATCAGTATCGGAGTATTTGATACATAAAAATCATTTTTTCAAAGGTTTGATGACTCATCCTGCACTCAGAGGCTTTTGTAAAAAAAAAAAAAATCATCCCATCAAATGAGACTTAGGGTAACCGGATAGCCACACCGTTCATATAAAACCTCCCTTCACTGTTTGTGGACGTGTTAGCTAACGATAGCAATATGAAGAGATGTGTGTTTGGATATCAGTGGGCAAAAACTTTTGTGTTTTCAACTGCCTCTTTGTCACAGCAGCGTGGGCAGTACACGCTGATGACTTTTCCCGGCGGGTGAGCGGGAAGCTACGGGCGCACAGAGCCGGTTGAATATCGGCAACGTTTCCCTTTCATCTCTCCCTTGTCCTCCACCTAATCTAACCGCCTCCTGTCCTCTGTGGCTCAGTGTTGCTGTAAACTCTAAGCCGGCCCGTTTTTTGGGGCGCCCAATGGCATGCAAAGGATTTTATTTAAATCACTCTTGTAACTGTACACAGCTCAAATGTTCTGATTAAGAGGGATAAAGAAAGTATATATATATATATATATACTGTCTATATACAAGTATGCCAGAACATTCACGTTGGGGTCTGTTAAATCTGAGTCGTGTTTTTGACAATTTACTGACTTTTTAAACAGTGAAACAATGAATCAAAAGCCAATTAACAGTGGAATCGGTAAGGCAGCCCTCAGGTTTCGACAAGTGGCCATACAGGTGGACTCATCACAGAAGGACACTCACATCTAACACCTGCAGTACTGTAATTGCCTCTTCTGTTAGGGCCATTTGGCCTGGCTAGGAGTGTGTGACGGTGAACGATGAAAGAGCGTCAAAAGGAGCGGCGGCCACTCGATTGAACAAGACGTTTAACTTGGGGACATAAAGACTAACCACGATCCTCCTGGGGCCCCGAGAAAACACACATAGTACACACATACGGTCACAACAACAGGAAGTTATTAATGGTCAGGTATTGCTCCAGTTCTGCTCCAAGCAGTTCACCAGCAAAACTGCATCCCGCGAGGAGCCATAATCAGTAGCCGCTCGCTCCCCAGCAATCATTTACAGCGGCACCAGCTGCCCAATGTCCTCTGGTCAAACTGGATGCGCAATCTCGTAATAGTCTCCCGCACTGAATCTCAGTTGATTTAAGTCTCTGCAGCAGCGACAGACCTTCAATCTGTCGGTTTTATCATTCGAATGGAGCAGCAGGCTCCTAGGACTAGACCCTAATGGGGGAGTCGGGGGGGGGGGGATCAGGTAGCTATAAATCTGTCTCACAGGGACCCTTCACAGAAAGCACACAAGTGAGCCTTGTGACGGATAACCCTGCCGGGGTAAAGGGGTATTGATACATCCGTCAGAAAACCGAGACGCCGTGCTCCATCTCACAGGAAAGATGGGAGCAAAGTGTAGTGTAAACGGCAAGAAAGTCCAAACGCAAAGACGAGGACTGCAGTCGTCTGAGCAAAACTTAGTGAGCAACAGAGATGATGGAAACTGTAATAACCAACACAACGATGTCTCCAGTGTGGTGAGAGGGAGAATGATTGATTGAGGTTGCTTTTACCCGCTTTGATTCAGTTCAAACTGACTTTGGTGCATTTCCCTGTTTGGTTTGGTTCTTGCAGGCTCAAACAGATTGAAATATACGTTTATATTATTGAAGTTAATTTGGTAACTATGTTAACATGCATGTGCGTCAGCAAGTGAAGGGATTCCCCGATTCGTCAGAAAGTGAGGTTAAATAGAGGTGTAATGAGCTTGTGTCCTACGGTGTGTATTTTAACTGTTTCCCATTGCATATTTAATGAAATGTAGCAATCACACAACAATGTCTGTAATATTAGAGTGCAAAAATCATCTTCCATCCTCCTACCTGTTTGACACCATTTATGACATCAAAAACCAGCTACAGTCACAACCAACCACGCTCATAATCAGTTGTTTCTTTGTGAGCTCCTTGTGAACACCAAAGACGATAATACACACACAAAGACCTTACTGCAATTTCATTTCCTGTCTTTCACCTGTCAGGTCATATGGCTTCATGACTACTCTTTTGTTTTTTGGCAATAATTCGGTATAAACACAAACTGAACCAGAACTAAAAGCCAACATTGTATAATTTGTTCCCATTCGTCCCATTTCTACAACAAACTACAGGTATTAAAGCACAATAAAAGATCTAAAGGTTTTAAAAGGTAGCTGCTCTTCCTTATCAACAGCTTTTCTTCACCCAGACTATGTGGCACGCATGTCCTTGCGTAAAAGCGAGATAAGACCAAACTTCATGGCTACTATACTTTTTCTTTGCACACACACACATTCATATTGTAAAATGTCATTATCGGTGCCATGTATAGAAATTTCCATGGACCAGTGAATAAAATAGGACATTTTCTGCATGGAATTAATGGCACGCAAATGTGGGATAATGGATTCAACAATATATTCTGCTCCAGCAATGTATTCACATTTCACTCATCCCAGCGATGGGGGAGAATTTAATGCTGCTCTCCCCTCAACTCGCTCGGCCTGCAAATCAATGTCCATTAAAGTGACTTGAGTGTTTATATGTCACTGGATCCTCTTTCCATTAATGCTGCTTCTGCACAGATTCTAGGCCTCTTTGACTGAGTGCCCGTTCAAAACAGTACGGGTGAGCGTGCGCTCCGGGAGGCTGCTACAGGCGGACGCTCGTTACGGTGACGTCGAGCCTCCACAGTGTGCCGATAATGAACTGGACCATTTGTGCTGTGTGCTTGTCACAGGCAATCGTTAAACCTGTATTTATCCAGCCAAGGCTTGCATGGTATTCATACTTCTCTCCTGGCAAGGCCGTGTTTCACGCTCGTAAAAGGTTTCACAGCTTCACACCTGGTCGCTGTCAATTGTAACCACGGGCCTTTACACTTGGGCCGCAGAGCAGCTTCACCGGAGCCACTGCGGCTTCTTCAAGGACACTTCCCTGGTCTCTGAGTATTACTA
Organism: Anarhichas minor; assembly: GCF_050575085.1. NCBI lineage: Eukaryota > Metazoa > Chordata > Actinopteri > Perciformes > Anarhichadidae > Anarhichas > Anarhichas minor. The sequence goes on along the minus strand of NW_027466481.1, from coordinate 2,057,550 downwards.
CTTTATTACTATCGTAAATTCAACAATAATGCAATGACAGCAGATTTGAAGCAATGTATACTTTGGGCTGATTATTTTGGACGGTCGTTGGTATGAAGAGGAAGCTTCTCAGACACCAGAATCAGAGCGAGTATTTGAACACACTTTCTTGTTGCAGTTGGGGACAAATCGCGGCTAAAATAAACCCAGAAAGAAAAAGTAAATTGATTTTAAGAGCAGCTTATATTCTCCGTTTTGTCAACGGTGTAATCTTCAGCTTCCATCCACTTTTAGCAGAGTACCTAACTGAATTTAGCTCAGCAATGTTGCTACTTTTTATTTTAATTTTCATTCTAGCTGGAAAAAATGAAGGCTGAAGAAAGAATTATACAATACTACGCTCACACATGCAGTCGCAGCCTGTTCATCATTCAAATTGCGGGGCTGGTTGGGGATAAAGGAGGCAGCAGATCTCCCCAGAGTAGAGGGATAACAGACATCTATTAATCTTACCTCCTCTCCTGTCAGGTAGTACGCCGCCAGCAAGCCGCCAACGTAACGGATGTTCACCTCAAAGAGGGATGCCTCACCGTTCTGTTGAACCAAGAGAGAGATCAAATTGTCAAATGTCAATTCAGTCAGCGGTAAAGCAGCACAGTGGTGTTTACGGGAAAGTTATAACATTGTAGTCAACATAGTTGTGATTACTTAGATGTGAGTTTTCATTGTAAATGTATTAAATAGCTGGGATAGCTGATTTGAGACCCCTTTGGCCGCCCGGATGTGGATATTAATACCGTATTTTCCATCACACACTGTAAACTTATGAAATCTCTGTGAATCATAGGCATGATTTTAAGTGAGTATGTACAGCGACTCGACTGTGTGTGTGTGTGTGTGTGTTTGTGTTTGTCTAACGACAAGTAAAATAAAGAATATCAGCAGACTTTTCCTCTTAATGTGTAAAAAACAGGCTCATCAAACAACTCTACAGACTACAGTCACACATTTCTAAAGACGTCTCTTATTGTACAACCTCTGCCATAAACAGTACTTTAGCGTTTTTTTAAAGAAAGGCAATTCGGCAGTGAATCTCCATGACAACAGCAGACGTGGTTACTAGGATAGGACGTGACAGAACTAAAGAAAACAAACTCCACTGATTGACTAATTGATAAACCTCATTATCCCTCATTAGGACATTGTGGTGTATTCACAAGTCTGTGACAGTAAAACACAGTGATGATGATAACAAGCCAATAAAGAAGTGCAACTTCAGAATCAGCATTAATTGCCAACATCAAAGGTTCAATATCAATGTATTAACATCATCTTCACCGCCAGATTAAAACCCCCAAAATACAGTATAGTCCAGAGGGAAGGCCAGAAATATGTGAACCTCCCATGCTCCTCTTCGTCTCTCTGTGCACCAGCTGCGATGGAGGTTCCCTCTCCAAATAAATCAACAACTCGAGCCAGGCCAGACTCAAGAAGTCAGGTCAGAAAGTCGAAGCCACGTAATCATGTTCCCTGGTGTTTTGTTTCCTCAGAACTCTCTTTTGTCTGAGGTGTCTCTCTTTCAACTGCAGGGCAAGATCGATTAACGGAGAGCGAGTGCACTGGCTCAAGTAGAGTTTCATTCAAAGTTTCAACCACTTTGTTGGATGTTTTTGAAATGTCATATTTGTCTTGTCTTCTTTTGACACCAGCAGAACTTTTTCATATTACAATAATTATAAATACAGAAAAGTTATTTTTAGATGACATATCTTAAACTCCCAAATAACGGCAAGCACCTTTATTTACTCTTTTTCTTTCATTATCTTGATGCGCCCAAATGTCAATATTCTCATTTTCACAGATTTTCTGCCGGTTAACATTTGCACTGCATGAAAGCTTGACTTATGACGTTATGCTTAATTTATCATGGTAGATACAAGTGTAGAGTTAAATGTAACCCACCCTTGATGATTTTCATCCAATTTTGTATGCAATCCAAATATATAACCTGTTATATATTTAGCATCTGTCTTTCAACTACTGTATGAAAAAGCTCAAGATACCTGCGAGCCCTTCATTTACCTCAAACATAAAATTGTATATTTATTGTACTTTTGGAAACTTTGCAGAAATATCTAATATTTCCATGCTTCCACTATGAAACCTTACATGGAGAGGTGCTGTGCTAAGTTGCCATTTCTGTTTGCCGACATTAAATGTATTTCTCTTCTATGTGAAATATAAAATAAGAGGAAACACTGAGTGTGTTTAAATATAACATAATTATTGCCTCTTACGCGAACTCAAGGTTGGATCCGTCAGGAACTCTTGGAGACCCATTGACAAGGAAATTGCCATCTCAAGTGTGGATGATAAGGAAATTGTAATTGGGTGCCAGAGAGGGCAATTAGCTGCACTCTGAAGAATAGCATAGAGATGTGGAGTTACTGGCATCGGTTCAAGGGATGTGTGGTGTGTGTGTGTGTGTGTGTGTGTGTGTGTGTGTGTGTGTGTGTGTGTGTGTGTGTGTGTGTGTGTATATATACACACTGGGCATCAACAAATCATCAAATGTGTTCTAATTTACAGTCAGTTTCATTTTACGAGAAATATTTCGCAACATGTCCCCAACTTGGCAACAAACACATGTTGACAAATAAAGGAAACGTTGAGAAGATCAATACCTCTCTCGTGTCTGTTTGGTAAATATGAAGCTGTTATGCTAACCTGTTAGCTTAGCATAAGACAATCCCATTAACACTTGGTTTGTTGTGATATTAAATATTACATTAGTGAGCTTTAGAGGTGCTGTTAGTTGGATTGTGTTATCTTTGCACAGAGCCTGGCTAGCTGTTTCCTCCTCTTTCCAGTCTTTATGCTAAGCTAAGCTAACCATCTGCTGGCTCCAGCTCCATATGTAGTGTAAAGACATGACAATGGTATCAATCTTCTCCTGTAACTCTTGGCATGTATGAGAATAAGCATATTTCCCACACAAAATGTCAAACTATTCCTTTAAAGTGCATTGTCCTTGTTATGTGTTATGGAACTTTATAAATCAGGTAATAACAGCAGGACTGTTTTACAACCACGGTGCTGTGCGCTCCATCCCTGAAGTCGGCACACTGGTGACACTTCTTGAGACAGAGCACTGATGCCTCTGGCAGGGCAGCTGAGCTGTCTTGCCAACCCTGAAATGAGTGGCCCATTCAGTAATGGCAATACGATGGCAGTGATTAGGAACGGAGTGTCTATTTATCACCAGGGACAGTGGCACTCAGCAAGACAGGCAGGAGATACAGTGAGGGAGTACAAGTAATGCAGACTATGGTTTTGCTAATCATACTTTAACTTCCCTACACAGGCCCAATAAATCACCCAGCAAGCCTTTTTCTTTAAATAAATACCACTGCACTGAAGATCCCATAAAGTGCGTTTTGATAAAAACAGGACTACAGACGCACTTTCTGTGAAGGGTTTTGTTGGTTTTTGAATCTGATCTATTTTTCATGAACATTGTTCCTGTGAAAATGGGGCAACCGTTCAGATCTGCATCTCCATTAAATCAACAAAAAAAAAAAGCAGGACCCGGGGCTCAGAAAGAGCACACAAACACAACACAACTTACATCGATTCAATCATCACATCACAAGCAAGATATCAAAACAGAACATAAAAAACAATGTCAAAGTTCTCCGAGAGTCAGTTCACAAGTTCTGCACTTAACTGCACAGCAGACTGGATTTGGCTCCGACTGAGGCTCACTGTACAACTGGTTGGAGTTTAACAGGGATATCCAGCTTGAGATGTGTATTTGTCCAAAACAAAAAGTACATTACTTTGTTTCTTTTCATCGTCCAAGTTTAATTTACAAAATACAACTTTTCAAAGCCGTTAGGGCTGTGCAAGCTTGAGCTGGTAATTGGAAAAAAAAACACATCTGGCTCATTTGAATATCAGGAATATCGTAATATATTATTTTCTTCTCATAATTACGTTATGACAAAAAGGGGGAAGACTAAAATGCATTGTTTCATTTCAGTTTCAGTGACTAATTAAGTTTCTCCAGATTTATGGTAAAACGGATGTTTTCATCCAGCTGAAAGCACAAAGTCATATTCATGACGAACAAAAAATAAAAATCAATAAAGAGCAGATTATGGGAAATGTCAACATGAATAATTCAGTTTCACTCATTGCGCTATTGATTAGCCTTTTCTCCGACTCAAGTCCGAATGTGACCGGTGGTGTCATCTCAGGTTATTACAGTTTGATAAAGTTTTAGACCTAATTTATAGGTTCTATGTTTAATTGTCCCGAAGATAAATGATAGATGAATCAGGAGGAAATCATAAGTGGTTCCCTGAAACCACTTCTATCCCAAAAAAAAAGTTACCCTCTCCCACTAAGAGACTAAATGCTGCAGCATGGAGTTCAATCCGACTGTGCTGCTGCTCCTCGAGGCACATTTAAGCGTGGGGTGCAGCAAGTATGACTAAGAAATCAGGTATAGTGAATAACACCTGTTTTTTTTACTCTTTTTTTTCTTGTCTCTCTTCACGGTGCTCAAGCTGAGGACCTAATTAGGAGGCAACACAAGGTTGTCAGAGTAAACACAGGAGCGAGAACCACCTCTGCCACTAAAAGGGAAAATGAGACTTTCTGAAAGATGATTACTCAAGAACAAGTCTGCATTGCAGTTTGCAGCTTTAAAGCACAAACAACCTCTTTACTTGCACAAACATGTTGGTGCTGAAGCTCTCAGACGCCATGGAAAACAAGTCTATACTGTAAATACTTGGAAGCGATTTGAATGCACAGCTCCTGTGTCGCCTTGTCTAGGTTATGGCCACTTTTACACCTAACCTGTATGTTTCGCTGAAACGGACCTTGGTGCGTTTGTGCGGTGAGTACGGTTTAATCTGTCAAACCCTGGTCCACTGCAGACCAACTAATTCAACCGAGACCACTTCCAAGGGCACTAAACTAACGATAAACACATTTTATGTACGTGTGCTGTTCAGGAAGTGATAATCAATCTGTATATTGGTGTGAATCATTTAGTAATCTTGAGAACCAGACAGTCAAAAAATGTTTTCAAATGAACCAAAATGGTGTGAAAAAAAAAAAAAAAAGCAAAGTTGACCTCTTGAACGTCTCAAACTAAGCATACAACTTGATACTGTATTAAACAATGCTTACGTATTGTAAATATGCATGATACTAGGAGAAGAATTAGCATTTTAATTGTTCGACATAATATAATTGCTGTGCAGGAGGAGCCACGGCAGAAAAGACAATTAATTAATGAGTGTAATGACTCGTTGGGTACAGTGCCGTGGTACCTTGTAGGTGTTCTGCTTCACCAGCACCGCGCGGTGTTTCTGACAGTGTTCGATGCTCGTTTCACTGTTGATGAGTATTCATCAGCCATCAACAGCCATGGCGAAGATTGTCGTCGGACTCGGCCCAGATTTGCCTGGGACATGAGCCTGATTGGCGTTGGCTGCCGTGCTGCCAAGGAGCTGAGAGAGGACGGCTGCCCAGTGGCGTGTCCTGCTCACACGCTAATGTAATGATTTACTGCTAATAAAGAGGCACCGTTGTTGCTGCGCAGATGACTCGATCCAGGTTTAAAATGGCTCCAACATTTCAAAAGCCAAATTAGCCTGATGTGACAGAAAAAAAAAAATAAAAATGTATCCGATGAGTCAGTGATAAAATTAAGCAGATGATTGCCTCTCCGACCCGAGCTGGTGATTCACTCCTTAAGACTGTGATTTAACTTAACATCGCTAATTAAACATGGAAAAATCATGAAAGGGACCAATTAGATCCTGCTACTAATCTCTGTCAGTCTAGCATGCAGCACACTGGAAGCTGCTGCCTCTGCTTCCCAAAGGCAGCTCGTCTCCGCCCAGCTACTTTCACCACGGAAAGCGGCGGCTGTTTCTTGCCTTTTCTTTTTTTCGTAGTACAGTAATTACAGTCTTGATCAGCGTCCAAAGTTTTGAAAGCAGTCTCCAACATTAGCGTTAATGACCACTAACCTCTGGAGCATGCTAAACAGCCTCCTCTGATGGAGAAGGGAGCTTATAACTTCATGCATATATGAAAAGAAAAAAGGGGGGTTCTCACAAATGATGAGCCCACACAGCTCAATATTTAACCTCGCTGTAAAGAGTGAGTGATGAGATATTATTAACTTGTTTGATCAGAGTTCAAATACACTGGACTGCAAAGCTACCGAGTGTGGTGACAAATTACATAATTGTGTTCATGGATATTTGCATTTTTATAAGATTGCTTTAAAAAAAACGTATACTATTGTTAAATGAGGCTCATCCAAACGAGTTAACAATGTTTTCTTTCATCGTTTGGTCATTACCGTATATGAGCATGTTCCAAGAGACTGACCCTCTTCTCTTCTACGAGCTCACCCTAATGGCACATAAAATAAATAATTGAACCAATCAAAAAGAGTTTGTGTCGCCGTCAGTGAAAAGCTCCTTTTAATTTAACAATCAAAACATCAGCGAGTCGCGTGGCTTTTTTCTGAAGCCTTCATTCACGGCGGTAATTTGAAATGGAAAGTGACTTTCTGATTTTTCAAACAGCATTTTAACTGACAGACATTAGCGCGTAATGGTTATCAGTCGTGATACATCAAGTTCTTTTGTCTTTCATTCGACTGCTCCGCTCTTGTTACATTTCCCATGATGCATCTTTGCAAGCTGGGGGTAGATGTTTCGGTGAACGCCTATTCCCAGCCCTGACCAATAAAACCCGTAATGAATGGTCCGAGCAGAGAGGCATTAGGATAAAGCATTGGCTAATGGTTCGAATCTCATCAGGTAATGATTGACATTTTATTTCTTTGATAACACTTATCTTTTACAATCTAGGTAATTAATCAGTGGCTTACGTCTCCTTAAACATCATCAAATAGATACGTACACACCAAGGAGAGAATGTAAACATCTCCACTAAATGCATTCAATTGTAGATTAACAGCCTGGTGAATAATTAATCAAATATGGAAGAGTGATAAATTATAGCTGAATTACAAACGCAGCCCATCACCCCTCCATCTTTTCCCTTCACAATCCTCCGGCAACCCAGAAAATGTGTCGATCTGCATCTGTCTATTTTCAGAGTGTCGTCCTTTGATGCTCTCTCTATGCATCCACAAATAAACACACATGCAACATCAGGAGGGTAGCGTTCTGCGTGCAGGTCTTTTTGCTCTCCTGGGGGTTTGCAGCAGCTCCCCACCGAGTCCTCTATGATAATGTTCGGGTCTCGTGGGACTTCGCCGCGCTCTCACTCTGCCATTATTATTATTATTATTATTCAGCCCGCTGCAGTCCATCCTCCCTCTCACTGACTCGGTGTGTAACTCCGTGCCTCCATCTCTCATCACATGCCTCCCACTGTATTTGGCCTTGCTGACTGAGCCACATCCCTCACTTTTGTCTGCCGCTTGCTCCCAAAACTGCCGACAAGAAAAGAGAGGCACTTTTTTCCACCGGGGAAAAAAAAAAAAATCAAGAATGATATAAAGACGTGCTGGTAAATACCCGTAAGGACGAACCACCCATGCAAAATGTCCTCTGCCCTCTACATCCTGTGACAGAATGTCAGCTCAGCTTGACCTCAGCTCCGGGGCACGGCGTTCTCACTGAAGCATCTCCCAGCACCGTAGAAATGACACAGTTTCCCCTCAGACGCCTGCATGACTGGGAGCAAGTTGGGTCTCGTTTAGCGCAGACATGAGGTTATCGGGGGTCAAAAAACAGCTCCGCAGAGGTAATCAACAACCTTGCTCCAGGTCCTCTCGTTACCGACTGATGCCACTTCATACTGTCCTCAAACGTGAGCGTACATTTAGAAAGAAAATGCATTAACAACTATGCTAGAAATAGTTGCCAATACATTTCTCTCCATTTCCAGCGGTGTTACGCGTGCGTGTTGCGGTTCAGCAGACACAGTGGATTGTTTATAGTTGGTGAGACGCTGCCGGCAATCTCTGAGACGATCTGATGAAGTTCCTCTCGCTCACAAGTCTACTCTCTCACCAAACCGTCACTAGTTCTGTGAAAGGAGTGTGTCTTGTGTGGAAGTCTTGTGAGCTCCGTCTGGCCTCTGGGCCCGGCACCTTTCTGAGGTGGAACAGATTATAAGCAACAACAATGAGCAATGTATCTGCGCTCATTCCAGCAAAAAGTCAATAACATTCAGATTGTACCAGGACAGATATAAATACACTCGAGCTACGTTCAATCTACATGCTTTATCTTGTTGCAAACTGTATTTGATTGTAATGAAATTGGGACCCTCAAGCTTATGCAGGCTTTTTGTTCTGCACACAGACATCTCAAGCTGACAGAAGATTTGAGGGATTGGTTTGTTTTTTTCCTACTCTGGGATGTTGCAGGGAGGAACGGAGAGGTGAACAACTTCCACCAAAGTTTCAAGACAATACTATGCTATTCTGCTTCATTCTACTCTCAACACAGCCCCTGCTGTGCTTTTCTTCACATTCCAGCACCGTCAAGCTCACAGCAAGTCACCACAACACCAAATGCAAAGGTGAAGAAATAACCCCAAACAAACACTAGCGGCTCTGTGAGGCTGCACTCAGGCACAGAGGTGCACGCGGTCGCATCGACGACGGTAACTTGCCGATGTTCACACGTGAGATGGTGACCGTGTTCGCCATCTTGGTTTAGCATGTTAGCATGCTAATTATTGCTACTTAGCACTGAATATAAAAAGTTAAAAAAAAAAAAGTAACCTGATGATGGAATGAATATATGGACATTTGGGCAATCCATCAATTAGTTGTTGAGACATTTCACTCATACAACAAACTGTGTGTGCCTGTTTTAGGGATTGCCTACACATCCACACTACTGCATTGCCCGGGGGTGGAAAAATGCACCACAACCATGTCAGAAATAACACGGCTCCCCCACCTCCAGTCTCTCCCAATGACACCCGCGAGACTTCATACTCATTTGAGTGTCACCTGAGACGTGGAATCATGGGCCTGACTGTGCTAATTATACAGACACTTTGCCGCCCCGGTTTGGCTCGGGAGATGTTCACCGTGGTCTCTCGGGAGTTATTGCCGGTGCATGTTGCTACTTACGCTGAAGATGCTTCATCAACAAGCACGCAGGGGGACCATTTAATCTATAAACAGCAAAAATCACAGTACACAAGATTTCACTGGGAAAAGATGTGAATGACTTCCGCTTCTGAACCAGTTCAGTGCGACAGCAAATACACATTATTACCACAGAGGATATGAATAAGTTACCCGAAATACTATCAAATGTCCCTGAATGTTCTGTTGGCAGCAGCGACAGCCAAAAAAATCAGCCTGCAGGGTAATAACACATGACTGACAAATTAATAGAATATATGCTTCGATTTTGTCGACTGGAAATGTAACAAGAACAAAGCTTCTAAATCCGTACTCATACTAAACCGGTAAAGGCAGCAACTAACAGTTATTTTCATTTAATATTAATCTGCCTTTTAAATTCTCGATCTAACGATCAAACATTTGTTTAAAAAAAATGCTTAATATTTAAATAAATATAAAATATCCAGCGCAATATCCCAGTGTTGACAAATGCAAATAAGTTGTTTTGTCTGATTTTTCAAAAGTTCCAGTGATCATTCAAATAGCTGCCAATTCTAATTGGATGAATAGATTATTGACTAATCGTTTCAGCACAAAAAACATTACAAACTACTTAATAATCACACCCCAGGTGTTAATCAGTGTCTTAGTGCTTCCAACAAAACAGACCCGTACAACATTGCTATGAAGATCAAAATGTTTCTTATCTGTCTTAAAATGTTTCTTATGATTAACCAATAAGGCCGGTGGACTGACTGACTCTCTGGGTAGCTAATAAGTTGCACAGTTGCTTCTAGCATCTATAAGAAAATGACAGGCTTGAGAGTAGCAGCCCGTAAGTAGGAGCTTGTAGTGTTGTGGAATAAAACATAATGGTCTGAATGGTATTATTTGTACCTTTGTCTTGTTATTTCCTGTTTTTTTCTCTCCTTCATACAGCACGTGGACCCCTGAATGAGTCATCTCAAAGGTCCATGACCTGTAACATTTCATGTAATGTGTGTTTTGTCCTCTCCTCCACTCTGGATGTTTTTCTACCGTCTACTATTACTTTGAATCCATTTTTCCTTCTTCAAATCCTATAAACCCCTCCATACGAATGTAGAAAATAAATACTGAATACTGAAAAGAAAACCTCTTCTTTGCAGAACACATATCCATCAATAAACCAATCACAACACCTTGATAGGAGATCTGACCATGCATATATGTGTGTATTCAAACCACGAGAGAATGAAAGAAAGCAGATGAAAGCGTTTGAGTAAAACGATCATTGTGATCTATTCCCATTGTGTCGTTGTATCGCACCACATCTAATACATTTCCTGATGACGGAAGAGAAATGCTGAATCAGATTATAACTGATATAGAGAATGTTGAAGTAACAGTGAGTGAAAGAGAAGAAGAGGAGGACGAGGAGGAGGAGAGGGTCTCGAGGACTAATAACATTTGGGAGGCGCCATGAGGAAATACAACCCGCATTAAACCCTCTTAATCACCCTCTTTTAAATGAGATACGGTCTGATGACCAGCTGGAGGAAAATTGCTGGACCATAACTCAAAAGTCATAGAGCACTGACCAAACTGCTAATAGAAGATCCTCATAATACGGCAACACACTGTATAGCAAGGCAGACTGAAGAACCCCCATAATGCTAACTGGCTGTGACAATGCCAACTACTTCTTCAAGCTTTATGCAACAACAGCTTGTGGGAAAATATGCCAAAAGCCATCATTGAACATTCTGGAGCTTCTTTTGTCTCGGTAATTGGCTCTGCCGCCAGAACGGACCGGTCTGTCTGCTGAGCAGCTCGTCAGGATCTACATCAGGAGCCTGGTGTTTGTTTTAAAGTCATGTGTTTAAGACATATTTCAGAAAATGTAATCTGTTCACTTGGAACAGAGTTTTAAAACCGATCGCTTCGACTGTTGTCCGAGCCGCCTGGTGGGAGGAGACAGACTGAGACATCATGTCTGTACTTCTGTCCCCGTCTGTCTGTCCTCGTCCATTGCTAACAAATAACAGACCGGCAGTGCCCTCCTGGGACAAGACCCACCAACACCAGATTTACTACAAAATAACTGATCAATATAATCATATATGGTTTTTCTAGCTTTCCAAGACCATAACACAAAAAAGTTTATTTTGTCCAATTCATTTTCTTATTTATTCTCTTGAATACATATGTTGAATACACTTATTGTAAGTCGCGTCTGCTAAATGGATAGCAACAATAAGATCTGCAACAAATTGAAAACAATGCCTGGCTGGTGGAGTAATTCTACAAGCTGCATTGTACAGACACGGATTTTAATTATCCAATTATAATGTAAAATGTACAATAGTAATATGAAATCTACAATCCAAATGTAAAACTGATCCCCCTCCTGAGCCAAAATCCCATCTTTCATGAATTAAGAATGAGCAGGAATGCCTTTAATTTGGGTTTATAAATGAGAACACTATTGACTTCAAGTGTTACATCTTCCTAGCAGTTGCTCTTGTACTGCATGTATTTCCTTAAGTGGTATTGCGATAAAATTAGGACATCAGAAAATATCCTAAGGCTCTTGGCAAGCTCGGTGAACCGAGTGCATCTGACGAGTGTGTATCTTGAGCCAGCGAGTCATTTTTTCCAGAGGCAGGCGTGTAGATGTCCAAACTGCATGAGGTAGTTCAGTATCAAAATGATGATATCCTGTGACACATACATATTTCTCAAGTGTACTGCGAACACTCTGAGGTGTTGCAGTTATTTGATATCTAAAAACACTTTTCTGTGTACACTAGTGCAGGTGAGTGTGTGTGTGTGTGTGTGTGTGTGTGTGTGTGTGTGTGTACTAAAGCCTCACATCTGTCTCCGTCGCTCCCCGTTTTACACAGATCAATCTCAACTTCATTCACCATGTTAGCAGAATAACTGCCGTATCAAATTCATAAATGGGAATAAATATGCTTTAATTTCTATAAAACTGGCTGATATTTCTTCAGAGAAGCCTTAGCCGCCGCTCAAAGATCTCATCGTTAGATATTAATACAATCTGACATCTAATCACTGATTTCAAGACAGAAAATCGCTACTACCCTACGACGTGTAATGTACTTACCCTGAAAATATCATTATATTTGGAGAATTAACCAAAATTGCCACTAATACGTCATGTCTACTTGTCCCAGAAGTGATGGAGCAGCAGCCCTTGGTGGATGTGACCCCCCCAGAGGTGACCACCGCTGAAGGCACGAGGGACTGAGGTTGACGGATTGTGGCAGATCACACCCGTGACAAAGTGTGAAGACGCAGTGTGAAGTGTAAATCTGTGCGTGTTGTCTTTCTGATCGGTGACAGTGCGGCTGCTTGTCAGCGGCTGCCATCACTGGCCACAGCTACAGCTCCTCTCACAGTTAACTGTCATCTGCATTAACAGGGATAGACCGGCCACAGGGACACAGCAAACCTGAGTGTGTGTGTGTGTGTGTGTGTGAGAGAAAGTGAGTGTCATGCCTCTCTCCATGCATAAATATCTATGTGCGTGTGTGTTCGTGCCATGAGCAAGAGGTGTAGAAGCTGAAAACTGAGGGTTTCATTTGATGTGTCGGTGAAATTAACGCTCACTGTGGATCCTTTATGGCCTCGAAATTGGCGATGACCAAGATGTTGCTGAGCTCCACGAGATAAAAGCACATTGTAGACACACCGTTAAGGTGTTTTTGCCCTGATTATATACTGGGGCTGCTCCCCGGTGGAATAAATATGCATGCAAATTTGTAGGCTTGATAATATCTATTCCCACACAATGGCGTGCTGTTCAAACATACCGGGGGCATCAAGTGCACTATGCCACACATGCGAACTACATTCAGGATTGAATAAACCCCAAAGAAATAAGTGTTTTTAAATTCTAATTGAGGCAAATTTTGTCAGTAAACAAATCTTTTCATAGTGGAGGCATCTGACACCTTGTCATAACAGGCAGGGAAAAGGTGTAATTATTGCCTTGTGTCTTCAGTACGATGTTGACAGTCATAATGACATAGTCAAATTTGTAAGCTTTGTGTAATTGCACGCCATTACGTAACCTGCACTTTAGTACCACTGGTGGAAAGCGTGACTGTGAGGCCCGGAAATGGCCTCTCTTATTTGCAAAACCCACCGACAAACTGGCACTTGTTAGCACAAAACCACACAAAAACATGTCCTGGTTGGCTCCCAATCCCAACAAGATATCAGAACTGGCAACCCTCAGTTGTTCCCGACCCCGTCGTTACGGACTCGCTCAATGAAACAGCCATGGCCTCTTTTAGCCTCTTCTCTCCCCCAATTTTTTTCTATCTGGAAAAAACATCCCTTCGACCCCTCCCCTCTCCCCTTTCTTTTATTTATCACATTTTCTGCCCCACAAAGGCCTTTCAAAGAGGCAGAGAATCCCATCAGCTGTTAACACGGCGTGGCCAGTGGCCACACAGGAGGCTTTTGATTCCTGCTGGAATGTCCCGAGCTTTGGAAAACTGCCAAACTCAGTGGACACAATAGCGGGGGCTTAAAATCAATCCGGCATGCAACGCCGCTGCTGAAAACATCGTTATCTTAATGTAGTGGTTACCCGCGAGCTGACAGAGACTTTAAAAGCGAGGTAAACGCAAATGATAACAATTAGAGAATGGGTTTCTTACCGAGTTTAGGTCCAGGCTGGTCTGCACCCACTCCTTGGCATCGTTATATTCTTCCATCAGTCCCATAATATATAGTGTGTCCAGTGAGTCAATGATGGAGGCTCCTCTCAGGCCACCTGCAAAATGCACAAGAGAACTGAGTTAGTGCCGTATCCATATATGATTAACCTGATTACATTTACACCTGGTATTAATATGTGTCTTCAGTGTCCACATTGAGATCGCTCTGTCTGAGAGGGCTGCGTTAAGCAAGGGCTGGCACCGAGACATCAGCCTCCAAACGCCGCCGTTTAGGGGGGAGAGGGTCCGTAAATGTGACTTTGAGGTCCGCCTACCCTCGCACACACAAAAGGAATGAGGAGAGGAGGTGATGAGCACAGACAGATCTCTCCGGTCAGTGACCCAAGGAGCGCTGAGAGCGGCAAGTATACGCTGAAGGTTGAGCCCTCGACCCCCCCACCCGGTCGAAGCTTTGAAGATTCGCTGAGCAGAAGAAACGGTGCTCTGACAGCCCTGGCGTTATGTATTTCTGCCCACGTAGTTGTTGTATGTGGATTAAACGCAATTGCATTTACATTTGTGTTCAGTACGGTCACACATTCAGCCTCAATGCATTTTGTGGTCAAGCACTATCCAATTGCATTCCGATCACTCAAAACGCATTTTCATGAAAGGTGTAAATGGGGTAAGAGATGTGTGGCTCAGGAGAAATGCTTTAAACTCCATTGGTAACACTTTCATTTACATCCATGATATCTTTACATAATATCATATGTAGGCACATGTGGTGTCTGGACATTTCACATGTAAAAACATTGATTTAATTACATACAAATATATGATTACCTGGTATATGTCCTATTGTTAACAGATTCAGGGATTAACAATTGTAATGTTGTATTTGTTTACAGCTACATTATAGTGTGTTATAAACCATTTATTAAGTATCTATAACATACATATGAATGCTTAATGGTGGAGGTAGTGATACTATTTAAGGGTGTGCAAGGTGAAAAGAAATAACAAAAACAACCATTGAGAAGACGCAGCGACGATCACATGTCAAACAACAACGGGCCACCTACTTTTTCTACCTGGGTCATTAACAAGACTTTTCTCTCTCCACATGTACTAGCGTCTGCTTGGTCTTTACATAACTTGAAGTTCTTGTGTTAGAGTTGCAAAGTGATAGCAAAGTGATAACAGCATGTTGTGTTTTGCTGTATTTGTCGTAACAGTGCATCACAGTGATGCTAAGCTACAGTACTTCAATCACTAATCCTTGAGATGGTGAATAAACACACCCAGATGGTGTTTCCTTTGTGGAAACTTTCCACAATGCCAATGTAAACGTGTGAAATTGAGAAGAGTAACACTTGTAAAAGGAAATGAAGCAGTATACAACAAATAGCTGACTATGAAATGAGTTACTTGACTGTTACATAAGTTGTTGGAAGGTAGATAAGTACTCAGATTTAACCCCAAACCTTTATGTGTCCGATTAGCAAACAGCAACTTGACAGCATCCGTGATATAAAAAAAGTAAAAGATGAAAGTCCTTCATACAGTAAGCTTCTGTAATTGTTGCAGTGATGTTGAACGATAATACTAAAACAGCTTTGAGTGGCCCAGATGAAAAGCATGAGCTACAAAGCATCGATCACTGTACTGTAACATGAAAGTCAAGTCATTTAGGATTCGACCACCAGAGGGGATAAAAGAACTGATACACTTTGATTATAGTAAACATTTAACAGCTGCTCCTGGATTACTCGGTGTATGTGTTCCCTTGGTTAATTATGTGTGTAAGTGTCGCATTCACGGTGTTTAAAATCTGTGTGTGTACAGTTACTCTTAATGTCTGTCTTTATGAATCTCATTTGAAGCAATTCATTTATTTTTTAAAACTAAATGAGACTAAAGGGTGTATATTCCATGCTGATGGCCTTATGAGAGATTGCATGGCCTATTTTCATTCTCATATGACCAAATAATGAGCCTCCCAGAGACAACTAGGCACAAAGGAAAAATAAACATTATCCTTAATGAATTACTGTAAAAGAGTTAAAGGGCAAATTGTGCTTTGTAAGTTTAATAACAAGACAATGTGACTAAATAGACGGTGAATCTCACTGCTATGGGGCTCACATTGAAGATTACTAGAAAAAAAAATGTGGAAGCTGACCTGATTAAATGAGAAGTGATGAAAAATATTCATGCTCATCCCTGAGAATAACGTAGCCAACAGTAGATGGCTGGATTGATCTGACGCAACCACACGGCAACCTGGCACATCAAAGTCCTTCAGCTTTCATCAGGAGTTATTGTTACAGCTCAGCAAACGTGCAAATGATAACCAAACCTTTGGGTGACAAAACTCTTGCAGATTTTTCCGGCTTCTAATTCGTTATACGAAACGATGCAGGGCTGCAACTGATAATTACTTTTAGTTTAGTTTAATCAGTTAATTGTTTAGTCCATAAAATGTCAGTATAAAAGCAAAAGTTGAAGCCTTTTTGCTTAATTCTAACAATAAATGATTTGGTCTCTGCTGCTGTTTTCATGCCGTGAAGCCAATAAACTGAAAATAATGAGCTGTTGTTGAAGACCTTTCTGTCTGTTAACTAATCAATTGAGTCACTAATTGTTTGGTACTAAAATGTTGCCTTTATATTCAAATGATGCACTGCTGAAGTGACCGAAACAACAAACATCAAACTCCTTCACTGCCAATCCGCTCTACCAGACATGCTGTTCATATAGTATTTGTAGCTGCCCTTACATTACTACTATCAAAACTCGGACCACCACTGCCCTTTCACCTCATCTTCAAACCTTCACGGATTAGCTGATGAGGTTAGTCCGGCTGCCGAAGGGCACGCAAGACAGGGGTCAATGGCTTGGCTTCACTGGATGATCGCCGCCATATGCTTCGACCATAAATCCCGTACTATTAATAGTCTAAGAGGCAGAAACACACTGAGGCTCTGTGCGCCTTCCAAATCACTCGTAAAGCCACACAACATGACCGGAACTTCTCATTAGCTTTTTCTTTTTTTGTTACAGTTACCCCCATACCAAGCTCGTACTCCTGACAAAGTTGCCATGTCATGGCTTTGACTATTCCGATTAAATATACAAAGCATCCCCACCCTTTGAAAGCTCGCCTGCTGTAGTTTGCCTGCTGGCAGTTCACCTCATACTGTCAGCGAGGGGGCAGTGCTAGCCTGAGGCAAGACACAGAGTCCTCTTCCAGTAACTCTAGAGGACCATCTGCCCAGGCTGTTAGCCATTGTCTTAGCACCGACTGTATTCAGTGTCAAATGTGTTTTGGTGCATCAAATCAGAAAGACTTCCTGCTTCTGAAAACCTAACAGAGGAAGTAAGGTACTCAAATGTTGACTCTATTGTGTAGGGAAGGATTTTTTATTTTCTTTCAGTTAGCTTACCCAGCAGCCTTATCGCTTCTCGATGACAAACAGTGATGCTGACAGCTGAGAAGGAGTGTGTATTCATATATCTAATGCACTCTGGTTATCCAACCCCAGAGGTAGCCGAGCTCTCTGTGGCCGCAGGGAAAGCAGCAGAGTGTGGAAAATTCCTATTGAGAAAAGCACCAAAGCTAAGATGATTGATTGACTCTGAGGATAGATGGAGCGGATCAATCCATCATGGTGTTCTCCTTCAGCTTCCATGGTCTAAGACCCTATTTATTTCTGTAGCCCTTTTCTACAAATAAAAGGAGCCTTGAGGGATTCTCTGAAGACAGGGTCAATATGTGTGTATTTATAAAGATTGATAAACATGATCAATTGCATATATGTTAGGGAATTCCCACCACTGATACAGAATATGAACTATAGGGCGGGTCTTGTATTTGTAACTAATAAATGTGTGTGCGTGTGTGTGTAGGCACGCAGAGTACATAGCAAGGCATTAGTAAAACATTGGCTGGTGGATGTTCATTCATCATGTCTGTCGCAGGCCAGTCATTGTCGGTTAGGGGGGTTACATTAGACGGCGAGAGTCCGTCCGATCAATCACACTGCAGTCCGTTTGTGTGTTGTGATAATACTTGCCTCGCTTTCCCCTCCTCTCTTCTTCTCCAAACGTACACGCATGCACTCACACTACTGATATCTGTATGAGGGTAAACCCCTCCTTTAGTTAATCCCTCAAGGGGAAAGTTCAGAGGCAACATTTCTGCTCTAATTTCATCTAACCAGAATAAACTGTGCGACGTGCATGCAAAATATATGCCGATATTCCTGAAATGCCATCAGATGTTTGTCGCAAATTCCATTGACTAGGCACATTAAAGATGCAATAGAGTAAACCAGATAAGAATAACACGATTTCAGAGATGAAGTGTTTCAATACACCCATTGGGAAAACAGGAGTAAAATCAAAGCTATATGTGTCTTTCTCATTTGAGTTTATGAGTCATGGCACAAACAGCCAAAAGAATAAAAAATCAAACACGTGGTCAATCAGTCACCCTGTTCACGTCATCAAAGTGAATATTATTCATGCAGACGCTGTGATGCACATTAATTACACTGCCGTGTTACTAGCGGTTGCCACTATCCACTTATCAATTGCCAGGGCAATGAGCATCTTGTTAGCGCTAATGCTATCTGGCACCAGAGCGACAGGGTTAGCGAGCTGCTGTGTCTGTGTGATGTTAACGATGTATAGCTGTTTGCCATTCGAGGCACGAGGTTAGCTGCACAGACAAAGTGCACTGAGGAGATGACTCTTGCAGGTGAGTGGATTTTTGATGGAGAGCGCCAACGGGGCAACGGTGGGAGAGAGGGAAGTAGGTTTAGAGGGAGCGGGATTAGGCTGGATTAGGTGAGCAGAACATGAAAAAGGGCAGGTTGAAACAGTGTGAGAGAAATGTCACGTCTATCAATCAAGATGGACCTTTCTGGAAAAGGCTTTCAATGCCAACTGTGTGCTTTAGTCTGCTTGAGGAGCAGATGTCAGATAAATCAAGAACAATCAATAACCAACCACATCATACATTTATTAGATTTATTCTAATCAGTCATTGTTGTCGCGTCGTCCTGCCGATAGTGGCATCAGATCAGAAAACACGGCTTTATGTCGTTAGAAACGTGTTTTGTTGTTTAATCCGTAAGACTTGTTGGAAAATCTGCCCCTCTGACAGACGAAGACAGACTTTGTGAATGTAGAAACTATTCAAAACAGTAATGTAAATTTGGTTTTGATGATAAAGATGTTTTGGAGAAAGTAATGTTTTTGTCTGACGTCTACGGTAGAAAGTGGTTTGAAACTAGCCGGCATTACTTGCTAGCTTTGAAAATAAAGCAACAAAATTTCCAATTTCATGATTTCTTGCGCTGAAATCAAATAATTTAACAACATAATTCAAAAGAAATCTGAAACACCTGAAATTGTTGAAGTGGAATTTTGGGTGTACAGATTTCACTTAAATGGAGCGGTGCTCGTAGATACGTTTATCGTTGGCGCAGCCGAGCTAGTTCGGTGATTTGCGGGTTCATTAGGTACCCCTGAACATATCTTTAACAATTTAAAAACTAAAATCCTTTACATACATTACATACAGTCTTAAGATAAGATAAATAATCCTTTATTAGTCCCGCAGTGGGGACATTTGCAGGTGCAGGTTTACACTCTCGCATCTCGTTTACTTGCGCTTCAGTCCGGATGAGTCTATTCACATTTAACGCTGTTTGTTTACTGAGATGCATTGTTCAAATCAGAAGACTAAGCAAAGCTGACCCTGCTCTGAGGAATATGCATAGCTGTGACACATTGATAAAGCACCGCTGTCCAGACAAGAGCAGTGGAAGATGAAAAAGGGAGGCGGGGCGGCTCAGAAAACAGCCCAGCTCTCAAAGAAGTGGTAGAAAACATACCAGACACAGGCTGCTGGACCTCTGACTGTCTGTAGGCATCCCAACAAACTATTTCTGACTGCAACTATCCAAAGATAAGCCTGCAGAAACTGACAGTGGCTCTATCGGAGGGAACTGGCATTTCTGCAGCCGCAAATATAAGATCCTTACTTCCAGATTCTACCCTTGCTCCAAGATGTAAGAGGGGAAACCTAATCCCACTGATTACCAATGTAAAGACTGCTCTACCAGTTCCTGCACAGAACAAAGGTGCATACATGGGGATCATTGGACATTTGAATCCTCGCTTTTACTCAGGACTGCACAATTTGTTCTCTTTACATCGGACAAATTGCAACGTACCTCACGTTCTCCAATCAACCTTTGAGGATCTCTAATCTCCAGTATTACTGCCGAACAAGAGGTGTATCTAATGAAAGCCTGGCAGAGCAGCTGACGGGAGACAGAGCTGTTTGGAGAGGTCTATTTACTGAGAAGCATTGCTTAAATCATAAGGATGAGGAACGCTGAGCCCGCTTCAAGGAATATGCACAGCTGTGTTGTGTGCGAGACATTGATGTAGCACGCCTGTCCAGACGAGAGCCGTGGAAGATGAGGAGTGGAGGTGAGGAGGCAGAAACCATACTAGATACAAGATGCTGGACCGCTGAACTCCTAAACACTCATACAGCAGGTGTGTCGGTAAGAAATGATATATGTAAAAATGAAAGTTCCCATATATTATCATCACTATGAACTTCGCAAGAATCCATTAATCATTCCATTCTTCTCTTCCTGAAAATGTTAATCAAGTAATCAATTCTGTTTGTTCGTCTTCTTAGAAATGGTTCTTTTTTTTCTGAGCACTTTAAGGACTTGTTGGCTGAAAAGCTGAGGGTTCAAACTTGAGAAAATAATCAAACCACAAGGTACATTTAGTACATTTTCTGGGGCTTTCAGCCATCTAGTATGTTCACACTATTATTCTGTTTTTATATATACGTTTTTCTGTCGTGCCTCGTTAAGACACGAGTTGAATATTAACAATGTTACTGCAGACTTTGGTTTGAAAAAACATTTTGTTCAACAGTTTGTCTACAGAGTCAGTACCGTTTGTCTGGAGATTTAAGTGGAATCCTTCCTTGTTCTGTGAATTCATCTGTATGACTGCCTTGCTGCCATGGCTACCAGTACTGTGCATATAAATCCCACTACTACTCTCCCGAACCCGTCAGTGACGCACCACATGGATACAATTAGAGGCAACCAGTCCTGATTGCATCCGGACTCACCCCACACACACACACACACACCTCTATCCCCCTCCACCTCTCCACTTTCACCCTTTTAGTAATCACACAGTCAAACCGCACCACAAAAAGACATGCATCTAATGGTGCTTTTTGCCTTCCAGAGCGATAGCACTTGACAAGACAAAGGAAGGGACAAAGAATTGATAGATCGAGGCACATTAGAGCCGGAGTCGAAACAAATTTGTTCCATTATGAGGCCTTCAGAGGAGGAGCAGACAGAGGCTTTGGCTAGAATCAGGGACGGCAATCCTTTTATTTTAGGGCCCATCAGTGTTTCTCTGCATGTTGCACATGGCCGCTGATGAACACTCGTTGACGGTATCAATCTCTAATCTCTTTAAGGAGAGCCCATATTCATTTCTTTTAATATTCTACTTTTTCAGACAAGCTTCCAAACTTGTATACAAATTCAATTGGCTAAGCATTGTTTGGTGTTCATTTTTGTTTTAAAATAGAATGCTTTATTCTTGTAACTAGTGTGTTATGAACGATATCATTTTTTGCCTACTTATTTCCGGGTCTATTATAGTTACTTAGATGACGATGATCACATGCGGTAGAAGAAAGGGGCGGGACAGAGTTTACTTGAGCGAGCATGTAGGAAATGTGTGTAGAATGGGGAATAAAAATAACATTTAAAATAGGTTTAAATGTGAGATGACTGGCTTTTACCGGAGATATCAATAAACTACCAAAGCGTCAAAGACGGAAGAGCCAATCAACACACATTCGCACACATTAATCTAATCGCCAACAAATGCAAAATGCACACTGCCCAGACACGATGAGAGAGGCTCCAGCCTTTGAGCGGTACGCGCGTCAATCTAATTGCAGCAATCTAATTTGCCACTCTGGGAGAGCGTGGCGTGTCAGTGCAGCAGCCCTGTCTGATATGACAGCCCCTCAGATGAGATTACACACCGCACGCAGTGTTATCGAACCTCTTTGCCTCCTCTCTCTCCCAAATGCCTCTCTTGCATTGATCAACAAACACGCAGCACAGTAGAAGGTGGGGTGGGGGGGGATCATACATCTGATGCTCTGTCAACCCCTATAACCTGATTGGAGATGACAGCTAAAGCTAGAGGCTCTGATTAGGTAGTTGATAAAGACACTCAGCCGCGGCGCTGCAGCAACAATTCAACCCGCTGTAAGGTCATCCTACTCAAATACAGAAAGTAAACAAAATGAAAACAATATGCAGTCGTATATAAAACTTTAGTTTGCAGGAGGGGTTAGCAGGGGGAAGAGTGAAATATTTTTGTTCAGTCTGAGGTCTCAGGTGTAACCCTGATAAAAATCCTCTTTGTAAGCTTAATCTCAGATTCCTTCGTTACATAAAACGCAGCAGTGCTTCATATGCTGCCCAGCGGTCTTTATCTCATCTGAACGGGGCTTTCTAGCTCACTAGTTGCACACAGAAAAGCGTGCAGCTCAACCAATTTAGGAGAGCCTTAATAACCTGTTGACAAAGACGGGCTGTTCTGTTGGAGAAATTAAACCGGCCATCCAAGCAGAGCAGCCGCTGCGCATCATTTAGTGCAGCCCTGTAGGCATTCAAAGGTAGATAAGAACCTGGAGTTAGGAAGCCGTGTGTGTGTGTGTGTGTGTGTGTGTGTGTGTGTGTGTGTGTGTGTGTGTGTGTGTGTGTGTGTGTGTGTGTGTGTGTGTGTGTGTGTGCGTGCGCGTGCATCTAAAGTTTGTCTATATGCATATGCTCTTTTGTACATCTGCTTCATGTCTTTTAACAACTGGTCTGGAGGACAGTACAAGGTTTCAAACAGGCGGTACAGAAATAATTGTAGCTTCTGGCACTTGTGTTAAAATGCAACTGCAGCTTATAAAAAAAAAAAAGGTTTTAATTAAGAAAAAAAGGACATGATGCTTTTCTAATCCACTGTAGATAGCCCATTTAGAGACCTCTCGTCTGTACACTGAGAGGTACTGCTGCAAGCTCACCTGCAATTTCACACTTGATTACGGCGTGACAGCAAACTCTCGAGCAATATTTCCGAGAGGAATGCGAGTTCGGCAATTTGAAACACTTGTCCGCATTACTCAAAATCAATTCCCGTTTCAATTCTTCGCCCGTTCCTCTGTTTATTTCAGTGCCATCCCTCTTCTGTTTCCAGGATGCCAGAGGCTGTTAGCAGCTTTCACAACCCCCCCCCCCCCCCCCCCCCCCCCCCCCCCCCCCCCCCACCGCACCGCTGTGAAGTGTGGCCCAGACTGGAACTCAGCGTGAAAGTTCTTCCAAACCCTCGCGGCCGGATGCACCAACAATGGGAATTAATTTCATACAATGTTACTTATTCATTCTGCCACCACCGTCCTCCTTCCCCCCCCCCCCCCCCCCCTCCTCACTCACCAGTCAAGAGTCACCACTGAGTCTCGCCTGGCAGTGATCTGCTGTGGATTTCTAGCGACGAGACAGGAGGAAGCATTTTCTGCAGGCACAGATCGCATGCAGGGAGATACAGAGAGAGAGGGCGTTTGCGTGCAAATGCGCATGAGCATGAGAGACACTACAGGCTGCAGAGGTCAACCTGCGCCCACTGTTAAGTCGTCGCTACACTCCGAGAGCCAGTTTTGATGCTTCAAGGTAGGACGCTCACCACGGGAACGAGGAGATTTCTCCTCAGTGGGCTGCCAACGTGTGAAGGAGCGAGACGACGGCAAGTCGGAGAGCTGCAGGAATCCAGACAGAACAGTCAGAAGTGTGAACACAACTCTGTGTTTTTCGGGGAACGTAAAAGACATCAGAAGAGCGACTGGTGAATGATGAGTGAGCATGGAGACAAAAACTAAATGTTCCTTTACACCTGACAGACAGGGGTCTAAGGGGAATGTAATCGTCATTGAGAAGACTGGAAGTCTGATGAGTCACGGTGGACAGTTTCAAAGACGATGGATGGAAAGATGGGCGGATGTGTTGGCACTTTGAGGACGAGTTACTGCGAGACTCTTCAGCTTAGTGAAATATTCAAGCTGAGAGTAGAGGCGAAGCTAAAAAAAAAAAAAGCACTGTATATTAATAGTCCCTAAAATAAGTGAATGAAGCTAAATCTGCTCCCTTATACTGCCACCAGCTTAAGAGCTTGGCAGGAAAAGCTTGTGATTAAAACTGCCAAACACTGATTACTACACAGCAAACGGCATGTCTCATGTTTCAGAGACGTCATCGCCAGAGTGACTCCGGCGATACGTCACTGCAGACTGATCAGTGATCACAGATTATATAAACTCAGGATCCAAACGGTCCACGACGTCAAGATAGAACAACACGGAGGGGGTATGAGGCTTTATCCGGATACAGCAGATTTGACCCTCGCCCCTTGAGTTCGTCAGCTAGCGATTGAATCGTTACAGTAGAAGAGAGTGCAATCCTTCATAATCCTCCTGCTTCGTCATACATTTTGCAACCAATCATTTTGGCTTTAATCCTAGAGCAGAGGCTTGATGATGCGCTCATGCCCAATGATCAGCAAGGAAAAGCCCCACAGCAGATCCCAGGTACAGTCAGGAATTGGTTGAGGTCATGCACTCCACGTCTTTCTTGTCTTTCTCTGAGCCTTTTAATTCTCCTGGCTTTGCATCCCACCATGGCAATTTGTCCTTATGAAACCCCCCGGGATCTCGGTACAACCCATGCTTTGATAACCCTGTCACTAGCTCAGCCTGCTAGCTCTTGCTCCGAGTGAAGCACCGAGCCCAGTCTGGGTGCGCTGTGATCTCTCCAGGCAGTTGTCCCCGCCTCGGTGCCAGCAGATGCAGAGCTGTGCAGCCACGGCCGTCACATTACATGCACCGGGACGAAACCTGCTCTGACAGCAGAGTGCATTATCCCGCTGTCAAGTTCCTCATCTGCCTGCACCTTTTAATGCTCGAGCGTGGACCCACAGTGCTGATGCCAACGTTTCACTGAGTTCATGAAGTGAGCTTGCTGAACTAATCATAAAAAGTGGTTGAGAGGAGGGGAAAATAGTCAGTGTGTTCTCGAGTTTTAATTGTTCTCAATCCTTATATATCTTAACGTATGCCTGCAAATCCGTATTCATGATGTTCACTAGCGCTCCAGTGTAGATGTGAGGCAGAACAGAAAGCAAGTTCTCCAACTGATATCAATATTAGTTTTTGTCATATACCGTATTGAGACTGTATGCTACCTATGGTGAATTTCCCCATCACCACAGCTGGACGAAAGCTCCCCCCCTTCTTTCTATAATGCACGACAAACACAACACTCAGTGTGCGGCCAATGACTCAGTGTGAGTACAATTAACATGCATGATTAGTGGGAATGAGTGCTAACGTGAGTGCTAACGCTCAAATGAGATGCTGTGTATGGATATATGTATGTCTGATGTGTTTGCTTGTGACGACGTCTATGAAGCACAGCAGATGACAAAGAGCAAACCCACCTTGCACTATTCGATGAACAGGATAACGAACACATTGTTTCTTACATCGTCAGGACATCGTTATAAGCCGATATCAGGTTATCACAGATACACTGTTGTAGGCGTGGATGTTGGCAGAGCAGTTAACTGCAGCAATACATGTTTAATTGTTGTAATTATCAACTTTGACACTTTGTAATCACAAAATGATTGTTGATTTTTTTGTTAATGTAAAATAAAGAAAATCAATATTGTTATCAGATGTTATATGATTTAAAAGTTATGCGGTTGGCTTCTATTTAAAAAAAATAAATAAATCCTGCGTGGGTCGAGCTCCACTATGCACATGCTCGTCGTTCGTAATGACACGACAGTATGTATAAATCATTTAGCAGCCTCGCCTGCTGCTCTATATCACCACGATGATAAAAACCCGTTTTACAATTATGATGATATGCGACGCGTCATGCAAGCAGTTCCAGTTTGAGGCCTTATTGGTTCCAGAACAAACAGTCAATATTCATTGGAGGGTTGGGATTCGCTCTCCAGAGAGGTGGGAGGGACCAGACCCTGATTTGTCACTTGGCTCTGGTCGCTATGGAGATAGATGATTTTTTTTTGCCGCACCATGATGGAGCCCCTGGGATATAGACATCGACGGAGTAGAAATGGAAAGTGGGCGGATGGTGTCAACCCTTCACTCTTTGTGGGACTCCAATGTGACAGGCGGTGATAGCCCTCCATTTGCGTAACCCTTCGTTCAACCCTAATGACAGGGGAGGTGGCCACTCCCTCCGCTGTTCTCTCCAACCTTCACAGAGTCCACGCTTCACGACCAGGCACAAACCCCATTGGGAGGTAATTGCGAAGGAGGGGGAAACATGTCTGCTCTGCCTAGTATGTGGGCAGAGAAGAGAGCCGGCAATTGCAAGTGGAGTTGTTGTCAGTTCAATGCTTTTAATTAAAAAGAAAAGTTTGATAAAACAAAGAGGAGTTTGCAAATGAACTCAAGGTCCTAACGGGAATGTGCTTGTGTGTCGTATGCACGCGTGTCTTTGTGTGCATGTCGGAGTCTCTTATGAGTCCCTTCTCACTGTCTTTGCAAATGTGTTGTTTCAGCAGATAACTTCGGGAAGATCTGTCACTGCTTTGCTTGCTGTAAAAGATCACAATAATAATGGTGTACGACAGTGAATATTCCTCATCATGTCGAGGGGCGCCAAGGATCCGGAGGGCCTCCAATATATTCTATACAACATTTATTTCACCTTTCAATTGCACCGTCAGCAAGAGACGACGAGATAATAAATACCCGAAGCTTCATCATACGGGCCATCGATCCATGCTAAATCAAGTTTTCAAACCCCCCCCCCCCCCCCCTCTGGGATTTTCTAATAAACGCTACTGGTTTTAAATGATCCCCGGGGCCTGCCATGTGAGGAAAGGTGATGGTGTACAGCCTGTGTCGCTAGAAAGTGGCTTATTTTGCATTCCAGGACAATTCTCGGCAAAAAAAAGGTGACCTCGTGCTCTTTAATTGCACCTCTTGGGATGAGGAGAGGAAAGAGAAAAATGAGGGCAAAGCGAGGAAAAAAAATGTAAAAGAAAGAATGATATAATCTGAAGATAAAGGCTGGGGGAGGAAAAAATAGAAAACTGAGATGAATAGCAATTGTGAATAGCAGCATGTGGCCAATCCCCCTAACAGCCATAGGACATCTATTGTAGATGGAACATCTCTGGAGTGAGGTACGGGCAACTGTGACACCTAATGTAATGCTCTCACTATTTATGTACTTTTAAAGCACAATCACAAGCCTTGTCCCCAGCATCTGTTGGACTGTGGTTTGTGTCTTGGCAGTTAATGTGCCGTGTGCTTTGGTTACTGACCCACATATGCAGACACGAGGGTAATGACGTCGATCCCAGAGGCATGAACATCTCTTTAATCCTCCATTTAGGCTGTGGGACTGGTTGGCTTTCCCACTTCATAGGGAGGGGAGAAAGTGATACAGTACACGAGAGCTCTAATAAGAATGGAAAATGAGTTAGTCGCGTCACAAGCAGGAAGGAAAGGAAGTCTGAAGAGGGCATAATTGGTGGGAAATGCCAGAGAGCTCGTACTATATCGGAAAGAGTAGAGATGACACTGGCGTCTAATTCCTTTCTTATTGATTATAATGCTAAAAGCATGTGATTGACCAAAACTGATGATGTATACCTAAGGCTGGGTATCACACCCATTGATACAAGCTGAGACTAGGAAACTACAGCACTAAAGTTGGGGCCAAGTTGTCTTGTCAGATTAAAAGTCTGGTTCAAAGGTATAGGTTTTTTGTTTTTTTTGGGTGACATCCTAAATCACTTTCTTGCCAAGAGTGAAGATTAATACCGCTCTCAAAGTCTGCATGCCAAATGTGAAGCCACAGCCAGCACACACTTAGCTTAGCACAAAGACTGGAAACACGAAGCCAAGCTCCATCCCTCTGCTGTACAGAAGGTTAGCACAGGAGTCCGATTAATCTCCCTCCCACATCTTTGTTGTGGCCAAAAGGGGAAAAGAAAATACGTCTACGGTTTCAAGGACGCTTGATGAGTGGACAGAGTTGACTTGAGAGACCCATTTGCCAGCTTTTTTCCCAGGCCGGTAACAAAGGGAAGAGAGTAACACATCGCAGATGCTGTCCAAGAGCCACAGAACACCCTCCTTCACAATAGATCTCTCCTCAATCGCCTTTCTTTTCAGATCACAGAGAACAGCCTCGCTTACAGGGCTCTGGTGACAAAACATTAATAACACAAACAGTCTGTCCAACCTGATTTGCTTCCAGTTATACGGTGGTGAATGGTAAAAAACACACACACACACACACACAAGTCGTACAAATTCTTAAGGCGATCCTCCGGCTACCGCCTGGTTCCATCGGAGGAAAGCTCAGTATTTAATTCAATTAAGAGCAAGACAGATCCTCCACACATGGAATTATCTCACTCGTCGTAATAATGATTCACAACAAAGACATCAAAACATCGCAGAAAGAAGGACTTTTGATTGGCTTTGCTTATCTTTCTTTGGTGGGACCTGGAGTAAGTTAAGGATCAGTATCTTCTTTTGGCAAACCTTGAGAGTGAAGCACTTCTACGTACCATATATTACCTTAAGGATAATGCCCTGTCTGCGTTCAACATCATCATTTCAATTCAAGGTTGACGGCACCATTCGGTCGTACTCTGAGATACGCTGGAAATATAGAACCAACACTGCCGACACTTTTAGTTAATGCTCTCCACCATGAAAGTAGGGCACGAGAGCTCTGGGAGCCAAACATTGAAAATAATTCACTGCACTGAAAGGCTTTGGCTTGCAAGTCTCGAACAGCTAACAAGTGTCCCAAACTGACTTTGAATCACTTTCCCACACTCTCTTAAATATGTTTATACAAACAGATGGGAGTTAAGTCTTTCCCAACAGCCTGAAGCCTTGATATCTTCACCTCTTCTTTCCCGCCACGGAGCGCCTTTCCTCTTCCTGTGACACCTCCCTGCCCATCGTCTGTCTCCATATGAAATGATCCATGATGGCATAAGCCCCCACCTCTCTTGATCTTTTTGACAGGAAACGTCTCAGGAGGTGAACAAAAAAGGGGAAAACAAAGACGAAGAGAAAACCAAACGAAGCAGGGGAATAAACAAAACAAAACCAAAACAGTGAAAAGACAAAAGCACGTCGGTGCAGCCAAGCTGATTACTAGTACGCTATTTGCTGTAGCCACCAGATCCTGGTCCGGTTCCTGTTTACTCTGACTTACAAACAAACAAACAAACAAAGAGGAGTAAAAATGAAGTTATAGACAGTCAACTCATTGAATGGACAGTCTTTGCAATTGTCATTCTGCAAAGTCCGCGCATCAGCGGGGAAATCTAATTCTGTTAATCTGTAAATCTAATTCTGGATCCCCAAATCCAGGTGTGAAAAACTTGTTGCATCATTCCCAAGAAGACTCATGGCTGTACTAGCTCAAAAGGGTGCTTCTACTCAATACTGAGCAAAGGGTCTGAATACTTATGACCATGTGATATTTCAGTTTTTCTTTTTTAATAAATTTGCAAAAATTTCTACATTTCTGTTTTTTTCTGTCAAGATGGGGTGCTGAGTGTACATTAATGAGAAATAAAATGAACTTTTTTGATTTTAGCAAATGGCTGCAATGAAACAAAGAGTGAAAAATGTAAAGGGGTCTGAATACTTTCCGTACCCACTGTATGTATGTATGTATGTATGTATGTGTATATATATATATATATATATATATATATATATATATATATATATATATATTTTATTTGACAAGTTTTTTTCTGCTTCCCCTGAGCAGTGATTCGACAAAACCATTTCAGCTTTAATACCAGTAAGCACCTCCTGCTTAGAGATTTATTATTGCTGAAAGTCAATAGCAGCACACGAGGCATCCTGCAGATCATCCAATTGACCTTCTGCAGTGATTCATGTCAGTCACGGCGGGAACAGCTGGCAATATCAGCACCAGTTAATCCTTAAAGTTATTATTACATGTAAATATGAGATAGTGCTGAACTATACAAAGACGACATCCATTCGGTTCACAGTTGATTTTAGCTGAAGCATGAATATCGTAATAGAATCCATTAATAGAAAAATAAACCTGCATGAACTCAGCAGGTAAACTAATTCCCCGTTACATCAGCATTCTGTAAACAGTGAAAACAATGTTTTTGTGTATTCTTCAAAAGAAGATCAACTTTTCCATCACAGAGGTTATTAATAAATAAAACTGAGCTCTATGATTATTACTCTCCATAATAGGAGCACTCAACCGCTTCCATTAGTTTGTGGGTATAGCGACAGCTGTTCATCTATGATGGTGAGTTCATGTCTTTCCGTCATATTTGACCAAAACTAATGAGGATTTCTGAGGCTGGAGATAAAAGTAAATGCAGCAAATGTTGTCATCAGTCACACTGCAGGAGAATCTGGCCTTGATCTCATCCCTTTGCTCTCCGTAATTCCATAATGCTCCAGGAGATTTAATATTCGACATGATTACCATGACAAAAAAGTAATCTAATGAAATCAAAGGGGAGCTGGAAACATGGTGGAACTACCGGATCTTTCAAATATGACCAACCGGCAACCCAATAATTCCTCTGTGAAATATATTTGAGGTTTCCTAGTGCAATATTGCAACACTACATTTAAAAGAATATGTTCACATAATGCTTACCAATCAAAATGTTACGTTGTTTGAGGAAAAGAGAGCATGAATGCGCATATTTTAACTTTTCCATGAATTTCTATCCTCACAGTGTGAGAACTCCCACACAATCTTACAAGGAGGCAGAACTGATGAAAGCACCGTAAATAGCACCGTTTTTCGCTTTCTAATTGCCCGAAGATAAAAGAAACTTTTTAATAAGCACTAAAAGATATATTGTATTTTAAACGACAAAAGCGGAAATGAGAGGAAAAAAAAGTCTATCAGAACCAACTTTGGTTGAGAGGAAAGAACAAAGAGAGAGCTGCTTTCAGCCTTGAGGGTCATGACAAAGGGAAAGAGGAGAGGGATTACAGTAAAAAGGGAATGGGGGGGTTGAGAGAAAGATTATAGTTAAGTGAAAGCGTGCCAGGGAAGGAGTGAGTGCAGCAGAGGAACACGTCTCCCTCTGCCTTTCTGTGATTGCTGTTGTGCTTCTGTGAGTGTCGAGCAGAAGGGATGTTCTGGTGACTCGCAGCATATTGACAAGCTTCTGACGCAAACGCTAACTGTAGATCCAATCGTGCCGCATTTCTGTCTACTCTGGGGATTAAATTAAAGAACACAGCATCCAATTTCATACCTGGCTTCCTGCACCACCCTTCGCAATGTGACATTTATTCGCTAGCGCGATGCCCTTTCTCTCCTCCTCTCCCTTTGACTCGCCGATAACGCACTGTGTAGCAGACAAGGACGGCTGAGAGCTGAAAACTGATGCCAGCGTCACACGGAAGGGAAATATACATTTGCCTCTAGGATTAACCATGAAGTCGTTCCCCCCTCCCCCACACTTGGAGACGGGACTATGTTCTCTACTCCCAGAGACGAACAGCTTATTTTGTCTTTAATGTCTGCATTATCGGCTGGATCTGCAGTAAAGGTGCACTGCTTAGCTGTGCTGCAAAGATTGCAACTAGCTGCCAAACGTCGAGGGTTGCACTATGATGAAACCTTTGGCCCCAACAGCAGAGCGAAAAAAAAAAGTGTGGCTTCAATGTGAGATATCGGCTGTGGAAAAATAGGCACTTCCTGTTACCAGTTGATTCATAACACACAGAAAATAACTATAGACTCTTTCTGGGGCCAGAAAACTGTGAGTCAACCTTTTCTTATATTGTGTTGGAGAGCTTTAAAGCTTTATATATTATATATATAATATATATAATATATTTACATTGGGTCAAATAATGTCCTCTAATGTGAAAGGTTTGCTCGTACTGTTGATCTCAATGAGAATGAATGCACCGGTTTCTATCTCACTGCACGTTTCAGCTGCTTTCACGCAATTTTATGTGGTTGAGTCACTTTTGCTTTTAAACACATTAGCGCCCGAAATGAAATGGTATGCGTGTGTGTGTGTACGCACGCAGAGTATCTCCATGGTATCTCTGCGATTGCTCAACTCGTGTTTTTCTCCTACAACTTTCTGATGCCTGTGGAGATTGTTGATATTGGAGGCAGCACAAAACAAGTCAGTAATTTAACCCTCTTCAGAAACACACATCCACGCAAAGCCTTCAGAACACCACGAAGTTAATGTGACCTAATTGTCGTCGTTGGGACAATCGTTGGTGCTGCTTTTTTTATTTAATATAAATGTAATATAATTGTTTTTTGGTTGGGTGGTCATAACGGGTCGGCGGATCACTTCCTGATAAACGTTGAGTGTGAACACAGCAAAATCGTCATATTTTGATTTGTTTAGTTTGATAAATAGTCTCATCGTTTTGTTTATAATATAACAGCTGGCACAACGACAGCTTTGGCGTCTCTTTCTATTTTTGTACATCATATGATTATTGGCAGGTGCACTGGTCGACTTTGATCATGCGTTATCATTTAAGTGTATAATAATTACCTTTTTATCTTTATGTGTAATTCATGTAGGCTACTGGGTAGAGTGCACTGTGCACTGTGGCTGATTTAGTTACTCTGGAGTAACATGTAGAGTAGAGAGAATTTCAGTCGACCAAGATTGTCCTTCGTTGCCTAAAGCCCTACAGGGCAGCCGTCTCGCTGTGAGAGACAACACTAATGGGATGCTGATATTGACGTTTGTACAGCATCTGTAAGTAATATATAGTGATTGGTTGCTAATGTGCTTACCATCACAACTTAAACAGCTCATATCAAGGCTCATTGCTGCGAGTCTACTTCCTGCCCTCCAGCAGTCACACGTTGCTTAATTCAGCTTCAACACAAACAAATCACAGCAACCGACTCTTCATCACCATCATTCCCCAAGTTTTAGTATTGACAACAGTACAGTCCATTAGTTTTCAATGTCCTCGGCTGTTATTCCTTCCAAATGATGCGTTACATCACACGTGGTGTGAGTAGGAGATGCCTCGGCAGACCTCTCCTCTTCACAGCATATTAAAAGGCTGTTCAACAAAGTAGGTTTTCAAACAGAGAGTAGATTCAATCAACAAAATCAATTTGGCTTTGTTGTAGTTTATTTAATCTGTTCTCATGTCTTTGTTACTGATGTATGAAATGTATGTCGTTTGTTAGTCAAAGCACTTGATAATTACATGTCAATGAAATGTACTCGCGTGGAAATGTTCCGTTGATTCCTATTTAATGAATTTGACAACAAAGATGGGATACATTGTGGGGACGAGACATTGTGAGTTCTTATTACTCTAAACTATTTTATGTGGAAAGAAAGCCATCTTGTGCCACTGCAGTGGTAAGATGAGTGTTTGATGTGTCTTGTTTCCTTCTATGGGCTACAAAAGCACTGAATGCTTCAAAGCCACTTTGACATCACCGCCATCAACTCCTCTTAATGCTTTTTACTCAAACTCATCAACAGCTTACTGCAAAACCTTGCTCACTTTTATTGGCATATGAACACGTTTCTTCCTTTTTTTTATCACCTTATTCTTTGTACATCCGTGTTACTATCAGGGAAGAGTGAACAAACGGATTCATTTACAAATCCTTTCATAATAAAAACACACTTTGCAGTGACTTACTTGGAAAAAATATCTTAACTTCAGGCAAAATCAGGGCGTGTATGATCTTTCTGGTAGATTTCATCAGAAAATAAATCTGCATGTGTTGCTTTGAAAGATAACACCTATCACATGATTTAAGGGCAGCGCATAAAAGGGATTCCTCTCAACTATGAACTTGGCAACCTCGGGGGACTGAGCGCAGTATAAGGGATCACAAACTGTATTTTCAAGAGAGTTTGCATCATCACCTTAATAATCCCCAGTCTCTACAGATGTGATGGAGGGAGAAGTCAGGTATGGAAGACAGCGAGCAGACCCGGCCAAGTCTTATTAAGAGCTGATCCGCCTTTTATTAAAGGCTTCTTTGTGGGATTTCTCTCTGGCTCGGCCGTGTGAACGGACTGATGTGCTCCACTGCAGACGACCTGAGGAGCGCCTCCGGAATCTGGCTCCAATTAGGCTGTTGGGAGACTGAGACACCTCCGGTAGGTTGTGAGGTTTGCTATGCTGAGTGAAAGGTCGGGAAAGTATGGTGACAAAAGCTCAATGAGGCGCAAACAGGTCGAATCTATTTGCATTGACTTTGTATGTAATCTCGTCACGCAAATAATTTGCGTTGTGTTGGTGTGAACACAGCAATATACAGCAATGACTTTTTGTTATTATTTTGAGTATTGATTTATCTGCAGATTATTAATTTAATTATTCAATAGTCATTCAATCTGTAAAACATCAGAAAATAGTGAAAAGTGCCCATCACTATCTCCCAGAGCCCAAGTTGACATTTTTAAATGTGTTCATAGGTCTTCAATATCAACATTGTGTTCTGCAGCTGTCCATCAGTGCCAAATACAGAAACAGGCTCAAAGTTAAAGCACACAGCCCAAAGAGGAATACACAGATTTAATGAATCATTTAGAGAAAACATAAATAGACTGGCGGCAGGTAGGTCACGACATGCAGCTAGCCACCTTAGCGTCCAGCACAATGCATCCCTATTGCTCTCCTCTGGATGAGAAGATCACCTTAATGCACAACCACGTCAAATGTTTGAGTCTAGAACAATGTGTCTCACATTAAGAATACAGGATCACTGATTTATTTCCTTTAAATAGGGTTGGCTTTCAGTTCTGGTTTTAATGCAGCCTGCACTGTTAGCTTTCCTTGTGAAATCCATTATGTTTGCATAATACCAGTGTTGCTTGATGCAGAATATAACTCTTGTGCTTTAAATACCTGACAAACAGCAGATTTCTTTCTGTTTCAGGGAAACCAATATGCTTCCATCATCAGCCTCACTTCAGTTTTTGCTTGTGTCTCCAACTTACAGACTAAACTAAACAAAACTGATAGTTCTTGGCTTTTTTTCCCCGTGTTGTTATCCAGAAAAATGTTATGTAAAATAAAATGATTGAAAGCGAAGAGCCGACACTCACCAAACATGTTGCCAATGTGCCCGTTCTTCGTCAAAGGCCGCAGCTCATTCTTGCCCCAGGCGTAGCGCTTGTAGTTGTCCCAGGAAAACTTCATCATCTGCAACATAAGAAGGGGGGGGGGGGGGGGGGGGCCAGACATACTGGTCACTTGACTGATCGCAAAAGCATCACACGTCCGAAGCCAGACGTAATTGAATTGGCAGAGCTCAAAGGCAAAGGGAATGATAGCTTGTTGATCAGACGGGCTTAAGGACAAGCAGCAAACGAACACACACAAACCGCACCGCGAAACAATAAGATTGGCATTTCCCCTGCAGCTTCTCCTCCTACATTAAAGATTGAATAACGTCAGTAGATGAAAAGAGAGTTTTAGAGATAAGAACGCATCTCTGAGAAGAAAGTGTTTCTGAAATTGATGCTCTGTACTCCTCCCCGACAGAAGAAACTAAAAGTGATCTGGATGTGATTTGATGTGAAGAAGGAAAACTGTCGACTCTTTGATGCAGTAAAACAGAGAAAGCTAGACGAGGAAGCGAGGGATGAAGACGAAAAGCGAAACAACTTCTGCTTAGAGGCATAAAGTTGAGCAATGCTCGTCTTGAGTTACAATTAGCTTAGAAGCCTGTCCGGGAAAGTTGGTTCATAATAATTGAATTAAATTCACGAACATCCAAAAAGAAAAAGGAAAATAAGACAATGCCAATGAAGGCAAGAGTCAGAGAAAGCCTGCCCACTATGCTGAAAGCTCCCAGCTGATTACGTTCCATCGAACAGAGCAACATTAGAATCTATTAGAGATGTTCGTCAGGTGTTGCCAAACAGATGTCACAAATCACAATAACCAACACAGAGGCAATGGCAGTGCTGTAGGCTTGTGTTTCACAGGTGTAACGTTGACCATGTTCATCACTTAAGTTTGGCGAGTTAGGACGCCGACGTTTGCGAACCGGCACTAAATATAGTAGATGTATTGCCAAAATTTCTCGGCATAAAAAAATGGTGGTTGAGATATTAATCTGGACCAAAGTGGTGGACTAACTGAGAAAGTCATCCCTTGAACATCAGGGTTGTAAAATGTCAGTATATTCTATATACATAGGTTTAAATGTATATATCTGTATCTTTCCCACCATCCCCTTGTTATGGAAATTGATTTAGATGAGGACATGCTTCTTGGTTCTTTAGAGCAGTAGTCCTGTAAGCCGTGTTTCCCAAGGATGCAGCCGCTATCATTACTTTCCCAGCAAGGCAGCCGGATATTTTGAAAGAAATGAATGTTTTTCATCAAAGAGATGCCATGATTCATGCGCATATGAACTAAATAGCCTCAAAATAAATTGAAAACGAATTCCATCTGCACGAATACTTGACTCAAGTGCTTTCAACAACGTCGACATGAAATTCAATTGTCTTCAGCACGATCAAACAAACGCTCAGTGCAATCTGTCGAAAGACAGACAGATAGTCCAGGATAAGATTATTCCCCCCCCCCCCCCCGTCTCTGGATCTTCACAGTAACACTGAGGACATCTGTATTATCAATACTACACAAGACATCTGTCTCTCCAGAGGTGGGCTGATATAATCCTGAGAGAAATACACAACATGAATCCGATTACCCGACGAGGCCTCCAGCTGCAAATCCTCTGACCCTAAAAAGCTCATAATAGACACCTGAGAGAAGACAGAGCTCCAGTCCTTTCTCACACTGAAACAAACAACAGGGTCCATAAAAGACACAAATGTTCAAATACATTTTAAAATGTCTTTCGGGTTCATGAAAACAGCGGCTACGGGTCAGGGAGCTGAGATTTGATTTAGGGTGAATTATATGCCGTTAAACTGTTTTGAAGCCGCTGCGCCGGTTTAATTTGTGATTTGGCATTTGTGAAGCAACACATTTAGGCACTCTGTACTGAAAAACATTCAGAGGAAACAACACATTAGGGTCATCTTTGTTGTTTTCTCTTCTTATTGTGTATCTAGAGTGTGGCATTACGTCTGAGAAAGCAGCATATTAAACAATGGTTTTTTTCTACTTAGAAATACTAATAATGTATGCAGCAGCAATCTCACACAATGTGAAAAACAACCCCATAATATGATTAGAGGCAATAGCACCGACGTATGTTATGGTGGAAATATGTCCAGAAAGATAATAATTCTCTTCAGAAAGCGTTGGCAGGACAGAAGTACCCGGTGCCGGTCTTATTGTGTACCGACGGGATGTTCTGCCTTCCGGAATGAGAACCGGCGAGTGTCTCAAGTTATATTTGAAACGTACTCCATCTTTTATAATGTCAACCTGTCTCGCTCCTCAGGCAGCTTTAGAAGCAAAAGAACAAAAGTAATACGGAGAAATCAGTGCAGAAAAATGTGGGATTTTGGTAAAAACTTTGTGTCACACTGCGTTTGTTTGAAGGACGGTTGAATGTCACACGGTCTGTGCAGAAATGATCAAATTTGCATTATGGAGCCTGCGAGGGGAATAGGACTTTACAACCATGATCAAATTAATGTCGGGGTAGAAAACAGGCAGATGGTACGCTCAAACTGTCTGACTGAAGGCGCAGCAAATGTAAAATGGTAAAATTAATCAGCGACGACATGACTCCATAAAAGATGCTAAAAGAAAGGATTTAATAATGCAGCTGGCATTGAGGAACTACGATGGGCATTTCTCCCTGTTTAATAGATGATTCATCAAAACAATGAGCAACTGATTAATCGGATATCAAAAAAAATTGCTACGGTAGTGTAATTTAACTTCTCTCTTCTCTCAGATATCTTCTAACAAAATCTGTTGCATTAGTTTATTTTTGCAAAATGAACGTAGAGAGGAATTGAAAAAATAAAAACATTTTTTACCAATTATACTGATGAAAAAAACCTCCCAGTACTCCGTGTAGATTCAGGTGGAAAATCATCACACTGTGTTAATTATAATTACTGGACTCTACAGAGCTATGTTTAATTCATTCCTATTATAAATATTTTAAGACAAATAAATAGACTTTGCCTGTTGTGTATTACTGGCAGCAAGAAGATATGTATTTGACCCTTTAACAGATGTGCACATGTGTATTGAGCCGGTCTGGTCCCAAACAAAGGGAGTCATGGAAGCGTCTTTGGTGGCTACTTTGACCGAGTACACTTGACCAACTAAAGTCAAGTCCGTTTGATTAGTATGAACGCCGTGTACCGTACCGGGGCACGTCCGCTTGAAAAGGTGGTCCCAAGTACGGTTCGTGTTTACTCGGGTACGGCTCACATCAGGTGTGAAAACCCAGGCATGGTACGATGGACTCGCACTCAATACCTGTACAAGGAAAAGCTTTGTTTTAAAACCAAAATGTAAGCACGATAAAATGACACTCCATGAGAATGTCTGGCTCAGCTTCCTGCTGCTGCACACTGATGAAACACATATCTGGCATTGTGTTTTTCACACCCCTGCTGTTGCGCTCCGCAGAGGGTCAAAGTGTGGGAGGACCGGTGTCACGCAGCCGTAGGACCGCTGATGTAACAACCCATCATCACAGCACAGAACACACACGGCGTGAATCAATAGCTGCAGCCTTGGCCGAGCACGCCCCCCCCCCCCAACGCTGCTTCTCCAAGAGAGCAAGCGGATGAATGATTCATTTCCAGGGGCACTAAAAAGCAGACATGATCAGACAGGACACTGACCCGGTCTCTGTGTTCAGTTATTGATCTCTTCTGCCCAACAACCAGCCAATTAGTTGAACTAGAGTGATTAAAAGTAACCAGGGGTAGACTGGGGGCACAACGTGCCGATGACAAAACCGCAGGTCAGAGGTCACGCACTGCTGATCACGCGATCAAGGATGGTCACACAACATCATCAGATCACAAAAGCAACACAAGCGGCTGCATAAGCGATTACATTTACGCCGCATCAGCTCAAAAGTCGTTATTAAATTCTAAGATCTCATTTTTTCTATCATATCCAACGCAAGCACAGGAAGAGCTTAGAAACTCATTTCCTTCTGCTCTTTGAACAAAAATATTATATATATATATATATATCTTTTTAAATCCCAGAGAAATGTTGATAATGAAAAAAGAAAGCTTTACTTGTCTATACTGGAAATCGATTGTTTCTAGTGTAGATTGTAACAAACGACACCACAGGAGGGAACGATTATCTCAGCGCTGGTCCTCAGCATGGACACCGAACTGGTCTGCAGGGTTCCCTCTGCAGCGTTCAGAGCATGACCTGAATCAACATCAGGAGTACAGACGTTTAGGTTTAAAACCAGTTCAGACCACTTTATACACACTAGCTGTCAGCACAGCCACCACGGACCACGAGTGGGACTTTTAATTCTTGTTTTACCCGTCCCTGCAAAAATGAGACTCGGCATAACAATGTCAAAAGAATGATGCAGAGGCAAAGAACCTTCTGAACTGAAGTTTGTTGGAGCAATGATGTTTACATTGCATGTGTATTTTGAGGACACAGAAGTGTAGTTTTCATCTGTGGAAAATTCATGAAGGAAGAGTTGATGATATATATATATCTCAGGAACAAGAGACAATAAGCAACTTCTAAACCAAAGGTAGTGTCACAGAGGAAGAGACGGTATAATGAGACGTTGCCAGAGGGAATGATGCGAATCTGGAGTTTCACTGAAGTGATACGTCTTCTGAAGGGTAAAGGTGCTAATATTTTAATAATCTCACTAACGGCGAAATGTAGTATGTGTGAAACTAAATTTAATTACTCATAATCATGGGTTTTTTTCCCCTGGGTTACTCCCAAAGAGTAAAATGATTTGGTTTTCCTCTCATGACTGGCTGTGGTTTGAAACTGTGCATCAGCTGTTTCCACTTTTCCGTCTTACATATGAACTATTTCCTGGGAAGACGTGCTGCTCGGTATTTCCTCCACTGGGCTCTCAGGATTGGCTTCCTAGGATGACGATCTTTGGTTTTCCAGTGAAAACTAGTCTGCACAGATGGTTTCTCCGAGGCTGTGGCTTGACGATACTGGTGAGAAGCGCAGGTGAGGGGGTTACCAACGTTCTACTTTCCACAAAAGCAGAATATATCTCTGACAAAGATCTTTGAACATTCACTGCTGTTGTCGCTAATTAGCCAACAGTGTGGGCTGAAGCTAGTGAAGATCACTAAACTGGTTCATTGCCGACGTGGTACTGCAAGCTGGGCTCGGACTGAGCGGCCCCCGCGTGGCCCATGGAGACGAGGCTGTGCAGAGATTAACTGGTGGGCTGAACAATTTGGAGCTCAGTCTGGACAACTACTTAGAGCAGATCTTCTGCTGAAGCACAGCAACAGTGATCACCCCCTTTGATATCACCCAGCTGTGTAGCTGTGTGGGTTTCTTCAACAAACCCTGTACTTCTCATATGACAGAAAATGTTTCACACAGGGAAGATAGCAGATATATGTGTCACAATGAGAGACGGTGTAGTAGTTTAACTACTACAAGACAAGGCAGCTGTTTAATCACACTACACTCAACAACTGACAACTGACTGGGTTCAAATCTTTTTGAACATTTCATTGTGCTTTCACTCAGTCGATCTGGTCTGCACAAAGCAACATAAATGTACACAAGATAGAACAGCACACATCCACCAGCTCCTAATGCCACCGTACTACACATGGCAGTTAGCTGTAATCCATACCAAGCAAAAAATAAAAGGGAAAGAAAAAAAGCACGCAAGGAAAGGAAAGAATAAGCAGAAGACGTTCACATGTTTGATTATTAATGAGCCACAGCTTCAACCACTTAGTAAAATAATGTGTATGGGGAACTCCATTCTTCATTGTTTTTGCAACATACAAGCCAGCTGTGCGCTTCTACTTTTCATTTTTGTAAAGTGAGCAGAGTGCTCTCTTCTTTCTCCTCAAAACATTGCCAAAACTGTGTAATCACTGCTGACCGCAGCACCTCCGCTAAAACACCCCGGATCATTCCATTCCACTTGAACAACAGTCTTATAAATATACATAACGCGCGCCTCAAAGCACACACGACACGTTCCCACCCTGCACGTTTTGTAATGCAGTCGGTTATGGTCGGTTCCACGAGCGAGTCATCCCTTTAATCTGAGGAGGCTTCGGGTGGATCGTGGATAATAAATCATCCCAGCACCCTGGCATGGCAGCCCCGGAGACACTGTTGCGTTAACGAGGTGCTGTGTCATCACCAGAAACCGGGGGGGGGGGGGGGGGGGGGGGGGGCCTTTGGCAGAGAAGATTCAGAATCAGCTTTCCCCCACTGCTTCCCCCTGAACTTCCAACCTCAACTTGCCCAGCTCCCAGTATTTGACCCTCCTCTGGAGCACAGCCACTTCCTTCCCATTAAAAGCACATTTACGGAGCCTTGTAGGTCTCGGGAGGCCAGCGAGGTCTCATTCTGAGTCAGCACAAAACAAAGAGCCAAAGTTGGACAACCAGGCAACTGAGCTGCAGATCATTCATGCATGGAATTAATGAATGTCTGGAATCAATCACGAAATCAAATGACCATATCCACCCAGGATGTAGGTCTGCTTCAGTATGGTGTCTGGGGGGGGGGGGGGCAGCTAGGTGCTGTCTAATCTTTAACGTTTGATTATTGTGTCAAAACTATATATAAAAATATATAGATTAAATGCATTTATTTTACAAGAAAACTATAGTTGTCAGTACCTCCTTCAGCCCCGAGTAGCATTTGCAGGAGCATTGGAGCTCCACCAATAAGCTGGGGCAGCCCGTACGGAGCCAAAAGTTGACGAAGCACTCGCTGCTGCCCGTTAAGCTCATTACTGTGAGCGAATGGTAATCATCGAGACTCAGATAGTGTATCAACACTTATCATCCTAATTTATCATCTGGACAATAGCAGCTGGACAGTAAGAGGAAAAATGAATACGATAAGTCATCAGTAAAAAAAGTGAACCTGAAAAAATACAGTGGAAATCTCTCCTTTAATAGAATGTTTTGTTATTAAGGACTATTCACAAGTCCAACTCTTGCGTAAAGCAACAAAACATGCAAAGTAACCGTACGCCACAATCACAACAGACTTCTGATGAGAATATGTCTGCACGGTCCTTGTACTTAACAGTAATTGAGTCATCAAGCCTTGGTACACTCAGAAATGCTTATATCAAGCTGCAAGACAAATCATTTGAGCAAAATCCCGGTTACAACTGATGCGGTCGCCTGGATTCGAGCCGTAATCTTCAGAATCATTTTTGCAGATCACACCCAGAGATCCATGGGGTTTATCCAACGCTTGTTTCTGCTGTATTATTTTCAAGCCAACTATTGGTATCCATATTTAAAAAATGACCTAATTCTGAGAACATTTCAGTAATGTTTAATATTTAATTCAATGTTGGCCTTTAGTTTTCTCTGATGTTTGTACAATATGTGCACATATGTATTTGCCTGTATCCGTCTCTCTCTCTCTCTCTGGCAGGTGTCCTCGCCGCTCGTTCCAAAACGGATCATTAGGAGAGATATGTGGCCCGTGCCAAGTCGTCTCCTGAGCGTCTCCCACTGGTGGTTGAGAGTTCCAAAGCGCCATGAAATACTCATGGCAAGAGAGAGAGAGAGAATCGCCACAAGGAGCCTATTAAAATGTCTGGACTCAGGTCTTGAATTGTTGGAGATGTAGACCTGGAGTATTAACGCGCCTAAATGGTCCCAGTAGAGCCAGCTGATGATGAGCGATGAAGAGAAAGAGATACAATGAATATACCCAACTATAGCTTTAAAACTGTATTAAAAGAAGTTAGTATCAGAATAATATTAAACATTTTAGGACCTTTAGAGGGGCAACTTGACTGAAACACTGGATTAACACGTGTTTTAGCTGAGCTGCTCTTTCTTTCAAGCATCCAGCGTTTGTCTGCTCTCAAGGCGCCGAGTCAAACCGTTTCCCCTTCTTTCAGT
Source organism: Anarhichas minor (assembly GCF_050575085.1). Classification (NCBI taxonomy): domain Eukaryota; kingdom Metazoa; phylum Chordata; class Actinopteri; order Perciformes; family Anarhichadidae; genus Anarhichas; species Anarhichas minor. The sequence goes on along the minus strand of NW_027466481.1, from coordinate 2,014,521 downwards.
TTCCTTGGATCAGCGAGCCGACCCAATCAATGGACCTTGCCAGAAAAGTGGATGGAATCTGAAGGAGTGGGCTCTAAACTTAGTGGAGTAACGGGAACTTTCACAAGAAATGTTGCACGCCCAATAATTCACCCGGACACCCCTAACCTGCTGCTGTCCTCCCCTCTCACTCATCTTGCTGGGAGCGGCCCTCTCTCTTCCAGAAACAAGCTAGTGATGAAATTGCAGGTGTGGTGCAGAAAATGAGGGGGGGGGGGGGGGGTCAGTCAAAGTAAATACAAGCCATTACAGAGCGTTTACAGTACTATTAGAAAGAGTAAGGCAGAAGATAAAGGAGCGGGGGGGGGGGGGGGGGTAGTGAAAGGAGGACATAAGAGAGGAGTGGGAAGTCATTTGTCTGCAAGAAATTGCCAATTTGAGTGGGCTGCCTGGGGAAAGGGTTCCACTCTGCGGAGCACAAAGTGTCTTGTATGGATCATGATGGTGAGCCCAACACGCTTATTAGAAAACTAATCCACAATGTCCAAGCCCCTGTGGAAGGCTTCGCACAAGGCCAGAGGCCTAACCACCCCCACCCCCATCTGTAGATACAGTCACTTGGTAACAACCAGAAAACCTTCCAGCAGAAGTTATTTTGAGAGGAAGATGTACAAGTAGATCAGGTCTAGAGCTCAAATGCACCAGGGAGAGGAGACAGGGAGCACCCGGAATAGATTCATCGAGGTAAGATGGGGAGAGCTGGAGTTTCACATAATAAATTCATTTCTGATGAAGTGAGACTGATGACCAGATGTTTAGTTATTGTGTCACCTGCCAGGTGTTCGGATTCATTTCACCTCGAGTCAGCACCCTGATAGGAGAACCCAAACACCTGCCACAGTGTGCAAATGATAACTGTGTGTTTAGTCATTTTAGACTATCGGAGGGTAGAGTGTGTTAAATTGAGGTCGAATCTAAATTCCATGTGGAAGCAAAGATCACATCTACTCAAAATAATCTCCATTGGTGAAGAGTGTCAGGCATTATGTTTCCCTGTGGTCAGATGGCCATCTTGACATTTTGCAAGTCTGCAGCAGATTAGGTGAGAGGAAACCCTTCAGACAGCGTTTGACATTAACCATGGCCCGGTGGCCACAACAAGTTACAATGTGGCCACCAAGTTTAATCAGGGCTGTCTTGGGAATGAGACTGCGTGTCTCAATGAGATTACCTGTCTAAATAAAGACACTTAATTCAAATAGAGCTATCCCATAAACTGCCTCCTCTCTGGAGAGTCTATTGTTATTATTTGAATATCTTATTTAAATCTTTTGTCTTATTGCTTCATTGTATCACGGTTTTACGTCGTTTCTTCAACAGGAATTTTCTTTTGAGGGAAAATAAAAGTTCTGAAGTGAAAATCGATGATCAAAGATCCCAAAAAACACAGAATCTTCTACCAGAGTTTCACAGTAAAGCTGGAGCAGCATTTACTATAACTTTCATTGCTACAGTTCACACCGGCTGACAGGAGTGGCACCAATGGGACACTTTTTGAATCCGACTGATCCCTTCCTATTCGAGCTGTTAGCTTTGAAACACCTTCCTTCTCCCCGTATGATTCTTCAAACACAGAGGCAAGTCTTTGAACTCAAAGATGAACAACCTGGCAATTGCTTTCATCTTAAAATGAACTTGTCACTTCTCAGGAGGGAGAAAGTTGTTGGTTGCCTGTGGTGAATTAGTTGTGTGCGTTTTTCCCTCAAAATAGCATTTCCACTGAAAACACAGATGAAACCAATTCAGTTATTACATTTCTGTTGATAAGACTCAATTTGCATGCCAAAGGTTTTTGTTGTCACTTAATTCTATTAGTATGATGCCTGCCTATAAGAGATAACCAATGAGATATTTCTGAATGTTAATCATTTATTTTCCCCCAAAAAATGTGTTGTTTTGTGAAGAGAAACAATAAACCACCAACACCTTACTGTCCTTATACAAACCATGAATCATGAAAGAAGCACTTCATAAAAGGGATTTTAAGTCATTTAAAATGTAATATGCATTTTTGCTGAACTATGAATGCAGGTTGAGGACAATTATGTATTTCCTTTCTTTGCCTTTGAGGTAGCAGGGAGACATCAGTCACCTTGCCAGAACCGTTACAGACAGCCCCATTCTTTGATTTTAATGAAATCCCAACTCAGAAACCCTCCACTTCCTTATTCTCTGTCTCTCACACACGCACACACACACACACACACACACAACAGAGCAGGCATCTCCCTGCCTACACCCACGCCCAGTAAATCCCCAAAATATCATCTTCAATTAAAAACAATGGGAGCCTAAGCTTTTGAGCGGATCATGGCTATATTAACACATCAATAATTCTCTCAATATGAATCTTAAAGAAGCGCGCGGTGACGTCTGGCCTGCTGACATCCGACTATAGAAACAGATGGTAATTCAGCCAAAATCTGAGAACAGTTGCAAACTACAAGCTTAATATTAAGCTTAATATTATTCTTAATTTAAGGAGGAATTTTACAATAGTTCACATGTTTTACATTTCCATATCCATCCTTTTAACATGCTCATAACAACCATTTAAAAAGACAATCAATCCATCTGAAATGATCTCGTCTGGTTTCAGCCCACGTCTCAAATGTGTTCTGCAGTTAAAGCGGGTCTGGTGTGGTGTAGATGGGATTAAGAACACTAAAACAGACCAACATAATGAGCTATAGAGCTGCTGGTCGCAGCTAAAAATCAGCTGATATTTTTTTTCTGTCAAGAAAATGACAAACATAAAGCAACAATATATCAATGCAGCAGAAGAAAATGACTGGGAAGAAAAAGGAAAGTGGAAAAACAAAAAAAAGTTTCAAAAGTCACTTTCAAAAATAGAACAGATCTAATCACAGCGTCTGAGCTTCTGGAAAAGTTTGAAACCCCGTATGAGAAATGGATAGGTTTAGTTTAATCTTTGTATTTCCAGCGACAACATCTAAAACGTCTCGGCCTGTTTTTAAACCAAAGCAGCTCGACCATTACTGCACATATATTTAGCAGAGCACAACAAATTGTATCATTGGTGTGATGTGAAGCATTAAAGCCCTTTGCAAAGCCTACAGGCGTTTATTGATCACTTACGTCTGCAGTATCATTTTTGGAAAAACAAACCTGGAGGGGGGGGGGGGGGGAGGATTTACCATATTTCACATTATTGTACCTACAAAAGGGATGCGATCCGCTCTACAGAAATGTCCGAATGCTCCCGTAGACATTTATCTGAGGCACTCGAAAGCTACAAACTAAAGGCCATGTTATTGGTGAGACAGGAAGGACCACTTACATGCTAGGCTATCGATCCACTCCAAACGGATCAGCAATCGCATGTGAGCCGTGGGCTGTTCTATCATGATGCACAACGTTGTGTCCAGAGGTCTTCAGCTGGAGAGAGCTTGTATCAGAGGTAAAAGCAGTTCAGCTGGAGGACAATTCAATCATACGCTCAGCACATAAAAACAGCAAACGCAGCAGCTAAAGGTGACCCTGTAGTCTATCATAAACACAGCTTTCGATTCAGGATCAGTCCGTCTTTCTTCGGGGGAAACCTGCACTCGCAGAAACACCAATGGTGACGCCCCTTGGCCCCTCAGATAACAGCTATTACACAGAAGTCGCAGAGGACTCAGGGGATGGGCTGACAAAGGTTGTGGGGAACAAGTTTCCTGGAAGTGCTGCCTAATTATTGAGTGCAGTGTCACGCTCAGGTCATCTCTCAATATATGTTTAAAGGGTGCTTGATACGAAATTCAGAGCAGATCTATTGCCTCCACACGGCGACGGCTGAGCCGCAGCGTGCAGAAAAACAATGCTAACAGCGCAAACAAGGGCAACAGCGCCGACAGAGCCAATAGTATTTACCTGAGGGGAGGCTGGGCACTGCGCTCTGAGACGACAGCGCTATAAGATGTAACCGCTGTATAAAGGAGCACATGGAAGCTTGGATTACAACACACACCAAGTGAGTTCATTACTCCACTATATATTTACGTAGCAAATAGTTGTTTGCTGCTATATTAAGGCTCTGATTATCGGAGAGAACCTTCAAACATGACGTGCAAAAGCTCGCACCTCGACACAGTGGAAAAAAAAAATAATAATAAAATCCACAACGGCCAGTCGTGAAATGTTTGCACAGAGATTACTTGTGGTGTCAAGGCACGTGCTGCCAGAGAGATCACAATCCATGGGAAGTTGAGCCAAGAACTCAAGGAGAAGATGTGTTTTTCTTTAGTTGTTATTTGAGTGAAAGGACTAACATTACAACACAAGGTGTGTCAAGGTGTTCTAAGTATTTTAGGGTGGATCCATATTGTTCTCACAACAACATCTCTAAAACAAACATATAACTAACAAAAACCAGGACCAAAGATAAATATATATATATACAGTGTTTGAGGTGACAATTGTGTGGAAATAGAAAATACTGGCTCCAGAAACAGTCCTGTCCAGAAAAATCAAAGGTTCAGAGAGAAAAAGTTCAAAACGGAAAACATCTTTACACCGCTGCAGCGGAAGGAGGCATTGTTATTGTCAGAGACAAAGAAGCGGTCCTTTCCTCTGACATGGCAGGATGCCTTGCAATCATATGCAACTTCTCTTTTTGGTGTTTCAACACTCAACTAGAAAGAGAGCAAATTCTCAACATGAACAAAGGTCCATTTTTTCTCCCAATGCCACATATAGGCTTCTAAAATACACAACACTAAAGCTAAGATGGCATACGAGTTCTACTAAACTTCATCGTGATAAAACTGAGTCCTTGATGATTTTCTGTTTTTAAATTCAATTTCACTTTTGATCCATCAAAAGCTTACGAAGCCATCAAACATGTGCCTAATCATAAGCGTGGAAACCTCCTGCTGTGTTACTTGCACCCACTCACTCCTGTGGGGGGGGGGGGGGGGGGACTCACTCGCACACCACTGTTGTTTACGGCTAATGAACTGGTACCGGATGTTCTAGTATTGAACTTCTTGTGCCAGAATGTGGCAGAAAATGTGCATAAATATTGGATATGAAAAGTACGTCTGTGTATGAAGCAGCTCCATTCCCACTGAAGTAACCCAGGCAAAAAGAAAAAGTATGCAGCCATTGCAGACTATACGGAGTTTGGATTGAAGCTCGTCGAATAAGCCAAATGTTTGCGCATTAAAAAGCAAATGGCTTTAGTACACTTAATGTGATTTAAATTGTTACACAAGAATCACAACTGCAATCAGCCTCGTCTCCATGTTAAGCTAGTGCAGAGAGATTTTCCGCCACAACCGGTTGTCGGTCCCCTGTGCCGCTCGACCGCCTCAGACCAGGAACACGGCGTTAAAGCAGTTCTGTGTCTCAGAAAAGCTTTTTTTGTGCTCAAGTTTCAATCCATTTTACCCTCTAAAATGTGTCCTGGGAGCAGGAGAAAATGAGTTAGAGTCTGTGCAATGCCTTGCTTTTCTGAGCGAGGCCATTACAGAAGATCCGCAGAGACAGTGAGAGGTCCGTCTTGGCTGTTTTGTGCGAGATTATTGTTTCACCCCTTGATCCTTTCTAGTATTATTGCTCTCTGCTTGTTTTCCTCTCGCCTTGTTTGTGCTTACCTTTGCTTAGCCCTCCTATCTTTTACTCTCTTTACTGTTTCTCCGTCTATTTTTCCATCCCTCCCACTTTTCTGCCACCGTTACTTATTCTGCTCTCGTCTCATCGCAAATCTCGTGCTTCTATTTTTCGGTTTATCTGATGAGCTCGTGAAGTGGCACAGTGTACAGAAAATGGAAAATCTATTTTCATTCGGTGGACTGTATTTGCAGAAAGACGCCAGCGGAGGCCTATAACTTGCCATCTGTCCGTTTGCGTGAATGACTTACCACAGACGGACAACGGTTCTGATTTAGGAAGACAAAAAAAGCTCAACATGGACCCATAAAACATTCAGTGGTTTCAGCTTTTAGAGCAGAGAAGGCTCAATGACACACTTTTCAGCTACAAATAGCTCCTTTAGTCAATAGATACTGTTGATTCTGATATTTGCCAAGTGCAAGCAGCCCTATCCGTTGTGCAGGGATTCAAATGCTTTTTTCCCTCCTGTGTCTCCGTGTCTCTGCAAAATGCTGATAAGTCCCAGAAAGACTCATATGACAGCCTTCGGTCTCTCTCCCCCCTCTCGCGATCATACCCTGGGGCTTTTAGGTATTGCTATAGTGTGTGTTTGCATGTGAGAATGCCTGTGTGTGTGTGTGTGTGTCTGAAAAGAGAGGCAGACACATACAGGCAAAAAACAAAAGCAAAGAAGGATAGAAAGTACGAGTCGGATTGAACATATGATAAAAAGCACTGAAGCAAATGGAGGAGAGGAGGAGGGAGCGTTCGTTATTAGGCTGCTCGGCGGCGGTTTGGAGGCAGGTGTCGGCGTCTCCGCTCGCATTATTTACTCCGCAGGCTGAGCGAGGCGGTGGAACCTGCAGGTAGCCGACTCTAAGCAGCACAGTTTATCCAAGATTGTAAATACGGGCCTGATAAATGTGTGCTCTGTCATGTCCCTTGTCTCACGCTGAGAATGTATGTGACAGAAATGATGATCCGCAATCAGCATTAGCTGCCGCCTACGAGCAGCAGCGGGAGAGATACGAACAATCATGAACGTCTTAGGCCGGGTCCTCAGATGGGGTTTGATACTGATGATCGCAGGATGGTGCAAGCAAATACGGAGTTGCACAAACAGACACACACACGTACATACACAACTTCAATTTCATTTCTCAGCTGAATTCCCACACACGTTCCTCCCTTGTGATTTGACTTCCTGCAGCAATCTTGCCCAGTGTTGATCAATGACCATCAGGGAAAAATCCAAACCTACCAAAACACTCCGTTCCAGATGGATGTATTTTTTTGTTTTCCACTGGCAACACATTGATTCGAGGTGAAAATCCAGGCCTGATCTAGACCTGGTCAATATGTGGTTTTAGCTTGAAGGCTACAATAGCAGAGTTATTTTAAATACATCTGACAACCTTTAACCCTTTAACCCCTGTAAGCAGCTGCATATGAAACTTTAAGTTCTGCCTCCCTTACACATTCTCCTCACTCTCACATTCACTCTGCTATTTGTCTGCAACATTCACAAAGCAAGTAAGAGCTAACCAGCAGGGCCAGACTAACCCACTTGAGGGCCCCGGGGCAAAACGTAGCTATGGACCCCGATTTTGATGACACACAATTCATTATTTTGAGGAATATATACAATCACATCATCAACATCTCCAGAACAGGGCCTTGAAGGAATAGCTCATCATTTTTGGGAAACACACTGATTGGCTTTCTGGAGGAGAGTCAGATGAGAAGATCGATACCACTCTCACACCAGTTCTTTAAATAGACGGCTGAAGCCAGCAGCTTTTTGTAGCTTAGCTAAGCGCAAAGACTGGAAACTGGTGGAACCGGCTAGCCTGGCTTTGTGCGAATGAAATAAAATCCGCCCACCAGAACCCGAAAACCTTACTAATTAAGATGTCGGATCTGGTGTGTTTTTAATCCGTTCAATCCTAAACGTGTACGAAAGACAAATTCTGATGTTTTCTACCACGTGACGGGTCGGACTATTTCTTGGCTGGGAGCAGTTGCTAGGCAACCGGCGGGGGTAGCCAAGAAATAGTCTGGCACACGAAACAGCGGATTTAACCTGTTTGTTGTGTGTAATCCGGCGGCATCGGGCTTTAATTAAATTCCTCACGATAACAGCGCTTGCAGTGTATAGCCTACGGCGCTATGTGCGAAGGCTCCATACACCGAGACCACCACGGACCAATAAACAGCACAACAGCCAGCAGTCCTGATGGGTCGAATGTTTAAAATATAAAGGGCGACATCCGAAGCCCATTTTAACTTCTAGCTGCTGCTCCCTTCAGGTCAGGGCAGATGAAGCCAACAATGATCTCACCCATGTGAGAAACATATTGACAAAGACCTGAGACCAGCCCACCCTGGTCCCCTTGTCCCAGTACAAAGTCATCGTTCCCATAAGCAAAAGGATCGCCATCATTCTGGGACAAAAGACAGGAAAGGACAGAAGAAAGAGAGAGAGATAACGGAGAGGGAGAGCAGGAGATGAACCCAGAAGAAGGCATGGATATCAAGGGAAACCGGAGGAGAGCGCAGAGGATAGAGAGTAATAGAAAGAGGACAAAAGAGGAAATAAGAGAGGCAGAGAGAGAGAGAGAGAGATGCAGAAAACCTCTGGGGTCCCGGTTGCCTTGAATGTAATGGTGTGTTCATCATGGTTAGCTTCTAGCAATAACACCAACAAGTGTGGATGAGAATGCTCTTTACTTTTCTGCCTTGTTCTTATTTTAGCCTACACACTCTTTTTCTACAATCACTTTTCGTTATGCTCACGTCGATAAAAACAGAGCGAGATAGAGGAGAGAGCAGATTGCAAAAACAACAGGGCGATACATGAAACATGCACAAATGCTACCGAGAAATGTGTTCTCTGAAGAATCAACCCGCTTTTTTATTTCAACAACCATTTGCAATCATGCCGAAAACACGCTGCATGTAAAAATGAGCATTAGTAAAGGGAAATATAACAGAAAGGCACCGGGTTTATTCTTGGAAATGGCTCATATCTGACCCGTTTTCAGCTCATCTCTCAAATATGTAACGCAACACTAACAGCTCTCGATACGTATCGATCGATTAATCGGCTTCTTCTTGCTAAAACTGTCATTATTATAATCGGCCTTTAAAAATCCACTATTGGTCGTCCTCTATGAAGTAGCGGTTGAAAACATTCTCTGGAACCACCAGCAGCTCAGCTAATAGCTGACTATTAAGGAAAAACACTTTGAAACAGAAAAGCCGACAGGAGAAAAATAAAATAAGTGAAGTTAAAGCCGATAACGATAAGTGTGATGGAGTGTGGAAATGGGAAGAGTAAAAAAAAAAAAAAAAGCATGCTGAGAAAACACATTTGTTTCCAACTGAATCATTCCAGCTTAATTAGCATGCAGTAAGGCTCCATTAAAGAGTTGGTCGCACGTACACACATAAAGTATACAGTATGCACACACTCACAAACTCATCCTGGATCACCCTATCACATGAGAGCCCAATTCCATTTTACGAGTACAGTGATAATTTCCCTAATGCACGAGCAAGCGCTCGAGTAAGCTGGCAGATGTCAAATCCAATCGAATTACAAACACCTGGATGGAGAGAGAAGCTGAAAATGTTCAAAAAATATTCAAAAAGTTCCAAAGTGCCATCGCTGGTGAAGCTGCCAGGTGCAAAATCAATAAACAAACAACCCGCTTGACCAGACTTATATTGCCAGTGCTGTAACTTCTCTGGAAAATAAAAAACAAATGGTCTATTTTTAAGATGACAGCGTTTGATTTAGCAGCAATTTAATGCGACAACTATAAAGAAGTCTGAAGGTGTTATACGAGTAGAAAAACTATGTTTGGGGGGGGGACGCTTCGCACCGTCAGGGAGGGCGTCTCACCTGTCAGCTTCCTGGCCACCCTTTGGGTAATTTAGGGGAGGGAGGAGCGAAACTGTGGGGGAGGCAAAATTAAATAGTGCCTCTGGGACCTCAGTCTGTTAAACAGTATAGAGAAAGTCAGTGAAAGGCATATTTAATAGGCTGCGATGTATAGACGCAGAGCGGGCACTGCAAGGGAACATATAATGCAAGAAGACCCAAACTATATTTATTAAAACTACTCAAACCATTGTTTCTTGTGGGGAAAAGAAAATTTGAAAAACAATCCATAAATGAAATATATATATTTTAAAAGGTGCTAAACAACGGGATTGGGAGCATTTCTAAGGCCTCTCAACGGCTGACATAGAATGGCTGAGCCAGCATCTTGCAGCTACCTGTGCTAACGGTGCAAATAAATGCAATAAACGCTCACATGCACAAACGTCGCCTAAAAGCCTGCACGGCATGGCAGCATTTAAAACACCTGCATTTGAAGACTATAGGTTAAACAGAAGCTACTTGTTGTGGGTTTTGGGGGGGGGGGGGGGTACGTGTGTTTGTATGGTCAATGTAATTGCATTTTCAAGGCCCATACACACACACACACACATATAACTTCACTTTCATCCTGAGGCTGATTAACAAACACCCCCAGGCAGCGACCCAGTAGTCCCTACAGCCACACACAAGCAGCAGAAGAAGTACCTTCATCCGCAGCACCATTCATCTTTACTGCTGAAGGTGGTCACAGCTCTGGCCTCCTGCACTCGTCCACCCAATCCCCGGCCTCGCCGCCATGACTTACAGCACCATGACTGATGAGCGTGTACGTGCACAAAAGTGTATTTGTGTGTATGTGTGTGCTCTTTATGGCCGGTGGGAGACTCCAGGCAGAGGGTTTGTTAAGGCATTAAAAGACCCCTATCACAGTGGGGTCACCTAAGCCCCTTTACATGGCCTGGAGGAGGAACATAAGCTAACAAGCAGCGGAAAAGCCCGAGTGGCTTTAATGGTTGTAAAAGAAAAACAATCCTCCAAGAAGGGAAAACGTTAATATAACGGAGAAAGAAATATCTCGAGTGGTCTGTGGGAGTCTACATCACAAACACATAAAGATAGGAATCAATGTCCGTGTGCAAATTCATGTTGATTATTCATTCGCTGCATGAAGATGTCCTGAACATATGAAGTTGGAAATGCTAATGTCATTGATTTATCAAACATAAGCTTCAAGGCGTAGTGGTGTACTGCATTAATGCAGACTGTATGCAGACACTTGTTATCGCTAGTATAAATATAAGGCTTATGGGAGGATAATCTCTTGCAATGTTATTGACATTCAAACACAGTCCTGTAGCCGATCTAGTAGCTCGTCCTAAAAGAGCAGAATAAAAAGTGAGCACACTAACGAGAGAAAGAGAGTGAGTAAGACTGAAACTAAACTGAAGCAGCAGCAGAAGACACAAAGCAGTGATGATCCGCTGAAGTTTATCTGATGTTCCTTCGGCGGAAATTCAGACCAAATCAGGCATTGCAGCAAACCACAGGCCAGTCCTCCCCATTCATTTGAATGTGTGTTACTGAATGCAGTATAGTGTGTTTGGACTGTGTCAATGGGGACCAGGGCGGTGCCAGGAAGAAAAAAACGCAGAAGCCTGCGGCAAAACGTTGAAACAGAATCCCCCTTTTGGAGAAAAACAACCTGACTTCCCAGCGCGGCCAATTACGTAACGGGATATCAGTGTGCCATTCGAATCAAATGGGTCAATCACATGAGTAAGTGACACTCCCACACCGCAGCAAAAAAACAGTGCTATCTGCAAAAACGCCTTTCCCAAAATCCATTACAAATACAAAGAAACACACAAACGAAGATGCTGGTTTTTAATCTTTTTATCAGACTAATTCTCTTAATGTCCGTGGTTCTTCAGACACGAGAAACACAAGCTGGAACACACAACAAATTATTTTTTTTGGTTAACTTAGCAACTTCGGTTCTTTTCGTTCTTGGGGGAAAAAAAAAAATTCAAAAAGAGTCATAAACTTCTATTAATTCCTAATGCATTTGAATCCATAAAGTTTATAATTCTCCTGGAATTCAACACTCGTCTGGTCCCTTTTGGCCAAGCCCACGTCAGCTGATCAGAGAACAGCACGCCTGTCTGAGCGATAAGGGCACACATGCCTGCTGCTGCCGACACGGATAATACTTTTAAAACATGCACAAAGTACGATCAGTCATGTAACATACGTCAATCAAGGGCAAATGGAAAATGCTATTTCTCCTGCACCGCTGTCTCTCTTTGCTTACACTGGGAGTTCCGGGATACTTTCTTTGCACGAAGTGAAAGGGCTGCAGATCCTATTGATTCTGCCCCTCCACCCATCTCCAAGCTAAAGCGATTAGCCCCATCTATTATTCCACTCAGGCCCCATTGTGACAGTGCTCTATGAATAAATATGCAGTAATGTAATGTAAATGTTAATGTGATGGCTGTAGGTTTAGTGTAAGCCTCGCAACACAATCAGATCGGCCTCTGATTATCGGAGTGACTCCGACCTGATTCAAAGTCGAGGGGAACAAGAGGGTTTCGCTCTCCTGACAAGGACCGGCCATCTGTACAGAGAAGGCCCCGAATCAAGGATGAGGCCAGAGGTCAACATTGTGTCGCTGACATGAAGGATTCGCTTTTGAAGAGCGACACTTAAGTCTGGATATGATTTTCTTCACATAACTAGATCTGAAAGTATCTCTGAAATGAAATACTGCACGTACATTCAAGACAGTTTGTGATGAATCTATTCAGGATTTGATTCATCTGATTCATCTGAGTTTGTCTTCCCTCTCTCCTTTACGCCACTTTTCTCGTTTCTTTCTTCAGAAAAAAAGCTTTTAACATCTTGTTTTTAAGATGTTGCTTCTTTGTTTGCTTTTGAATTTATTCAATACTAAGTAGTAGCATTTTTTCAAAGTAACACCGGAGCACTTTGAAACAACTCATTGTGTTGATAGTTAAAGGTAAAAATACAGTCATGATTATTCAATTATTAGCCCTGAAGTTAGCCACAACTTCAGGCTCTTAGGTGGGCTGGATTTGATGGTAAACCAGCTATTCTCATTAGAGCCTATAAGCCTTTATCCGATGGTTTACTGATGTGCAGGTTAGCTCAGTTTAACCTACTCACGGTGTTTGGAAGAAGGCCATTGACGTCCCATGCCGTCTATTCTTACACTCCAGCAGAGGAATCGATGGGAAAAAAACCAGACAGGACGCTGAACAGAATGGATGTTGCTGTATGGTATAATGGTTAATGGTATAATGTACGGTAATGCTCAAAACACAACACACACACGCAACACTGACTCTAGAGTGCAGCACTGCAGTGAAAGCACACATGAATGTGACGCATGTACCTGCAAAAAAACACACACGTATGTCTATGCAAAGTACACATGCAGGAGGGCTTTGACAAAGTCAAGATGTCTAGATGTATTAAGTCTGGGGAAAATGAGCCACTCAAGTTGTCTTTTTAACCACAGTGAGCTCGGAGGCAACCTGTGACACTTCCTTCCCCTGCTGCTGAATACTGATCATACACAGGAGAAGAGAGAGAGAGAGAGAGAGAGAGAGCAGTATTTGCTGAATACAAGAAAAGGAGAGAGAGAGTAAGTGAGCTTAAGGATACAGTATGGAGGCAGGGGATTGCCTCTGTTTAGCTGCCCTCTCCTACATATGCAGCCAGTCGCAAAGAGAGCACACACAAACACACACCGATTCAAAATGTGCCATCGACCCGATAGACGGGACAGGAATTGGCAAGGAACTTCTGACACAACACAACTGTAGATGATTGAACAAAGAGAAGCCGACTACAAAAAAAATGCCACCTCCAACACTGAAGTGTTGGATCGCTGAACTAAATGCAAATACGTACCCCTCCCTGGCTTACCACACACCTGCTGGTTCATGCCTGTGTGACTTCCACTATAATTCTTTATGTATGAGAGCACAAGGTGCTGCATCGCCGTTATTCAGAGCTCTCAGTTGCCAATACTGCTCACCCACAGTTCCTTCAAGCTCTGCATATTTTAGAACGCAAACAAACAACTACCCGACTCGTGTACCTCGTCGAGGTGAACTGTGCAACCCCGATAATCTAGGAAGTGGTGAGGAAGAAAAGTCAATAGTTCAAGACCCCGGGGACCAGCACAGAACTCAAACAAACTATTGTCCCAGACGCAAATGCAGCTGTATTGCTGTGAAGTCGTGTGGCGTTAAACATTCATTTCCTCCCAGTGTGAGGCGGTTTCACAGCACGCTAAACAGCTTAAATAATTATCCGTTTTTGGCTGCAGTAACATTTTTCTCATTGGCACTCGGTGATATGAAATATGGATTATACGTAATCACAAAAGTAATCTTTTAAACACCCCAGAGCATTAAGGTGTGAACTGAGCAATCGAGACACTAGATCGTACGAGGGAAGAGCAGCGTGTAGCTCAAATGAAATAAAATGGATTATACGGTATTGCGTTTAAATTCACTCATTAATTTCATTCAGAGCGATTGCAGCTAATGCATCAGGAGCGCTAAACGGCATTATTATCATCGCATGATGAAGACACGCCAATTATTGACTAGAGGTTAATCAGCTGAACGTGAGTCACGAACACAAATCTGAACTAGATCAAGATGTAATTCAAACTAAAAGTTTTGGTCTGAACTGCAGCGTCAGCACAGCAGCTATGCTCCACTGGTCTTGGGTCACCACCACTGTCATCGTCAGCGAGATTGGGATTCATGACCCGTAGAAACACGGCTATTCCCCCTGAGTAATTACACCTCAGGAGGGACAGGGCGAGATGACAGCCAGTCAGTCAATCGCTGCATTGATTCTTCCGCAGCACACCTCGGTGTGTGCTGCGCTCATCTTTCATCATGACACGCCAGCATCAGATCACTTTTTTCAATCACTTCTTGTGACATATGTGACGTACTGACCAGCCCACCCACCGGGCCAATCCTATTACCGACCGGAGCTCATTGGTTCTTAACCCCTGCGACCCCCCCACCCCCCCGAAGTAGACTTTGCTCTGCAGCCATCATTCGCTGCTCCGTCACTCAGGGGCGACACGGCAGCCGGACCCCAAACCGAGGAACGACAACAGCGTCTAGTCTTGCTCTCCATTACATAGACATGTAAACACCTCCTTGCTCCTTGTCGCTGTTCACAGAGTACAACAACAGAGTCACGGCTTACTGACGTTTAGGAGAAGCTTCTGCTTTTAGGTTTACTGTTATTACTTCTTGTGGACGCTGGACAGTGAGGATTTCCTGCTATCGGCCGCACCAAATGACATGGTGTCAATCAATGTGTCCAATTAAGATATATAACTTGATCCTCTGTCAGGAAGGATGCAACTCTATTATTGAGGCCAAAATGGCTGGTTATATAAGCCAATCTTTGCCTTCTAACAAACAACATACTTTTTGTCAATTTCAAAGGAAAAAAAAGTTATTATATACACACATGACATGTGGATGCAAGGTGGCCGGTAACGACGGACCACAGATGTATTGAAATAGAAGGATGACTCCCGTTTTCCGCTTTCTAAGTCCAGCCCGTAATAACTCGTTACGGTCTCTTAAACATTTCAACAAAAATAAACAAGATGCAAACACTGACATTAGGGTCTGCTTAGTTCCAAGCTCACTCAACTGTTATTGGAGCAAAGAGCGAAAAGGGGCGGGACATGGGACGGGTCATTTGGATCTTTGTCAAATCAAGAGTTGTCACATGTTAATGTGTTTAATAACTCATGGTTAACAGTACAACTTTCACAAGAAAACAAGCTTAAAAGTTGATTTAGCTGATTGACAAAAAATGAATAGCAGCTATTTTGGTAGTTGGTTAATGCTTTGAGACATTTTTTTAACCAAACATACAATTTTTTGGTTCCAGCTTCTCAAATGTTAAGATTTGCATCTGTACTCTGTTTTATATCACTCTAAATAAAACATTATTTGTCTTCTGGACATTTTATAGAATAAATGATTAAGTTATTGGCAGATTAATCGATAAATATACCGGTAGTTGCAGGCCTACAACACACTAGAAATAACAGATAACATCATACGGTGTGTATTCTGCTCAGGAACAGTTATCTACCGCAGTTGTGCACTTATTTCACCTCTGCTGAGACAGAGAAGAAACACTCCACGGGGGATTCCATCCACATCTCCCCTGATAACACACGCACACACTGACAACACCTTCACTTCATTAAATATGACACACAATCTCCCTCTCCTAATCAACCATGGTCGAGGAACAGCCGCGCTACACAAAGTTCCCTCCCCCCCTCCAGGTACAAATTCCCAAAAGACGAAAGTTCTCTTTCTTTTTTCTTTCTTTAAGGATGTGAAGCGACGGAGGAGAGCTGTGAAGTGAAGGGCTGCACTGTTCTTTGAGAGGGGGCAGCCGTCGAGATAAGACTTATCAGATCGACGAGGGAGATGAGGAGGAAGGGCAAAGACGGAGGGATGCGATCCCCCTAAATACCTCCCTTGTTGCTGCCAACAATATTGAGACTCGCTTAGGGAGAGGAATTCTCTGAAAGTCCTCGCATCGGAGGAAAGATACGCTCGGTAATTAAAGGAGGAGAAACTTTTGAAGGGATTAACAAGAGAACGTGTTCACGTGTATCTTTGGAAAAGAGCATGTGGAGAACAGCTGCAGTCGTCAGAAGTATCTCGATGACTCGGGTTCAACAGAGCTGGAATACTTGTGGCTTTGTTCGAAGAAGTCTTTGCTTACTTGTGCCGCAAAATATCATTATTATCAAATTATTTAAGCATTTGCATATGTGAGGTCAAGAACATAAAAGCAAGCAGCTTGCAAAAGAATGTCACGACTAAACTACCTGGAGAGAGAGAGCGAGAGAGAGAGAGAGAGAGAGAGAGAGAGAGAGAGAGGTAACGTTCCTCCTTGCTGACAGAACAGGTCGCTCTGTTTGGAAAGAGAGACACCTGGGAAATTTAGACCGCACCTTCCTCCCCCACCAGCTGTTAGGTGTCCACAGCTCCCCGGAAAAATGCTGATCTCGATGACTGTGTGCCACAGTTTCTTCTCTCTCTCTTTCTCTCTCTCCTTCACACAGTGCATGCTGGGACCACCATGTATAAGTGACAAAAAGGTGTGACGTGTTGGAGACATGCAGTAATTGGGTGACACAGCTGGATTTGCTCCTCGCCTCAGACACCCAAGGTGACACGAGGAGCGGTTGTTGCTTCATCGAGCGAGACTGTGAACAGACGCATACCTCGTTGTGCCTTCGGGGTATTCATCACTATCTATAGGTGGCAAAGGGAATCGTAAATATCATAAATCTTTCAATGGTGGGCCTATACAAAGGCACACTGTGGATTTCAAGGATTCCTGGCGCGGCGCGATGGATTGCTTTGAATTCTTTGGCCCAAGGGTGTTCATAGACGGGCCAGCTGCAGAGGGAGAGCTGCGCATCACACATGCTTTTCATTTCTTGCACACACACACACACACACATAATACTGCATGAACATAAATAAAAGTAGAAAAAAAACACAAACACACAGAGAGACATGTAGAGTCACAAATTAAACCACCCACAGACATCGAAAAAACACATGCAGGTCTTTTAACACAAACCACCCACCCACTGTTCATATCTTCTATCCCCAAGACACACACACACACATCACAGCAGGCAGCGCTGTGTGGAAACCATCTGAACCATCAGACATCCATTTGGTTTCATAGTGTTACGTCTGCAGAGGATGAGGTCAGCGGTCCGTTTTTGCTTATTAACGCTCACCAATCTAGACTGCGAGTGCACTCATCAGGAGGCCCTCTCGTTGTGTAATAATCAACCTTTCAAGTCCAGAGCTCTAAGTCAAGACAACACAGAGGACGACCCCCCGTCTCCTCTGATGGATGACAGCGAGTGATTTATGGACCCAGGGTTCAGTCTGGCTGAACGCAGAACGATACGAGTCGAATCACTTTGGGAGAATTTTACACCGGTTCAAGTTCTCCCAGAACACCATCAAATACTCGGGTTAGGCAGAGACGTGGGTTTACACGCAGTTTTTGTTTTTGTGAAACAACATTTAATGAATAAAACAGGCAGCCAATTTGATCGCTAATAAAAGGAGCACAAAGCAGAGTCGAGGGAACGAATGATAAAGTTGGAAGTCTTTGTCTTTTAAGGTCTCATAAAGTGAAAATACAAGTCTCACAAAAATGTACTGTATACTGTGAACACAACCTATAAAACAAAGGTGGCTCAACACCGGCCCAGATGTGCATCCACACTGGCAGAGTTGCTCCCTTTTGGCAACAACCTGCTTTGCTGAAATCACAGCTCACAGCTTATTTGGGTGGATATCCTACTGTATTATTCATTTGGATGGTATTGCATATCTGTGGTGAGGCTCTTTGTATGCGATGAGTTTTTCAGAAAGTTTCAGAGGTTGGATGGAGTTTGCCTCTGGTGACACTTCCCATCGACACAAACGACACTGGTTGACACATTTAGAAGAGACCAGATCCACACAAAATGGAGGAAATGCACGTACAGCAAAACATATTCTGATTTATAAAACCTTGCGTATGCCTGCCAGTGCGCAATTTCCTTTAATAAATCTCAAATGTGTGCGGCTTGTTTAGCCTCACATCCCGCCCTCTACACGCCCACATTCAACCACAACTGGTCCACGCAAAGCACCTTATGAATGTTGATGCATCGGAATGATAAATGGGTCTTTACGGTGAATCACGGCAACTACCGAGACGAAGAGCACTTGTTCCCTCCTAATTCTTCCATCTACACAGTCCTAACAGTGCCAGAGCATCTATTGTGCAACATAACACATCACAAATGTCACCGTAGTATTTATATGTTCACAGCAATCAGACTGATTGCTTCCGAACTGATCACGACAATCAGTGGTATCCACCACTCACGTAAAAAAAAAAAAAGGAAGTTTGATTGGTGAATATAATTTATTAACTTTGATTTCTTATGGCATTATGATTAGTGCTGATAATGATGATATGGAGTGCTCGTACGAGAGCCGTCACTGCCTTCATTTCCACACTTTGCTAATTCACACGACCCTTATGTGCAGGTGGTGACGATTTGCCAGGTGAGGTGACTCCTCTGCTCCAGTGAGCTCCGATACTCGCATCTGATAGCTGTTTACAGTTCGTCTGTGTGCTGTATCTGTCACTAAGGAATAAACCATGAATGAATAAAGTCGTGTTCACTGCAGCGATTTTACTCACAAAACACCCAATGAAAACTCAGATCGCACAGCGTATTAAGCCAAATTTGATTGAAGGTTTGAGTTGGTTGATATATTTTACAAATTAAATGTGCTCACAGTTATGTACACTAGTACAAGCACAAATAACACTGCTGGTTTGACTGTCCATGATAAAGAGAATATATATAAGTGCAAAGTAATGTGTGATCTGAAGTGAAATCTATATATCATTTCTGCAGTCTGGCTTCAATTCATCACCTCACCATCTACGTCGCCAGTTCCCCCCCGTGTCTCCAAAATGTTCTTACGCATGGGTCAGAGTTTCCGTACAGCTGCACACAGTCTGCCATCAAGTTTGTTTTTATAGATCACAACTGTTGCGTGTGAAGCGGCGTAACGCCTCTTTCCGGCCTCGTTTTATGCGAACGCAACATTTATATACGAGACCCCAGGTGATCTCTCTCTCGGTTGACAGCTGTTACTTCCTACCACCTTTCCTAAATGCATTTAAGAGAAATGGACATTAATGGCAGTCTCTCAGAAGTCAAACATTGTATAACTGGACTTCTGTGTATGACTTCTTCAATCGGCTCCCCTAATTAAAATACAATGTTATTGACTTTCAGAAACTGTCCTTCCCTTGTTGTTTAACCCTTAGACTGTGTTGTTTGTTAACTTCACAACACCTGATTTGCACTTGTAAAGTCTCCTGCAGAGTTGCATTGAAAGAAGTCCAATCATTCTGTAAGTAAACGATAGCAGCTGAAACTGAGGACAGCGCCATCTGGTGGCGTGGAGCCCCGGGCCCCTCGCGCTCCGCTGCAGGGTTCCTGCAGCGCGACATCACACGTCAATGTGACGGAAATCTGCCCCGATGGAAAGCGGATTGCCGCTTTATTCCCTCCATTAAATCTGGATAATCCCAGATGCTTAGCTCACTGCCATCGCCTCTCCTTTGGCCCCCCGAAATCTTCCCCTGCAAATTAATCAGTTCATAATCTCCGCCCTCCATCTGAACACTCGATCGAGGCAGAGACGAGCTACCAGCATGTTGTGGGACGACACATCCCTGAATCTCCCGATCTGTTTGTTCAGACAACAATGACACACACACACACACACAAAACATGAGCGCAACATCCCAAAGCGCAAATATACTGTATAATGCGTCTGTCATGTTATGACATTTGGAGAGCATTACCAGTCTCCTGAAGGCAGTCGTGATGCAATGGAGACAGAAACATGAGCCCAGGACAGACATTAGAGATACATGCAGAGAGATGGAAATATAAATGTGGACCAGCTGCACAAAAAGCAACCTCCAGATAACCTGTAAACAATTACAGTGGGGGAGTCACCGTCAGTCCCTGCACAGCTGAAAGAGGAGCCACAACTCGCATACAAACACACGCACACAAACACACGCACATGAAAAAGTCTGAAAGGCAGCTGCTTGGCGGTGGCGTATCATCTGCCACCACCCCAGATGTGGTACGGCGCCACGTCACACCATTTAACGCATCTACGTCCTACAACCCTCGAGCACAAGACTTAAAAACTAATTTGGACAATCTTTTCAACTATTCATCATACGATGATGGAGGCTGAAGGGGAAAACAGCGTCAGAAGGACGGGTGGGGCAACAGCAGCAGGGAGAGGATGAAGAGGGGGGGGGGGGGGGAGAAGGAGAAGATGGGAATGGATGTTAAAGAGGGAAACGGGGTCAAGAGAAACAAGTGTAAAAGGAGGAGGGCGGCTTAAAATCGAGCTGGTTTAAGACAATGAAATGGGCGGATTATGAACTGTCAGGAGGAGGAGGAGAGGGGCGGGGGGAGGGACGGAACCATAAAACAACAACACTGGGGTTGGGCTGCAAGGGCAAGCCGGCGAGAAGGGTCAGCAGCGGATTTGAAATATGGACAGCTGTGAATGAGGGCAGTGTGGCATCCTCGTGCACACACACACACACACACACACACACACACACACACACACACACTCACGCAGATACACACACCAGATGGGCCACTGGGGATTAACGCGAGGTTATTCCTCCTCACTGAGCTCCACACAGACCAGGCAGATCTAAAGTGAGAGCTCCTCTTCAATTCAAAGCAACTGCTGGATTCTGCCTGAGTTAGACGTTTTTTTGCTTCTTTTTTTTTTTTGCTGTCTGACAGGCATTCTCCAAAAATATAATGCCTCCATAATGCTTTGGAATTTCCTGCAGCCAGGTTTATACCACTAGAGTGTCACTGAATCATATTTTTGTTGTTTTAACCCCACCCTGACCAAGAAACCACCTCAGTTTGTTCTCTCCATTCACCGTGAAACACAACTTAAGTGCAGCTCTCCAGCAGGAGATTATGTGGAATACCATATGTATATGTATATGTATTTTCCGAGCCCCAGTGAGGTCAAATATCTCCCATTACTGAAGGCTTTGACAGCGTTATTTGTAGGCCAGAACCTTGCTGAATAACACGGATAAGACCGATAGAAAGAGAGAGAAGAAGAAATCACATCACCTGTTGAAAAGGCATTGCAGAGGCAGCAATCATTGCAGCAGCAAATAGGGGGAAAACAGAAGAATAAAAAGCACGGGTTAGCATTTTTTGGCATACTCAAAAGCAAGTGGCACTTCAATCCAGAATTCTACATTTCCATTTCTGCAGAGATGCATTGTTGCGCTACTGAATGGCTCAAAAGCCATTTTTCCAGTAATCATTAGATAATGGGGTCAAATATATACAGACGCATACATTAAAACATCACAGCGACACGGCCAATTCCTTGATATAACGTTAATTAGCATTTCATTGATTGTTCAGCCTGAGGTCCTTTGTTTTGTCATTTTTCATTTGGCTGCCATGAGTTATGATGGCGTGAAATCATATTGACATGGATTAATATGGAAGCACTATCTTGATTAAGCCGCGATGAGATATAAAACACCCGCTTCCTTTCTCCTCCTCTGCTCGTCTTCACTCCTTTAGGGGACTTTTTGTCTCCAGGCTTTGCATTAGGACTCTAAAAATAAGATGTATCATCCGCGAGTGCTTCAGGGATGATGGATTTTTGGAAGCCAACCCTGGAAGTTAGCATAGCACAAAGAGCCAATGGGAAATTTCCATTGCATTCCATTCTGGATTATTGCAGAAAATAACAACAATCGGAACAACTAAAAAGCTAACAAACTAAACCAGTTGCCAGTTTTAGGACTCACTCCTGCAGCACTCTATCAATCATTTGCTTCCAGGTGAAGGTTAATTGACCATATGCATACACCCCTTTCCTCTGCTATAAAAAGGACTACTAACACAACAACAAAATCAAAACCAATTTCCTATTAATGTGCCAGTTTTGGGCTTTCCCTTTCCCTCCCTGTCTCTATCAAACATACACAGCCACGGTCCCTTCTTTGCTTTCAGCATCAACCTCATTTGAGCCACATTAGAGCCGTTTGTGTTCATTGAATACACGGTCCAGAAAGTAAATACGGGTCGACCGGGGCTGTCTGTTAAGTTAACACTGGCTCGGATCACAAGTAAATAACCAAAGGGACGACGGCAAGATGCATTTCAATGCATTTCTCCGTTTCTGCGCTCTAAAAGCCTCCACTGATTCGCATTAACGTGCCGCTTGCTTAGAGAAGAAACGCAGGTGGGCGTAATTGGATATAAGCAGACTCCGAACACTAAGACAAGATACATTAAAAGACATACGATTGTGCACGCAGGCATTAGACACATATACACGCACGGCATGCATGTGTCTAAATGAAACACAAACATGGAAAATAAACTGAGCTCGGCGGTCCTTTGGCTCTCGGTTGGTGGATGTTTGTTCGCGGTGGATTCCGGGGCCTGAAGACGGGCCTGATGAGGGGATGAACATGCATGAGCGCCCTCAAATCACTTCTAGTCCGCTGCCCTCCCTTGTTACTCGAAAAATGTCAGAGCACTGGTGCCTTTGCAGAGGGCTGGAGTTCTTCATCACAAAGCTCCTGCCATGTGCCATGAGAGCCCCCTCAAACTAAAACTATAAACGGCCCAAAACTGTATTTGACTGTCCGTCCTTAAACTCTCTCTCTCTCTCTCTCTCTCTCTCCCTCTTGTATTCTCCGTCTCTCCATCTGAGACTGATTTGGCTGGAGGTAAACAGAGTGGGATGCAAGCTTTCTGGAATCACAGAAGCAGACACTGACATTTGGAGAGTAAAAGAATGAGCGGAAGGCTCAATGTGAACACGCACTGAGGAATGGGAATAACCAGGAATGCAGCGACTAATCCAATGCTCTGACATCACCGTCTAATCCTGCTGCGGAGTGCTTGCAAAGAGATAACACATCTACTTTTACTTGAATCACCTCCTCTAACAAAAGGAGGGGCAACAACAAGGACTCAAAAGAAGCCTGAGAGTCTGTACCCGCTTAGTGAAATCTAAAAGCCGAATACTTCCGGGCGCCACTTTAAAAGAAAGAAGAAGAAAAAAAAAAGCATAGAAAATGGGAAGATCCCAGTAAATGTGCATTTTATAAAAAAAAAAAAGTGTGTTAATTCTCAACCCACAGCCTGCACTGTGATGGGTTTGCAGGGGCGGCGGGTGGGAGTCGACACGCAATAAACAAGCTCTTTTTGAATTGGCTTAATCTCATTTGACCTACTAATGCACAGCGTGTATGGCATGTGCCGACACACCAGCCTTTAAAAAACAAAAGATACAGAAAAAAATAAAAACCTCTGAGCCCCTGCAGCAGATACCACAATGGATTATTTGCCCGATTCAACTGAAATAAGAATCAACGCACTTCCTGTTGCACTGACTCATGAGTCTGCCCCCCGGCCTCAGTTTACCCCGACTGAACTGTCGACTTATTGACAAAAAGGGATACACGCAAACTAATTTCACTGGCAGAGGCTTTGTGTCCTGTAAAGGGTCTTGTGTATAAATGACTCATGCCTGTCACAACTGTTTTACCGTCTCGTGGACAGTAAACGGCCACAACAGCACTTTTGGTGAATCTTTGACGTGGACTGCAATATAAAAGATTCAGATGAGAGCAGTCAGCGAGTGCAGATGTGATTGACACAAGGGGGCTGGGCAGCTTGTGTGGTTTCTTACTGATGCATAAACTAGACTCGGGGAAGGCTGTCCAAACACGCCTCCGACAATATCTAGGTTTTCCTCGCAGCGGGAGCAGCGAGGGTTGAGGCTGATAATAGGCCTGTCATCTAAGATCTGGCAAATTCCCGCTACCTCTTTTAGTGTAGAAAGATGAGATGAACACGGCTGTGAGATGTGACAGTTACTGCCTCCCTGCACTTCTGGTGTTGAAGGAAAAACCTTATCGAGGTGTCTACGCTGGTTAAAGTCTTTCATTAGAGAAGAGTTTTCAACAAAGGGCCCTAAAACGCCGGCTACCATTCAACTATCTCGTGTAAAAAAGCAAGCGGAATACTGTACATCACTTCTAACTGAGCGCTCACATCACACCATTCACAAGCAGCCAGCAACACGACCCGGCATGATGTGAGCACCTGATGGCTTGAGTTAAAGTTGACATTCTTTAAAGTCTATGCACATTATCCTCAGGATAGTTTATCAGGATATTATCTCTTTGATTACGCCACACAATGGCATTCTTTTAGAAACAATTGGTTGTTGTTTCTAAATATTGACTTGGAATATAATAAAGGGGGGATTTGGAGATTTGCTCATCTGATCATGCATATTCACTTTTCTTTTTGCCAAAAGTCAGAGCGAGAAGATTGAAATCCCTCTTACTGTACTGTACAGTACATATGAAGCTTTAGCCGGCAGCCAGTTAGCTTAGCTTAGCAAACAGACTGGAAACAGTTCTCTGTCCAAAGAGGACAAAATCACCTGCGAGCATGTTTAAAGCTCACCGATGAACACGTTTTAACATGTTCGATAAATCCGTACAAAGGACCACTCAATGTCCAACAACCAACACTGGCTGTACCTACACACAACAACTGCTGTTTATCCATCTGGATATTTACAAACCAAATCCTGTCATCCGACGGAGAAGAGTGAAGAAGAGCAGAAAGGCGCAGGGCCTCATGTGGGAGAAAAAAGCACAGAGGAGATTTATTTACGCTCTGTTTCTTTTCCAAGTGTGTGAGCATGTGCAGTGTGCGCTGCACACGCGTGTCCCGGGCCTCTTTCAGGTGTGATTGTTGGGGCTAGATGTGTGCTGTGTACATCTGAGCCCGAAAAGAGCAGCAGGCCTGCTGCTCCTCACGGTAAGGGGATGGAACAAACTACAGCCAGAGTCACAGAAAAACACCTTTATGTTGATCTCCTGAACAGATATGCACCGGAAACACCACAAGACCTACTTTGGGTGTTGTGGATGTATGTAGGTATCATTTCACATTCTGTTGGCAACAGAAAGAAGTAGCCTAAAAAAGATTTTCGTACTCAGGAAGGAAGTATTTCCCCACTTATCTCAACTTTAAGCGAGAGTCGATTGCACAAACCCAAACTGCCAACAAGATAAGCAGCAGGAAAGATAAGATATCCAAACAAGCTTGCACACACATTCACAGACTTAGCCTATTAACAGCCCAAATAAGCTAATGAAGGCCGGCTAAAACATGAGTTACTGAGTGAGCACCTTTATAGAAGGGACTGTAATTGATCCACTAAGGCCATTAAGAGTTTGTGTGAGATGAGAAAACTAAAGCGAAGGCCATTTCACTGGCACACTGCAGCTACTTACACGGCCTCCATCAATAAGCTGCGCTAAGGAGACACAATGGAATTCAGACAAATGCATAGTCAGTGGCCGACATTAGAGCAGAGGCCTTAGCCAGCTCCTGAGTGTTCTCACAAAGCGCCAACGAGTGAAGGATTTTTTTTTTTATTTATTATTTTTTTTTTTTTTTTTTTTTTTTTTTTTTAATAATCAAGGCCGGGCTGAAAACACCGACGGAGGCAAAATAAATGAGTGAAAATGAGCTTGTTGTCAGAGACAAAAGTTCAGAAGGAGTCCAAAAAGTACAAAAGTGGGACATTTCTTTGTGAAGGAATCAGTATAAAAGAAGCAAATCCTGACAACCATTAATGTTTTAAATTGTCACCATGAAAGCAGCATCTTAAATTGATGACAGAAAAACACAATGCTCTGGCTGAAAGTATACAGACCAGCGTGCCCGAGGGGACCATTAAAGTTTCATCTGATCTCATCTCCATGTGAATATTCAGAGATTCTGTATAAAGTCAGCCAATGAGACGCGTTTTCAGTTTATTCTCCAAACTCCTGAAATCGGCTCATCGCCCTCCACTGAGAGATAAAACTTAAACCGACCGATAAAGCACAGATTTTCGTGCCAGGCTCTCTCCTCTCTGACCCTCAGCATTCCATTCGCCTTGCGGCTACAAAAAATAAAAGAAGGTTTTGCCCACAGACAAGATACTCGAGTCAATCCATCCACCTCAGCTAACTCCCTCCAAACGCAGCAAACCAACCATGTCAGCCCCCTTGCAGATGGAGCAAGAGGCCATAAAGTCAATACCAAATCCATCAGCTAAATAGACTGCCAGGATCGCGATTGTTTATGGTGGCGGGTGGAGAAAGTGTGTGAATGTGTGTGAATGTGTGCGTGTGTTTGTTTAGTCTGTACGGTTTAGCTGGAGGAGACCGGAGTTGCGTTAAAGTGAGTGAGTCAATACGCTGTGTGAGGACAATAAGGATAGCGCTCTGGAGAGGCATTACAACTTCACGGTTCATCACTTGGGCTCAGAGCTGGCAAAGGTTAAATAGGTAAAGACTTCCATAGCATGCTCCAACTCACTTCCATTAACAATAGTAGTTTATAGAGATACTACAAACTATTTAAAAACGCCTTTGTGTGTGCGCCACGGCAGGGTAATCATCCTCATTTTAGCCGATAACCTCAGAGTGGCCCTCTCTCCCAGCTCTCTCCTCGTCCATCTCCTCCATGTCCCAGTCAAATCTGACACCTCTAACCCTGCACCTCCCCCGCCGTCGCCAGCTGACAGGCCAGCTCTCAAGAGAGGAGACCCTGAGGAGGAAATGGCAGCCGAGTGACAAAGTGAGTGGCAGAGTGGAAAGCTTTATCTATCCTCTGCCAGGAGGCGAGCGTTAAAAGCAGAGACACTTCCCACAGTTGCAGAAGTATACATGCGACGGCGCTTTTACTCAGATCGACAGGAAGAAATAGATTGAAATCAAAAATTTAGACAAGATCATTTTTCATGCGCCTTATTTCCGTATAGTTTCAGAGCAGTCTTCCGCAGTGACATGCCCTTGGAGCATCTTAAGATGCAATACCTCACTCGAGGGAAGTTCGGCCAGGATTGTAAGTACCACTGATGTAATAACAGCCAGTGATTGTACCAGCAACCTACCTCCGGTTATCGACCCGGCTCTTTACCTCGCGGCAAATCTGCTGCTGGGACGGACACGAGCATGACCTGAGGACATCTGCACAGGAGAGCTCTCTTATTCTGATTTAGACATATCTCTACCGAGCATCGTCTGTTTTTAATTGTCTTTAGTGAAGCGATGTAGACTGTTGCACATGTTACGTTTTTTACACAATAAACAAGCTTGTGCTAATATTTTTCCATTTAAAATATTAACTTTGTATTCTTCGTCTGCTACAAATACTTCTACAACCATTACTACTACAGCTAGAGAAACCATTATTTATATATATATATATGTAATACATTTAGCATAACCCAGTTGTGACTACATCAGTGTTTATGCCGACGCGAAATGCAAAAGATGTGTTTCATAAGGGAGTTACGAAACAGTGTATCCATTATATAATATGACCAGCAGGGTGCACTGACAAGTTTATCTTTCATCTCAGAAAATAGAGTATTAAGTGGGATCCTCATTAAACATGTTTCTTTGTGTAAGAAAAGGAAAAAAAGAGAATATCAAAGAATATGTCGATAACTCAAAAAAATAAATATCAGCCTGGAAAGTCCAGTATGCATCAGAATACAATGACTACCACTCAAACTACTACGTGTTATCATATTATTATGAACGCCTACAAGTCTGGCCAAAATGAGACTTGATAACTGCGCTCTCTTCTGCGATATGTAACCACCTTAGTCTCTTAATTATTCCAGGCAATGATCCAAACAGTTCTGTGTGCGTTGGATGGTGCGCACACACACAAACAA
Source organism: Anarhichas minor (assembly GCF_050575085.1). Classification (NCBI taxonomy): domain Eukaryota; kingdom Metazoa; phylum Chordata; class Actinopteri; order Perciformes; family Anarhichadidae; genus Anarhichas; species Anarhichas minor. Next base: position 1,986,495 of record NW_027466481.1, on the reverse strand, counting down.
ACAAGACCAACCCAGCACATATGCTCCCTCCGTACACAAACAATCTGACGCGACTGCACACAAAGTTACCCCCAACCATGACCTCCATTATGCTATTATTATTATCCATTATGCATTATGCTGCTGGATGAGAGGGAGGTCCGCTGGCCAGCTAATGGGTGACCGGCCACAGGGAGAAGCACAGTCTTGGGTAGCGCTGCCCCGGGGGTCGGGCTGAGGCTGCTCAGACAGGCAGCAGGACTCCCGCTGTCATCTCCGACTCATCGCTGGGAGTTTATATGACGGGCCGCAGCATGCTGGTCTCAGATACCATGCTGGACAGATGACTAGCTGCCCTGACAAGCACACGCGCACACACACACACACACACACACACACACACACACACACAGATTACTGTATGTCTCATTTTGTGTTTGCCACAAGGGAACGCTTCATCATACGCTGATACGACGAGGCTTTTCATTAGATCCGCTTTAAACGTTTACTTTCTTTCCACTATTTAAACTGCAAAGTGCAAATAGAAGGTTATTGTGACACAAGACCGTTTGATTCATGTTCTCCACATTTGTTGGACCTCTCTCACTCATGAGCAATGCTTTGTGGAGAATGCAATCATACCACAGGTCATGCTACTTAGCAGGAAAGCTAGTGAACTTCAAAGCAACATTTTGGGAAATACACGTATTTGCATCCTGGTGGAGAGTTAGATGAGAAGATCAGCACCACTCTCATACCTGCCACTTAAATATAAAGCTACAGCCAGCGGCTGGTTAGCTTAGCTTAGCACAAAGACTGGAGACCCGGCTCCGTCCAATAATAACAAAAATCCGCCGACCTCGCCACTATTTGATAGGTAATATACCTTTTGTTAAATCCTTATAAAAAGAGTAATTCTCCTTTTATACAGAGGGTTATGTTGCCAACATTTCCATTTCATATATAGTACACAACCCCCTCGGTAAAAATTGAGAATTTTTGTTTTACACTTTAGTTAACAGACGAGATACAACATGTTAATTAGCGAGCTACTCGTCTTTATGCTAAGCTAAGCTAACAAGCGGCTCACAAGCTTTTGTGAAGAAGATCTTAGAAAGACAACAGTTCTCTCTTTTTATTGGAAATGTCTAAGAAGGAAAGGCACTCGCTCTGTTGAAGGAAGACACACACAAACACATCTCCACCCCCTCGGGGGGGGGGGGGGGGAGAAGAGGAAAGGGAGATGGAGAGAAGTGGAACGGAGGGTTCACAGGGCAGAACACACACAGAGCTACACATGGACTGAAATACTGATGAGGCAGAAGCAGGAAGCTATGCAAACCCTCGCTTATTCAAATGTAGACAAATCTATAATCAAATCTATAAGATAGGCACAATCTCTCTCTCTCTGTGTGTATTCACATCTCTGATAGGAAGATACATGCACAGACCTCCAGTCCAGTTGTGCTTTGGATCATTATGGACATCATGCGTGGCCACTGAGGTCACGGGGTGGAAAGGTCAGAGGTCGGCCTCCCGTCCCTCGAGGGAAGAGATGAACCATTTCTGTGCCGACTTCATGACCTATTCCTGTCAATTCCACACAGTCTGCTGCGTTGCCTCTGGTGCTGTAGAAAGTTTTAAAGTCGGACTGTTTGGCACCCCACGGCCACAAGAGCCCCTCACTTGGCAGAGGCCTCGATACAAGATATGTACCGCTGGGCTATTGTACTCTATTGCATTATATCAAGCAGGTGCTTGTGTTATTGCGTTAGTAAGCAGAGCCTTCCAGCAAACAAAAGGCCGCCATGAATCAGAGTATGGAATGAGCTCTGTGTGTGTGTGTGTGTGTGTGTGTGTGTTTGTTTTTTTAATAGTGTGTTTGTGTGTGCCAAAGCTTTAAAGACTTGGAGGCTGACCTTATCTCTCCCCTCAAATATCTGATCCAGAAGAGATCCCAGTCCAAACGAGGTTCTGGCAACAGAGAGGGAATTAAGTTCCATTTTTTGAACCTTGATTGTCTGCTAAATCAATGATTTGTTGGCATGGAAACAAGGGCGTCCTGAGGGCACATTTTAGGAATGCGAAGTCTCCATCAAACTGGTTTCCCTTCATCGCAGAAGCAGTGTTTGGCCCCAAGTAACCTTTGACCGGTCGGCTCGTGTTAGGCTAACAGCTTAGCGAGGCTGCGACAGGATGATAGCTGCTTTGCTGCCAGAGTCGAATGATCGGTCTCTCTAAGGGGCGACGGCGGCTGCCTCAAGGACACAGACGGCCCCACGCGATGAGGTTGTCCTAACAAGCGCCTGACAGAAATGCTAACGATTAGCTAAGGAGAGGTTGCTCTGTGCGGCCTCGGATTTTCCCACAGGAGGCACATTTTGGAGCGATATGGCAGTAATGTGAACCTCAGTAGAGGACACAGTCTCATTTATTCAGACGAGAAACCTACCAATTAGGGTTAGCGTTTGTTTATCCTTCATCCGTGGAGGCTTTGGCTCCTCAATGAAGGGTCATCTAAGTAAATAGTAGGTTTTGCCGCCACCCACATAAACCAATGAGCCATATGCTAGTCGTCAGTTTATTCAGGATTGTGGCACTGGGATGTAAAGTAAAGATGGCGGGAGGGTAATGTGTGTCAGCTGCAGCCACTATTAATTGATGGCCAACAGTTCTGGGTTATTACAGACATATGGCCAGTATGAAGAGATATTTAAACAGTGCTGCCGTCGTCGCTGGAGTGCGTCTTCAGTTTGAGTTTACAGAGCAACCGGTCGGTACTTAATTTAAGGCTGCCATACTTTCAGTTTTTGGATCCATCTTTTGAAGCAGCTTTACTCTACTGATAAGCCTTTGATGACTAAGTGTCTGTCGCTCCCATTCTTGGGACGCTGACATTTAAAGAACACTTTCTCCATGACAGTTTAAAAGTACTGCTGACCAAGTCATGTACAGGGCATACAAATCGATTTAGAATAAGCCTTTATCAGAGAGAGCAGACACCAATGCGAGTTATGGCAGCAGAGGATCATACCTTGGAAATATAACAAAAAGTAGGTCAAATGAAAGGCAAAAGTTTCGAGGGACCTGCATATCAATGCAAATATGCAAATCTACTTCCTTCCTAAGCATTTTTCTATTAAATATTCACAAAAGGAAAGAAATATATTCTAGCACGAAACTAAGAAAAACCATGTCCGGGGTCTTGTTCAATTATACAGAGCAGAGACAAAAACTGCATCAAGGTTAAAGTTCAAACATATTAACAGTGACCTGAATCAGCTGACCTACACAGCTGCTGTGTTTAAGTAATGACATGAATTAGATGTGGTAGATAATGTGCAATTAGACTTGATCATGCTTCATTTCAGTGAGCCCGAGTACACGAACCGACGATACAAATAAATAGAAAACGTGTCTCCACCAACCGAAGTGCGTTGAATCGGTTGTTGATATTCACGCTCCCCTTCCTTTTGCTCCTGTCGTACGCATTTAGCGTCACAAGAGGGAGAGGAGAAGGAGAAGCGGCTTATAAAGCAGTGAACAGAAGACAAAGAGAGAGTCAGAAGATAACTAAAATGTCTAAGTCCGGGGCTGTTCTCCCTCTGCTGAAAGGTATGAAAAAAACTCCAGCACATCTTGAGCCACCGCTTGAACCCGTGCTCATCTTTTAGGTTATCTTTTCGATTTTTCCCCATTCTGTGTTGCTCCATTTTTTGACAGGCACCATGCATCATCACCAGAGGGGAAGCGATGGAGGAAACTAGAAAATAACAAAACAAGCCCAGACAGGCTTTTTTGCAAAAGCGCGGAACAGAGTATGACCTGAAGGATATTAAATTGCCAAACAGAACGCAGGCCGTTCCCAGCACCTCTCCAGACTCCCAGGTTGAGACAGGTCTTCTCACATCATCCAAATCGCTAATCATGCAGACTTCTTTTTTTGGGGGCGTGAAACCTCTGAGCCAAAGTCAAAGGGAAAACAAAAGCGGTGAGGGTTTCAGGAGAGCAAAGGCTTTCAGCTCAGCCTTTGGCTGCAAAGTCTCCATCTACATCTGGGCCAAATTACGCAATGTGGCCTGCCGACCACATCTGGCTGTATGACTAATCACTGTGACATGGCGAGCCTCCATCCAACGCAGCCCCGATACCTACTCTTGTGAGCAAACAAAGACACGCTCACGTTGACATAAAAAGGTTCACATCGTCCTCTGATCACCAACAGAGAGCCTTGGACATTGTACAGCAAGTTATGACATGACGGTACAAAAAAAACAAGGTAACTTCAGAGTCATATGCAGTCAGTTCTGAAGCCATGCATCTATTTTTAATTATTAAAAGCTTCAAAAGAGCAATTGATTGCGCCATTAATTAGTGCGTTTGTTTTTTTTGCAACAATACTCAGTTGAATACAGATTATGGGGCCATTTAAGTATCACTGCAGAGAGATCAGTCATAACCGCCTCAGTACAGACTGAGGCAAAGTCTATTCTCCCTGACTGATGTTTCTCTTTCTGCCTAATCATGTTAGGCTTCGTTTAACCAACTGAGGCTGCTCAAACAGACCGGCGAGGGGAGCGTGGGGGGGGGGGGGCGAGCTAACAACAGAAGTGAGCCAAGCCGACAACGGCTCCCTCAGTGGTGCTCTTATTTCACTCCAGCCCGGGGCTCGCCGTGGGATCTGGGCTGGGAGGGGGAGGATAGACGTCTCGCTACCAATTGGCACCCTCACCTCAAAAGCCATGCTGGCCACGCTGCCGGCCAGCAACTGTGAGACAACATTGATGGATGTAAATGGAGCATTTGCGTATATTTGCATGCGTGTGAGCACACATCCGTGTCAAATTTACTGTGGGGCTCCACAAATCCACTGCAGCAGAAATAAAAAAAAATAAACAAAAAAGGTCAAAAGTGCAGCAATCACATTCACCATTTGTTTTCCGTTTCAGCACACCTGCGCAGAACGCACAGATAGTTGATCTGGAATGCCGATGTTGTCAATAACCGAGGGTGCAATGTGACAGTTATCTTATCAGCCGACACAGTGATTACAGTCCAGGTAATGAGGGGGAGGCCTTTCTCATTTGTCATGCTTTGTGTGCGGAGCAGCGGCCAAGCAAAGACCGATAGAGCCGTCCAACAGACACAATACCACTGAAGCTGCATGCCGCAGTTAATTGGGGTAATGGAATGATAAAAGAAGTAATCCACAATTTGAACCTTAAACCAGGCATCTTTCATATCTGGTTCAGTAGCACAGAGAATACAGCCTGGCATGCTCTTCCAAGGCTTTCTCAGTAGCACTAACACGTACACACTCTCACACACACACACACACACACACACACACACACACACACTTGCACAGTAAAACGCACACATTCACGCCCCTGGAGGAAAACATCCACTTCTTAATTAGGGCTTAGACTTGGGGTGTACGAGACATGCCGGGAAAGCAAAAAAAAGCTAAATTACACAGATGCAAGAGAGGGAGCTGGAGGACGGCAGTTAAACCAGTAAACACAACCGGTACCGCATAGTGCAGAGTAAGACGAGTGACCATGGAGAACCACCAATGGACCAACAGCTGTGCCCAGAGTGTGCTCTTTCCTCGAAAAGTGAATTTTTGTTTTTGCTTAGCAGATCGTCTTTTGTTTCATATAATCACGTCCCAATCCTGTTTTACGCATTAAAGTCTGTTTACAGATCTTGTGTGCGCTGTATAAAGCTCGTGTGAAGCCTGATAAATTGCCTCAGGTGATGTCACACTAGTAAACTCTCGAGCAGCTCCAGGCTACCTCAGCTGCTACAAGCATAACACGTCCGACGGAAATGCCGGGTGTCAAGTTGCATTGTGGGTAATGCAGACGAAAAGTTTTGACAAGGAGTCCGGCAATGTTATGGGAATGAAATGCCAAATCTAGTACTTGTTTAAGACAGATTAATGTGGAAATTTGCGACATCACGCTCTGTTGTTTTTCCCTTTCCCTTAGCCACACGACTAGCCAAATTTCTTGTCTCTACATAACTCTGACAAAAGGTTTGTAAGCTTCACATGCAAAGAAGCCAGTTCCCGTGGCAGTGCCGGGACTCCTGTCATATAATCACCTCCTCAATTCCCCGACAGGTCTGTGAAGCAGAAGCAAGTCCCTATAATAAGACATCAATCAGCAGTCCACTTTGCTTCACTGAGGGAAACACACAGCATCCACACACATAGGAGACCACCGTCGACAAGACGCCACAGATCACTCAGCAGCACACGCTAAGCACCGCTGCAGAAAGCATGACACGAGGTGAAGAGTTAAGTGGAAGTTAAGAGTAGAGGCAGGATGTAGACCGGAGGTGTCACTGCATGTGTAAAGTGGCGTAGCAAAGCGAACCGCTACCATCAAGCAAGTATAATGCCAGTACAGGAACTTGTCTCGGTGACTTCTCTAGAGATGCATATCACTAGTGTGAAAATAGAGTACCTCGCCGTGATCAAGTTTTTTTTTTTTTTTTTAACGCCTATAAACGAGTGTGTAAGGTGTTGCTTTTCTCAATTATAGTCTTCGGGTTAAATTCAAGTCGTTTCATTGACTGTTGCATCCAGCTGTCGTTCGCCTGCAGCCGTTTCCATGTGAAGTTCATTTGTACAGAACCTCAACAACAAGTGCTTTAGAGGCCGAGAGGCTTTCAGAAAAGCTGCACAAGAAACACAAGGCAATGTGAAAAGACACTGATAGGATTAGAAAAAGGAGTTGAACAAAATAAAATGAGAAGATAAAGTACTCTAAAATGGAATAGGACAAATTAAACAGTGGACTCAAAATCACAGTGCAGTGCAAGATATGAATGGATTTGGATGTTAAAATATAGAGTTTGTAGTGTTTTGTTGTTTTCCATAATCTGCGCTTGTTGAATATACGCTATATGTAGATGAACAAAAGAGGCCCCAGAATGGAGACTTGAGGAACTCCCTCAGGTGTGTAATTACAGATAAAATTCAAAATAAAATAGAAATATCATGAACTCTATAGCAACTCTGTGGAATTTCAAGTGAAATTGAAGTCACAAGGTTTTCACAACCACTGCAACACTTTCAACTCCCAGTGCACACTGCTACTCATGGTGTGCAAAGCCTCATTTAAGTCTCTATCAAATAGCACACTTATAATTTAAGAGCCGTTTATACTAAACGCAGTAGGCTGCTGTACGTAACTTCAGAGTGAAATTGGACAAATAAGGGGATGGCATGGAAGGGACTAGATTTATCATATTAACTCATACACTTAGCAAGGCACTACAGCAACGAGACGTTTGTTTTGTTCCTGATGTTATGTACGTATAGCCGTTTTATTTGGGTATGAAATCTGTGACACAAAAGGATTTCCCACACTATCGTCGTCTTTTATGGGCAGACACAGTAGAGCTGGAAATGGGACAAAGGGGAAGAGGCTTGACAAAAGCACCGAGGGGGAACAAACAAACATGTCAGCTTTGGGAGGAGGAAACAAAACAAACATCAAACTATAACTTTTAAAATTTTATGAGCAAAGAATTTAGCCTGGCGCTAAGATCTAAGAGGTAGCCTGGATGTTGTGGACGTGAACTGCTATGCTGGTCTTGAATAAAAGCAGAGTACATGAAGGCAAACGGTATCAAAACACGACGTGGTCGTGTTTTACATGCTTTTAAGTTTTCTTACGCATGTGCATCTCATCTCACGTTATCTTTAAGCTACAGACTCTTCGAGGAAAACCAATTGTAAGATTACTGGAAAATCCCCAAGGCTGGATTCCCTGTTACCTTTTGTTCATGCCGCAGCGTAAACATTATATGACATCTCTGATTAGCATCTCTGAGCAGGGTTGACCGGTTAACTTTAAACACGGTCAATGATTCACAGTTGCCAAGGGTAAGGGCACCACAAGGCCGCTCAACCTCGATTTCAGAGCGGTTATCGAGGCCACCGAAAAAAAGGGAAGGTAGCCAATTACAACCGTGGAGTGAGACAGTCCCTCAGCTAAATGGCCTTCTCTTTGTCCACAGTGGGAAGCACATTGTGGGGTAATGGAACCAAGGTGAAAGGAGATAAAGCAGCCAAACACAATGTTGTTCTAGAGACTAAAGGGGGAAACAGGTGTCAGGATCCACCGACTACAAAAGGCCAGAGGGAAACCTGTTCCACCAAACGCATACGGCTCCTTCCTGGAGCCACAGTATGACGTGACTGACAGTGATTGGAGTAGTAGAAAAAAAAAAAAAGCCTCGAGGAAGTGAGCTGGATCAACGTCTCCAGCCGACCCCGTTCGGCTGTGTGCCCTCACATCCTTCATAATCCCGCTGAGAGCTGCCATTGTAAGTGTCCTTTGAATGAGTCGCACGTCAATCCTCAGATTAGCCAAAGTCAGATGTGACTGGAGGCCACAATGAGGGATGAGACTTAAAACCATTCCTTTACCAGTGGAGACACATGCTGTGCGGCACCTGCGTTTCACAGTGGCGTATAACTAGGGGTATAAAATACAAAAAAGGTACGCTTGAAATGACCGTTTTGTACATCTAGCATTTTATATACATTTGAATCTGTACCTGTAAACTGAACAATGAACATTGTGAACTCAAATTGCACATTAATTTTAAATCGGGAGGCACCAACACCGATACTAGATTCGGTGCGATATTGTGCCCATGTAGTTAACTGGAACTGGTCCAGTACAACCGCACCAAACACCACTGCAGCATTCTCATGAACACATGCAGCCACTTCCCCAATAAGTCTCCACAGCATCAATTAGTTTAGCTGTGAGGTGGTCAGCTATGTGTCTTTTAGGGTTAGATTTATACATAGCAAGTGTTCTTGAGTAAAAACATCAGGTCATTTTACCTGGTTCTGGAAAGTCATTAATGACCTAAAACCTTCCAGTAGCAGCCCCAAAGAAACTGAACCAATCAAAAGTTCAAAGTCCTCCTGCAACTCCTCAGTTATCTTTACAAAGGTTCTGTGTACAAACCCTCCCTTTATGTAACCCTGTCTAGTCTCTGACCGTCTGCACACAAATCTCACAGCTTGTAAAAGTCAACTTGCAAACATGAAACTGAACAGACTAACTTGTAAAAACAGAATACTGGCAGAATCCAGAAATGGTTAGACTTAACAAAAAATGAAACCCGCCCACTCTCAACAGAGGCTTTAGAAGTATATACTTAAATATTTTCAAGACAAAACCAAAAACACAAAGAAAAAAGGCATCGAATATCTGACATTTGCGCCGAGATGCAATGTAAACACGGTGGAGCTCAGTAGGGGTTTGGAGCCCAAGCAGTAAAAATAAACTGCACGCGACATGCATCACTTGATGAAATGCCAACTGAACAGTTGAGCGTACAGTATGCGACAGCGTCTGCGTGTTATCGCTTACTGTCACACCATCCTGTTTCCTGACTGGATGACATGGAGAGTGAACCACGAGCCACACGAGCAAAACAAGGCTGCTGCTCGGCTGTGGAGCACAATAGGCCTGCCCTCCAGTAGCAGGCGGCGACAGGCTAATTGGTGCTCAGCAGGGGTACGAAACAAAAGCGGCAGTGATGTCACTACGGGGCCATGGGGGGGGGGGGGGGGGGGGGTTCCCCCATTCTTCACCACCAACAACTCCACAGCTAGCACAATGTCTGAGAGGCAACTGAAACACTGAATGTGCATGACTTCAACTCTGACAAAGAGTGATTCTGTTCCCCATTCGAGAGGCTCCCCGGTCAACACTGCCTGTGAATAGCTCTCACTCACTACCCAGAATCCTTCGCTGTAATAACTGGGTTGTCACTCACCCCATTAGGTGTCAGGGCTGTGCAGTGGCCTCCCTCTGATTCTCGTTTTTGGAGGTATACCCCCCCTCAAAAGCAGATGGTAAAACAATGGCTGCACTGTTTCTCTTCCCGCTTCTCGTCGACGGGTCGTGATGCGATTCTGTCTCAGTGAGACAAGTGCAGCCGCTCCTCATTCACGTCTGTGCCAGCTAGAGATGTGTTTGGAGTGGCACAAAAGAAAGCAATGCGGCCTTTTGTGAGCGAAAGAGACGGGCTGGGTATCACGGCCTGTTCCTCCCTCCCCTGACCACTCAAGTCACACTCGTCACTCCATTTCTTTCCCTCTCAGAAAGAGGACTTCATGTATTATAACAATTTGCCCTCTTTGTAACAGTCACTGCGAAACAGCTGTACAGAGTTAGACAAACACCTCATGCACAAAACACACAATGTTGGTAATAAAATCCTGCACGTGTATCCGTCACGTACACAACAAAAGCACACATAAAAGGAAACACTAAAAAGCCTTGTAACCCCCTTTGATCACACACATTCAATTAAATCCAGGGTATAACATAGACTACGTAAAAAAATACAATAACAGAGAGGCAGCCAGTATAATCAAGAATGAAACAATGAATCTGTATTCATCAGAAACCCTAACTACAGTTGGAAATGTGAAATAAATCTAGGGCTGCACAGTGAGGAAATTATGCAAAGACATTGTTGAATATTGCAAAAACGTTGTTTCTGAATGAAATGAAACGTTTTATTGAACAAATTGAACACTGAACTGAATAAGAAGAATAAGAGTTTTCTATTGATACTCTCTTTAACTGACAAAAAAAATCAACATGCAAGTTGACATCGAGATGAAAAGCAACATATTGTGTAAGCCTACACTACTCATTGTGCTTTTTAGTGCAAAGGTATGAAGTTAAAAGAAAAGTACAACAATCCGACATATCACACCGCAGTGCACGTATGCCTCCGTTTGTACATTTCCATCCTCATCAACTATTTCTAGAATTGCAGTGAGCCAGACTTTTGTTCCCCGTTCTCGTCATTGACAACATGGTGATGCCGACTGGCCCGCAACGGAGACCGACAGCGTCTATTCCAGAACTTAACCGTACGACAGCAGATGGGGCGTCTGCGTCGCTGCAAACCGCTCTCCTCTGAGTGCGCCCTGTGCGCCTCGGCAGGCAAATAGGCCACTTCCCCCGCACCGCCGCTGTAATTGGAAGAGAGATGGGCCTCTGCTCTGGGAACATTTCACCTGGGCATGGCAGTCACATCGGATGGCTCAATGATATACATCCGCTGTATATTCTGCAGACAATTTCCCTAATGACACCTGGCCTGCCTCCATCCCTGGGGGACATTCTGGTATAGGGGAGGGGGGGAAACACAACCTCTGGCTTGTTTGGTTTTCTTTCAACCAATCACAGTAGTCCTCGGCGATGCTGAGGACAGGAATGTAGCGACGGTGCCCTTGCAGAACAGATAGGGGATGAGAATGCTGTGTGAGCTACAACATCTGGTGAGTCAGAGTATCCACTGGAGTGACATTATGTACCCGAACCCTCAGCGAGGTGCTCTGAATTCACCTGCTTGGCAGGCTGAACACTTACCGCGATTACTGTGGCGTGGTACCGTTATGGGACATTAAATCAAAGTATATTTTTAAAAAAGTGCATTTGGCAAGGTCAAATTACAGTTCCCATCACGCGGAGTTCAAAGGGAACCATGATTGTAATGCACTACAAAACACATTGAGAGATCATAAATGATCTAAACGCTCGGATGGCCTGCTCGTCATTCAGTAAAACATCCCATGCATTTATCTCCGTGTGTGTGTGTGTGTGCCTGAAATCAGCTTCACTTTACTCTCACCGGTAAAAATGTCCGCCGACTCCAATGTGGGGAATGATTGCGTTTATTAGCCCGAGCATCTCAGGTTTCCATTTCATCATCACGAATACATCATCACAATCTGTGATGCAGCTTGAATTATGAAAAGCATAAAAAAGGAGGGCTCTAATGTGTCCCATTTGCACGATGGACCTATTTGTGTGAATTCAGATCTTTATGTTTCACCGCAGACCTCTACGATGGCGATAAGCTGCCATCTCTTCCAGCCGTTAAGACTCGATGGATCCAATCACGGGCTCGTTAAATGTAGGATCTATGCATCTTCTTAACTTGCATCTCTCTTGGGATTTCTATTATCCCACGGGCAACACGAGGGGGGGTGAGCATAGTCCACACAGATGCTCATTAGGAAAATGTGGTTTTCATCACAGAGGCTGAAGGCACTAGTCAGACTCCTGCGACGGTCAGTTGAGTCGCTCTGTTCCCTGACATCTTAAGCTAATCCTTCATCACAGACAGGAATGTTCTGTTTCGGCCGCGTTATGTTTGTGTTGCTAAGATTCTTCTCGCCGCCCGCCTCTGCACCAGCTGTCTCTCACTGCACACAGTATTCTTTTTTAAAATGGTACATTGTGTCTGCACTCTTCGGCATCAGGAGCCTGACAAATAGAAAAGCCTCAAGAATGCAAACTGAAAACACGCACTGCCTTTTTGTGAGGCTGAGACTCTCACAAAGAGATAAACTGAAGGGAATGGAAGTGTAAGATGAGCAGAAAACGTAATGCAAAACGGACAAATAAGAAAGTTGAACTGCACTTAGCAAGAAAAGGAACTTAAAAGTGTATTAAAGTTGTGGTTATTCTTAAACTGCACAGTGGGGACACCATAAGGATTGCAACTGATGATTAGAACTGCAACGATTGGTCGATTCATCTATTTACAACTATTTTGATTGTAATTATCGTTTGTCACTTTATTATTGTCCAAATATGTGATGTGTGTCTTGGTCTACGTGATAGTGATTCAATTAGCTTTTCTTTTTACCCTCGGGCAGGAGAAGCTCTGAGGCGGCGCCTCAAGCTACAGTAACGGCACCCACATCTGGAACTTGATGCAAGCTCAGTCCACGCTGGAATTACAAGTATCAACTCGTATAGATTCAAATGCAATGACATGGCGAGTTGTAAAATCTTCTTGGAGTTGCTCTGCAAGTCTGGATCCCCAAAGTGAGCCAGTGTGAAGAAATGTCTCATTTAAGAGCTTGATACATTTCTGCTTAGACACTCCGGCAATCAAATAACCTCAAATACATTTAGGGACCAATCAAAAACGAATAAGATATTCCACATCTATGAATAAACAAACATATGCATCGGGCAATGTGAATGTATTTTAGCTGCCCAGCAGGAGGGAATGGACCGTCCACTGAGTGACAGCATGGTGGAGGTGCGTCTCCTGACGGTTGGTGGACATTGCAGAAGCAGTTTGTCATGATCAAAGGGCTCAAATAGAGATTAGGTAAGCAAAGCAATACGTCCACCAACATGCGCACTCCACCACTATCTGTTCTCGCCGCCGCCCCCTTCCTGTAAATAACCCCAGTGTCAGCCACTGACCCGACAGAAAATTGCCTTATTGATCCCGCAAAGCAACTTTCCAGCGTGGCCTTTTCTCCTCAGGACCCACAGCAGCAGTTTTGTCAGAGGTACAGTAGAGGGAAGTGTACTGGAATACGCCTGTGTGTGTGGGTTCAAATCTTCATTGGGAATTGGGAGATTAGATGGTCCTGCTGAGTCATTTTTCCCTCTGACTCTGGTGAGGCACATGGGAAATCGCTTTTGCAGATATTCAGTTCCCATGGAAGTGAAAATGGGGAAAGGCCACGGTACGCATGGCTTTGCTGAGCTGTCTCGGGGAAATACATTACCACATATACCAAATCAAACACATACAAAACAAAAGCACACACGCACTCTCTTTTCCCTTTTCCACTCCGTACTTAGCTGTAATCTACAGGCCGCTGGGGTGAGACTCTGTTGTAAAGCACAGAGGCAAAACGAGGGCCTGTCAGTCCTAACTTTGTGTATTCAGCCCGAGGGCACTGCTCATCACACCTCCGAGGGTTTCAGAATATACACTACACACACACACACACACACACACACACACACCAATCTGTGCTTGAACTTCTTTGCTCTGCTCTCTCCCTCCGTTAAAAACTCTTTTCTTTCTGTCTCTTTGTTTCTCGCTTTGCATTCGTCTGCTCTTGTTTGTGAACCATGAGGTGAGAAGTGGGCCGTGGAGGCTGGCTGCAGTACGCCTGTGCCTGCCCCCAAAAATATACTCTGTCAGTAAAAAAAAAAAACCGGGAACTCTCTGCCAACTCTAAATGTTTGGGAAAAAAAAGAAAAAGGTAGAGCAGTGTATAATCTCATGGTTTTTTAATGCCGGTGTGCTCAAGGTGCTCATCGGCATGCCTTGCCTGGGATGACAACGCTGAAGTGAGTTTTAGGAGAGAGAAAGAGAAAGGGCCATTCCAACGCAAGCCGGAGGGACAAACTAGGGTTTTAGTGAAGGGACAGCGTGGAGCTTCTGTCCCCATATGAGGAAGAAATAGGAATGTGAAGGTTCCCCTTCTATTCTACGCAACAAAATTAGACATCCTCGTCAAATTTGATTATATATGAATCTGCCTTGTTGTCCGAGATTGGGAAAAAGTATGGCCATTTATTTAATGTTTTTCAGAAGAAAAAAAAGCGCAAAAGTGAGTAATTTTGCCGTTTTGCTTTGTTTTCTACAGAAGGCAACTGTAAACGCACCGCTGGAACAAAAGGATTGCAGTTTTCACTTATTCCTTCTACGGGCTAAATGTCTCTGTGAATGTCTTATTGAATGCAACTGCTGCACTTTCATTTTCCATATCTATAACAACCAGAGTTCACATCCTTTTAGCAAACCAAGACGTTATGAAAGATACTCTGAAAAACAAGACTCCGGACGATTACTGAGAGACAATGTTTCTTTGGCATGTTGAATCAGTTCCATCAGTCACACGCTGTATTTGAATGAAAGATATTAAAAAGTGTTGTGGAGGTTTATGGGACAGTTAAATTGGTAAACTGACTTTTTTTTTTTTTTGCTACACACACACGTCCTCCGAGTGGCAAGAACTAAATTAAAACCAGATGCCACATATGACCCTGGAGACCCATAAGACCTCCTTCGGAATTAAATCGCTCGACGGGAAGAGAAGAGGAGGCCCACGAGGAGGTCGAGGGAAACGGCTGCTGGATTACGAGGTCAGAGTGACGGATGCAGGAAGGAGGGAGTGAAGGAGCGATGACTTACAGCTCGCCTTCAGCTAAGAAAGCAGAACGTTAGAGCCGCCACACGACTCATAAATCTCAATTGTTTTCCCTTTATTGTCCAATAAAGTACAGCAGTATTCCTAGCAGGGGGGAGGGGGGGGGGGGGGGGGGGGGGGGGACTACAAAGTGCTGTAAAGGCACTTTCCAAGTGCTGCTCTCTTGGACCTCTGGAGTGTCAATAACAAGCTGCAGGAAATTCCTCTCCCCGATTCCCGCTCCGCTGTGTGTGAGGTGACCCCCCCCCCCGACCCCGATACGTCTGAATGTGCTGGTGATGACAATGAGAGCTGACACTGATGTTGTTTATCTCTGAGGTGAAAACAGCACCACTGCTGAGTCCACTTCCTGTTTCCTGCTACAGACCTGGGAAGAAAAAAAAGAAAAACATTGTTTCCAGCTACTCAGCCAGTTCCACTGAAGAGCTTCATTGGTCACTCAGGGGTAGTTTGAGGCCGCTTAGACTCACTGATGTCTCCGTGGAGATGAGTCACTAACACCTATTGAAAATAACGTGATGAAATGAGATCTGAGATTAGACACGGTGCGGCGTGAGACACACTTGTAATTATCCACATATAGTCTGCGAAGAGGTCGGCGAGTGTTGGAGGGGGACAAAACTGCTTTGCTCTACGGAAATATAGTCAAAGGGAGCCAAGGAAAAGAGGATGTATCGGCCATTAATTCAGGTCAGGCGAAGAGGAGAAACAGAAGAGCATGCATTTATGCGTTAGTGAGGAAGAGTGGGTGTTAATGAACTTCATCAGCCCGTGTGGTGCGTGACCGCATCCGGGCTCTACAGTATGCATACCGAAATGAAACACCCGAGTAGAGATGAATCGCAAAAAGACACACGGCTGTGCGGGGTGTTACGAGCATCTAGATGCTAATTTATGTCTGGAGACTGCTGGTTCCCCCGAGGCGTCGGGACATTAACATCCATGTTCCAATGTTAAGCGGGTGAACAAATGGCTGATTCGGCACCAATATTACTGGAGGGGGGGGGGGGGGGTGCAAGGCAAAATACAAGACAGGAGAAGTAAGAAGAATTAGTATTGGAACGGGGACAAGTGTTTTCAGGACAGTGGTGCTAATTTGACAAATGCGATGAAAGCGAAGCAACCATAACTAATCCCACATAAGTTACACAACTCTTTCACAAAAAAAAAGGGTTGAATTACATAATATGTCAAAAGTAAATTAAGAAATAAATGTTTCCATCATGGCGACCGTTGGTCCATCCTCCCGTCTTCCTCCTCTAGTGCATCTGATTAATCTCTGTGTCTGTTGCGCATATAGTGCTAACCTCCGCCATCGGTCCGGACCCACTGATTCACACCTGCCCACCAGCCATCACTGTTAAATGTCATCACCTGACCGGGCCATCTGCCCACTCAGCTGCTCCTCATTCCTGACATACAGTGTATTTAGAGGATAAGCATCAGTTACACGATGTCAGTCACGGTTGCGTTAGGGTTTCAGTATTTGCTCTGTTTTGACTGGTGGTCAAGAGTAAATGTATCTTCGTTAAATAAAAGCAAACTGTTGGAGGCTGCAGACTTGTGGGTAAGATATTATTACGTATTTTAAAGATTTGGGATTTGGGTTTTTTTGCACACGCCAGCCACACTTAAACCAGGGTTTTACCGGCTTCATGGTCTAAATACTGTACCATCTACAGTCCCTCCCTACTCAACATCACACTCAGATACCCCGTCTTAAAAGGGAAATACGTAAACTACAGAAGCGGAATGTTCTTGTGACCAACAAAACACATGTCGAGGGAAAAATAACCAAGAATGAAAAATAACCTATATAGAGTATTAAGGCTGAATATGTTGCACAGTCCCAGTTAAATGAACCAATAACTAAATGCATATAAAGAAAGTTGTTTTCCCACTTCCAGCATTGGTCATGATCTTCTCAACCCGGGAATTGGAAAGGCTGCATGAGGCATCGCTAAACCCCTGAAGGACGTGGAAATGCAGCAGGCACACTTAACCTTTCGCCATCACTTAAGGGGGAGCATGTTGCATTAGATGCAGAGTGGGACAACCCTGAGGAGATTCAGGAAAGAAAGAATAACGTGTGATATATCCTCAGGGTTCAAGTGTTCGGGATGCTGCATTAGATACAGAGGTTTTCATTAAGAAAAGTCTGCGCGCAAAGCCCATGGCAACAACTCATCAATGTAGCTCCTTATTTGGATGTTCAGTCCGTATATTTACACGTCTAATGGCGTGGGAGTAGATGCAGAGATGTAGAAACAACAAACTCTACCAAAACTGTCAGTACCACCTGATTCAGTGACATCAGTAAATTTAATTACACATCAGTTTTACCCGTTTAGCTTCATCACGCCTGTGCATGCTGGAACACACAGTCAAGCAGCCCGCCTAACCTCGCACACAACAATGCTGATCCCTCCTACAATTTACCCCGCCGTGTTATGCATTTCTGACAGCCGCTGTATAATTCGTTTCTGTCACCCTCATCATTGGAAATTGAGCCGACGGACATCCCAACGTGCGGGAGCAATGATTACAGTCCAGATCGCAACGTCAGCGAGCGAACCACCGTGGCCTCCTCTAACTTGCGATGCCAACATCGTATCCTAACATGAGCACCATCTGTTTCACTGGGCAGGGTGACGGGAGTCGGGCAGACGTGGAGGAACATTATCTCTCTCTCTCTCTCCCGACAGGCAAAGTACAGCGGCACAGCATTTCAAATACAGTAGGACAGTCAGAACAACAGAACCGGGAGCAACGGCGTGAGATTGAAACAGACGGCCTAAAAATATTGAGCGAGGAGAAATGCAAGTGGAGGAGATTGAAGATGAACCATAAAAAAAAAAAACGTCAAGCTCACCACAAATTATTAATGCGAGCACTGACCAAATGAGTTCAGCGCACAGGGAGGGGTGGGATGAATCGCCCAGTGCGAGTCCCCAAAAACCTCCAAAAGTTGACTAGTCTTTGGTGACAGAGCGCACACATGCATGAACACTGGATATCAAGCGTAGGTCAGGGCTCATCAAGATCAGGGACTTCTTCTGGGCATGTTGTTAGCCAAACGGGCTTTTCACAAACACTTGCTACATCTACAAATGTAATCAAGCCAACCAATCCTTTCAAAGTACAAGTAGGCAAAAGAGTGCAAGCAAATGCTATGTAGTGTCATGAATAATTCTATGTAAGTGCACATTGTTGGACAGAGCGCTGCAAAACAAATCCCGAATTTATCCAACCAACAGTCCAAAATCAAAGTAGAATTTGTGCTTTGTGACATTTTTTGACCAAACAATTAATCAAAACAACAAGCGGTTGTCGGATTAATTGATAAAAGCAATCATTAGTCTCAGCCCTTAAGACTTTACGGTCTTGAAGTAATGTTATTGCAACTCTACCTCGCTGCAGTTGCTCGAGTTCACACTGAATGTTAACTTCAAGTCTCCAGAACGTTTCTAAGCAACTCTGATGGGACGTGGCTGCCAGATTGGTATGCGAAGCCACAGGGGGGAGACGATGGTTCCAAACATCAAGAAAAAAAAAACACTTTTGCATTAATAGGGATGGTGCTTTTTGTCACGGTGCCAACTGCCTACAGCCTGTGCCCAACAAGAGCCCTTTGTTTGTTGTGGTTTGGGCTTTTCTGCTCTGTTAGCTCCTTTAGCGCTGTTAGCATTGTAAGTTCACTCATGTGTCGACTTCCCTGCTGAAAATAAGTCAGTTCCCCGCAGCCAACAGACCCCTGCGTGTGCAATAGCGCCGCTGTTGCAGGCATCGTTTCAGATCCGAGCAGAGTAACAACACACGCCATGGAATCTTGGCCAGCTGCCTTGATGAATACAAAAACACAGACGAGTATCCTCAGCACGACGAAAAGCTCCCCTTGTGGTGCATACAGTCATTATCACTTATGAATGGAGCATATCAAGGAGAGCACCGAGGTCACAAAGTTAAGCCTGCATCCGCCCATATATATTTTAATGTGAAAGATGTGAGATCCTTTTTAATGAAACTTCTGGCTTTACTGCTTTCGGTTATAGCTCTACTGTGGAAAAATACAGACACTGTCAGGCTTGATTTTTTTTTTTAAATTACGCAAACAATCCCCTGAAGAGGCAGGCCATAAATAAAAGTAATCCACTTCGTATCATCAGGTAATAGCCCACTGCCTTCTCACTGGTTTAGTCTTCACACAGGCCACACAGAGGGCAACAGATGTGACATCACGTCACAGGTCGCCATCAGACAGGGAAGCTTTCATTTACAGCCGTGATTAAAAACACTTCCATCAGATATGTCTACACTGTAGATTACAGAAAATAATTGGTCCGTCTTGCCAATCAGAGCGTCGTACACCTCCAGTCCGGTTCCTCTTTTCTAATTAAAATACGACACAAATGGCTTCTTTTTTTTTTTTTTTGCAGCATCTGCAATTTCCATCTTTTTTCTGCAGCGACTCTCGAAACACACCTTCGCGCAATGCCTCGAATATCAATTTGTAACTCTGAATCCTTTAACAATTTTATATTGTCACTCCTGTGGCCTTTGCCCCAGCTGCGAATATCTCCCGATCTGATTCAATTACAGCGAGACGGTCCGACTGCGACAACCTGAGGGTCAAACAGGGGATCATTTGCAAAAATGACAGCTTATCAGGGCTTTAAGGTTCTGCGCACATTACAATGTCGTTCAGTTGAAAGGACTGAGACGGTGGTAAGAGCAGTGGGTTAGGAAGATACAATTAAAATAACACTTTACACTCTTGACAAGCAATCCTGAAGAATGTAAAGAAGCAATCAAAACCGCTGCCTCAAGGTTCACCGTTAATAAAACAGGTTGCAGCTCGCAGAAAAACTAAATACCAAAATGATGAGATAACACCAGAACTACAGTGTACACATGTTTTTATCTACTCTTCTCCTTTACAGGCTGAAGGGGCAGTGATGCCGAATAATCAGGCTTGACAGGAGTGTAGTAGTGTAGCTTTTTGCATTGAATATAGTCGCATGTAAATATGTCTCCCTGGGAATATGCCCTCACAACCTCTTGTATCTTCAGAAGGGTTGACAGCTTGTTCGCCTCTGCCTCCACAAAACGGCATTTTAAGTGCCTCCAATGTCAACAAATAAAATCTAGAGATATAGACAGTAAAATACCGTAAAAACACACAAAACAAGATCTTCGCTAAATTCACAGGGGGGGACCCGTCGGCCTTCATTCGCTCTAGTCAGCACATAGCTGCTTCCTGTAAAGACTCAGTGGGCCTCAAAGGTCCACGAGCAAACTGTGTTTAAAACATCACACGCACGCATTAAACGCACTAGCACACAACCACACACAGCATTGCTCTCGTCTGCTCCGGCGTCCTGCTGCTGGATTGTGCTGAGCTAATGGTCACTGCAGAATTAATTGCAACCATCCATCTCATTTTACTTGGAAAATACAACGGCAACGTTACTTCTCCTGTCAAGCCACAGCTTCCCACACACACAAACACACACACACACACACTGTTCTCTACAACCCCTAGACATGGGTCTGTTTTCCATTTACCTTCACTAAGCTTTTTCCGTGAGCCCGAAGTCATCTTTTGATCTGGGTTTGTGGGGGACGGAGGGCTCACGGATGCTTTATATCTCGCCGTGCTGCATTCTGCGTTCTGACAACTGTTGAATATTACTTTCAAAAGACTTTATGAAAAACTATGGTGTATTACAATGGGGTGGTTTTCATTTGCAGCCACACCCAACAGTTTGATGAGATTACATTTATCAAAGTGATTGCTGAGATCTGGGAATGCAGCGACATCGCTAAAAACAAGACTTTCTGTTGATGTTAAATTACTCTTCAGAGAGCACGGGAGACGTTTGCATTTCTGAACAAAAGGTAACATCTGAAGCACCTTTCCATGCAAATACTTTTCATCAGGCAAAAAAGCAGAATTCTCTATTTTGACATGCTTTGTGCTGCAGACTTCAGGCCCTTTAAAGACTAAGAGAAGTGCCTCCATTTGTTTGTTTGGATCTTTAAAACATCTTACACTCCAGAGAGCGGCACCTTTACCTGTCTGCTCGTTTGCATGTCTCACTCCCGGCTCAGTGACTACACATATCAAACTGGCTCTCGCAGCACTAACTAAACTGGTTAATATGGTGTCCATTACACTTGGCAGTTAAGGAGCTAAAGCTTTTGAGAGCGAGTGAACAAGTAAAAATAAACTCCGCTGTTGCTAAGCCACAAGCCTGAGCTGGAGAACTCTGGAGATCCTGGCACACGCTCAATCTCACATGTTTGACTGGGCCAATAAAATTCAGTAGGAATTCAGTTTGGGGTCAACTCATGTCACATCAATTCGGCGAGTGAATTATATTTAAACCTCACAGCTCAATCACGCTGTGCTTTGTCTCTAATTGAGGCTCTAATATCAAATCTGTAATTATTATATTATTTGATGCTTTGTCGTTATCGTTTCAACCGCCGTTTCCAATTAGCATTTTGAATTGGAGAGGATTTAAAGTGACATGATCTCAGTCCCCGACACAATTATTGTTCCCTCTGCAGGTGGAAGCCACAATCTTTGTCCTGGGTCATCCAGGGATGTCATTATAAAAACGCACATTCCGTTGTCATTTTCATTGCTCTCGTTGTGTCCAGGAGACCACAGCAGACACATCATTACGAGAGAGACGATGACCAGGGGCCACATCTTCTGGGGGACGTTTGGTTAGCAGCAGGTTTCCACTCTAATGGCGGGCCAAATTAACTCAAGAGATGGATCGAGCTTTCGGTACGGTTAGCACATAAAAAGCCTAATTAGATCATTTGCACGACTCAGAAGCACCCTAGTTTGAGCATCGTCTCACAAATGGAACCGATTCCTCCACTTTGTGCCGATTGGTTGATTGATTTTATGAGACTTCAGTCTGTAGCGTCCGTACTGTAAATTGCCCTTTTGCCCGTCGATATCAAGCCGCATTCCAAATGTCAATTATTTACTTGTTCAGAGTAATAGAGCTGAAACAATTACTCGATTACTTGATGAGCTGATCAACAGAATATTAGTCTGCAACTATTCTGATAATCGATCAATCCGTGAAGTCCTTTTCAGCCTTTCCAATGTGAGGAATGGTTGTTTTTCTCGGTTTTATATTATCGTAAATTTAGGGTTTGCAACTGCTAGTCAGACCTAAGAGGATGCCACCACCGGCTCTGACATTAAACCTATTAATCAAGGACATAATTGGCCAAATAAATCAATAATACAAATTACTAGATAAAATAATCAGCCTCAAGCCATTAAACTGTCACTTGTTAAATGTACCTTTGTTGATATCTAACGCTGGGTGTAAAATACCTTTGAATATATATATAGATATTAATCATATGAGGCCTGAAAGAGGGGAACTCTCCAGATACTACCGCCCTGTTTTAGACTCAAACCAGTCCAATATGACATCAGTATCTGTTAGCTGTAACAGAGGTGTTTCACTTACTTGTAGTATGTTCATGAAACCTAAAGTGAATAACAGTTGTTTCTTTGGAAATCCTTCCTCACACTAACCACCGATGTATGAATCATAATGACCTCTGCGTGCGCAAACCCAAAGCAGTGGTTAGCTGAAACAACATATCTGGGGTTCTCCAAAAAACAACTGTCACTTCTGAAACTGGACATCGCCCATTTCCTGTTGTTGAAACCCACTGCATCACCATCTGCTCCTCTCTAAATGAAAATACAAAAAGAGTTTGGTTCTGAGAGAGAAAGAAGAAACCCCCCCACTCTTAAAACAGGTTCTGACATGAAAGTAAAGTAGACAACAGATTATGTTAAGACATTTTTTTTGGAAGGTTTAGAGAGATTACATCCTCTAAAACAGACGCTCCTTTTAAAAGAATTACAATCATTCAAGATGGAAATGACAATGAGCTTTTTGATGTGAAGGGTTTAGCTGTACTTTTTATGTAAACGCTTCCTGCCAATAGAATTCTAAAGAAGCGCTTAAATGAGCACATTATGACAGCTGCTATCCTGAACGTGGGTTATTTTAGTTATTTTGCAGAGGGCTGACTAGGTTCCCTCTGGTCGAGATAAACAGCCACTACATTTTGAATGGGGTTATGTATTATATATTAAAGGGCACCGCATGTACCCATCTCTTCCACATCTGTCCAGCGCAATATTAATGCACAAGACGTTCGCTCAAGAGCCTGTCAGCTACGCGTCTCATCCAATCAACGATCAGCAAACTAGTTGTTCTCCCGCACACAAACTCATTAGAAGACTATCAAAATCGGTTTATTTGTTATTTCTCCGTCTTTCCACCTACTTCGGATGGCTGGAAATTGTAATTATCTAGCTGGCCCATCATCCAACCTTTGATGGAACCAAGAGAAATCTATATGGCTCCCTAATGAGCACTGAGCACCGCTGCTGCCATTTGATTAGGGACTTAATTGTGATATAATGAACAAATACACCCAGCTCTGGCTAAAATGGTCTTGTAAGCATTTGGCTAATTAATGACTATTTGCCCACTGATGCTGATGAAGGAGAAAATCACGAGGGAGACACGGAAAGCCAGACAGCACTGTGTTGTTGACCATGAAAACGGTCTGGTAGGCTTTCCATACACAGCCATTGTCCTCACTCGGGGGGGGGGGGGGGGGGGCTACATAAAAGATGATGTTGTTTTCCGGGGATCCGCCTAAATTGTAGGTCAAAAGCTTGACAGCATAATTCAGCCATCTTGAAAGTAGGCTGAAGCCATGTCACAACACGATAACGGCAACGCAGACGGGCCGATCTGCAGCGACAGCGGCCGGCCAGCTCACACTGGCTCTCTGGTGATGAGGAAGAGGAGGAGAGCAGTGGCAGTGAGCGGGGCCCGGGGGCCACTCGTCTTCAAGACGCAGGGGAGGAGGAACGAGAGGGAGGACGAAGAGGAAGACTGAGTAACAGAGACAGAATCAGTGATCGCAACTAGAGCCAAAGAAAGGACGAGCAACGATCGGGACGAGGAGGAAGACAAATGGGGACTAGCCAGGTCCCCTAGTCCACTCTAATGTCTTGCCATTAACCCCGTGAACACAGCCACGCATGTTTTCTGACCAATTAGGCAGGCATAAAGGAAGGGGGCTGACACTCAGCTGGGGGCTCGGATACACTGCTGGTTACATCTAGGCCACTATCTCGCTCTCTCTCCTCTTCTTTCCTATTTGTTGAATCTGCACGAGCAGGGAGGCCAACGAGAGAAGGTGGGGGGGGGGGGGGGGGAGCAAACAAGGCCATCCCTGGATCCTTCATCTTCTCCACTTTCTGTATCAAACACATGCAAACACCCCCCCCCCCACAATAAAGCATACATTGGCTGAAGCTTGCAAAAACATGACTGAGCTGAAAGCATGTGTGCTGTTGTAGGATGCTGGGAGTCCACACACAGAGTTGTTACTACCGAGTACCGACTCACTTTAAGTCAATCGGTGCCACATTTTGGTAACAGAGAGCGCATCTGGGAGAGAGAGAGAGAGAGAGACTAGCTGGCAGAAAGAGCAAGAGCGAGACTACGACACCCTTTAAGCTCGTTCAAGTCACAGCGAGTCAGACGGCAAGCCGAAAGCGGTGGCGTGTGTTGGTTACACTTTTCAAAACACGACGGAGACCACACTCGCTGAAAAATGTGTAATGGGAGACGCAAAAACAGGCAGGGCAACACGACACACACACACACACACACACACACACACGATAGCGTTCTCAAGCTTTGCTGGAGGTTTTAGGTTTTGGAGGGGAGGAGGAGGAAGGAGACTAGGTAGTAGTTTTATTGTGTTGTGTGTAAAACGTTTTAATTAAAACAAAATGTTTGACTGAAATAACATTTTTGTTATTTGTCATTTTGTTATTCCCGGTTCAAATGTGGTATTCATCGCTAGACAGTCGGTCGTAAAAGTCTGTTTCTTACCCTCTCTCTTTCTTTTCTTTCCTGTTATAGAGCGAATAAAGTCAGCAAGAGCAGAGAAAGACTGTAGACGGTGTGAAACATGGCCATTAGCCCACATTAATGTAGGCCTAACAATGATGAGCACACTAGAGGGAAAAAGTGTAAGTGTGGACAAAAGCTATGTCGGATGTTGGGAGATGTTGGCCTTATCAAAAAGAGGGGGACACTGTGGAACTTGAGAGGATCCAGTCAGGAATGAATGTCTGTGTTTTTTTCCAGGAATCACCGGCCTTCAGAAGCCAAGATTAGGAAGTACAATGACCCCATTGTGTCAACAGTACGGTTAACTCAAGATAAATGTGCCTCCAACGGACTTATTGCCACATCACAACAATGGAAGGGGGCGGACTGACTTTTTTAAGGGTCTGGCTGATGAAATCTGAAAATAAAGCGGCCACTGCCGAGAGCGCTGCTCCCTCACAGCTCTGAGCTCTGCTCTGTTCGGGGAAGGTGTGGGCAAATGTCTGGTCCGGGACGTGACCCCCTCTGCATTTACTGGCAAGTGACGCAACACCCCCACGCTATAGTAAACAGACAGCAGGGTAAACAAATAGACTAGAGTCAGGCGCCTGCTTTTTAAAACCTCGCAGGTATGGAAGTGCGGGAGCAAACAACAAGGGGGGAGTTTCAGGGAGAAAAAAGGGGATTTTTATTTTATGCAATGAGGGAAAACATCTGCAAACTGTTGACTAGGCCACGTCATCAGGGAAAGCAAAGATATACAAGCTGTGTGCCTTTAAAACTGCTGAGGAAAATTGACTGTGCTCACGTCACACACACACACACACACACACACACACACACACACACACACACACACACACACACACACACACACACACACACACACACACACACACACACACACACACACACACACACACACACACACACACACACACACACACACACACACACACACACACACACACACACACACACACACACACACACACAAGTTGACTGGCCTCTCCGGAGCGAGAGACACTTAAGGCATTTTATTGGTTCAAGATGTGATATAATCCTCCGCTCCGCCTGTGAGCCACCAACACACGCACAGTACACAAAAAGTAGCACACACAAAATGAAACAAGCATGTCTGGACAGAAAGAAAAAAAAAAAAAAGAGACTACGTGCATCTTGTAACTGGATAACTTGTGCAAAGAGTTGTGTGTGAAGGCCCTTGCAGCAGAGGTATCTGCAGACACAGAGCATGCCTCAACAGAGAGAGCTAGTGCCCTTATCACAAAGGGAATGCAGGGGGAGAACTGCGGTGAGGGCAAAAAAAAGAAAAAGGATGTTAACCAACATCTCCCCCCTTTTTAACTCACATCCTTCCCTTTTCCTCTTTTCCGTCTCACCCGCTCACTCTCTTCCTGCAGTGATGGCCTGGGGGAGAAGGCCTGGTATTGTGTTGCTTAATCAGCTTTTATCACCCGCTGGAGAATAAACTTCTCTGCTGGGCTCTCAGGGTTTTGTTACCCGACATGTCCTCCTCTTGCTGTTATTCTGTGAAATGCAAGACTTCCTGGATGCAGTTGTTTTGACCTTTAGGGTCATCTGTGCTACATTGTTTTTAATTGTTATGTAATGCCTAATAAGGGGGCAGAACATGAAGGGTGGCCATGAAGGAACCAATCAATATCGTAGGTGCCAGTAAGCAAGATTTCCATTGGGCAACACCAGGTCAGCATGTAGTAACTCGAGCACTGCAGCAGGATGTCAGACAGTAGCGATGCAGCAAGTTCCGTATTTCTTCAGAAAAGTGTCTTTCATAAACATAAGCAATGACATGCACACGAGGCTACATGACAAGTGCTAATCATGATCTATTCTGCCCACACACAGACAAAGTTACTAATAGAGTGATCATTAGCTGTGACCATTTCTCAGAATTTGATGCTAAAATTAGTGTTTTAACCAATCACCACAAACAGCATAAATGGTTCTAATGCGCCATAATAGTGTGTGGGTTTTACAAAGCCGTGGTCTTTAACATAATCTCGCAATTACTGTGGTTTAGTGTGTTTGCCGTCATTCTGGAGTATTTTGTTTTGATGAATTCAGAAACTAATGAGCAGTCTTCTTCTCTTTAAACATGATAACATAGTGGGTTTATGGCCGGTATGTAGAACAAACAATCTGTAAATAGTCAATGTGTTTTTTTTGGTAAGACGTGTACTTTGCAGGTAGTACAGAAGCTTCTGAGCATCGTTTAACTTAATGTCACACTTTTGATTCTCTGAGGGTTTCAGAACTTCTCTACAGGCTGTGGAGCCAGAACAGGTCGTCCGTCGACTTCTACCCGCCCACAACATCACAGATGCAAGGATACTTTACAGCACTTACATTACAGCATTCACATTATGCAACGCTCTTCTTTTTAAATTCACACCAAGTAGTCGTTTGTGCATGCACCGTCACTGCTGCATGCAATGAGTCTGAGCTCATTTTGATGCGTTCTGCACAGACATATCCTCGGGTTTACGTCCTAGATAAACATCTCTGTTTGTCGGTGGCTTCACTGCAATGGTCTGAATAGTAAGAGGGTAACCCGTTAAGTTACCATGAGTTAAATGTGAAAGAGAGAAAGTAGCAGGAAGGACAAAGTGAGAGCTGCTCTCACAGTAGAAGTACAACACCAGGTGGTACACTCATCCCTGCCCTCCACTCAGTGTCGTGAGCCGCTCATAATGTTAACAACCCGAGACGTCCTGTCGCCATTACTGTAAGCAGCCCTGGGTAAAAGCGACTGAAAGCCTACAATGCAAATGTAAAAAAAAAAGAAGACACGTCTCAGAAAACGGATGAGACTCGGTTCCTTCTTGTGTGGCAGTAAAAGGCCTCCATTAGAGCCTGGCAGCATCGACAGGTTGATAATATCTGTCTCGGCTGCCATTGACTTGCACAATATATCAATATCCAGCGAGCACAGCGGCTCACTCCCCCGCATAAACAGACCAAAGACAACGATGACTCCAAACACCAGCCGCTGACATTTGCACAGCATCCACAGAGGAGAGGAAAAGCACAAATGTTCCAGCTCCGCGGGAGCGCTGGGAGCGAGAGAGAGAGAGAGAGAGAGAGAGAGAGAGAGAGAGAGAGAGAGAGCCTTTTTTTTTTTCTTAAGACTTTGTTCATCTTCCGTTTCTTTCTTCTCGCTCAGCGGGCGGCCATTTTCCTTGCTCGGACTGAAGGTTGTTTGGCGCACCTGGAGACAGCAGGGGGAATGGGGGGGGGCGGCGGGAGGTCAGAGCCGGCCAGGAGGCGCCGGCTTAACGGGAGCACTTTATTCAGACAGACACCCAGCTCACAGGTCATTACTGCTGTAAGGGGATTTCAGGTCTGGGCTACAAGCTCATCTATTTCTGCAGCTTTGTGCTGGGTTTGTGTGTCCTTGGGTGTGTGAGAGTTCGTGTAATGCGACAATTTGGTTGTTATACGAAGGCCAAATTATCTGATATTGTCCACAGTTAACAGCACTCCTTGCACACTGTGAAAAGGAACGCTTTACACTCCACCTTTGATTCCGGCTCTTAAACAAACAGAAGAAGTTGACTGATCTAAAATTTCGAAACAAGAACATTTAAAACCTGTAAGTGTATTTATATTAAACAAGCTGGATATATTGCACAGTGGCATTGAGACCATCCTTCTAACTGAAGGGAAACATTACTAAAATGTCTTTCAGATACAACTGCTCTGAACCAAACCTTGGTTTATTATTATTATTATTATTATTTTTGAATTTAAGATCCTAGTGTTCGGTTCCCTTTTTTGGAAGCTAATAAAAAACAAAGTACCTGCCAATTTGTCACATTAAAGTAAATATCGAAGAAATGTCCCTTCAGACGTTTCCTTAGTAAGTTAACAGATGAGGTGCGTCAGCTTTGTGAAACTCTTGTTACATTTGTACCGACTTTGTGGATTAAACCAGTTTGTGCTTCCTACCCATCTGTTTTTATTGTTTTTATCCATGTTATGCTGCTTATTATTCTGGCTTAAACACACGCACGCACATCCATCTGACCATTAAGTAGAATCGCTCTACAAACTGAACAGATGTACCTCGATTTATTCTTGTTAGTCGACACAGTGATGCAGGTGGGCTTCAGCACTGGATGGATAAACACAGTGACAAGCCTTCCAACTGAAACTGTCAAACTCCAGAGTCATCCCCAAGCACCTGATCATCTAGATAAGCCATCCAGTGCCCACACCCACACACAGTTGGCAGACACACCCACCGAACAAAGAAGCCCTAAAGACTTTTTATTGCTCCACTGGAGGAGGCTCTGCCACAAGAGGCTGCAGTGTGTCTGTCCTCTCACTGCTGTACGCTCAGCTGTCAGCTTTATCCCCTGCCAGCGCCACCATCTCCTCGTGTGGGGCCGGGTATCGGTGCTCCGGAATAACGCAGTACCGAGTAGTATCGAAACGTCTGCAGTCAAACGATACCCGTATTCAACGCTTTTTGTACCCAGATCTAGAAAAGAATGAGCATTTGTGTCGTTTAGCTCACAGCCGACATGCCACCAAGACGTTGGAAAGTACGGCTATGCTACACGCCTGTGGCGTCTAGATAAAAATAAATGTGGTGGTTTTACTGATTTTACGCAACTGAATGCTTCCATTCACATGATGGGTATTAAATGAAGAAGGAAAAAAGTATCAAATATCCCTTTAAGGGTACTGGTGTATTGGTACGGGTATCGTCATTTTCTGAACAATAGCATACTGTACCTAGCTTATCCCCATGTAAATGCATCAGGTTGGAGGCCACATTATACAATCTATTCCAATCTCCTCAAGGAAAGACCCTCATTTGACTGCACTGGGACATCTCTGTTAAAAATTCAACATGTCTCAGGCTTTATAGAGACCCTCCTTTATTGCACTTCTCTTTTGATCGATGTGATGTTGTGGAGACCAACAGCAGAGAGCAATATGGAGGTTATGGAGGTACAGAGTTAAAATGGTAAATGGACTTGCTTGCTTTTATGTGGCATCTTTCTTGTCTTCCGGCCACTCAAAGCGCTTCACACTACATGTCAACATTCACACAAAAACGTTCATACACTGATGGCAGAGGCTGCCATATATAAGGCACCACCTGCCCATCCGGATCTAAACTAATGCGCACGCTCACTCACTCACACACGGGCTTCGGGAGCAATTTAAGGGTTCAGCATCTTCTGTCTCGAGGACACGTACACATGCTCACTGCAGGAGCCGGGGATCGGTATGCAGATCTTGATTAGAGGACAACCCGCTCTACTTCTGAGCCACCGCCGCCCAGGGAGCTCCCTTAATTTGCTCGGATGTGCTAGTTCTGCGCTCTGCATCGGGGTGTTTTATAACTGCACTCCAAGCTGTAACCTGAGTGAATGTAACAGGACATCAAAAGGACATGTTTGTGTGGTGTCGGTCCCTGCCATCCAGCCTCTTTTCTGTGCTGGAGCCAATGAGGCAGCGGCAGCACTCTTTGAGCCATGACATCACAGAATTACAAAGAGGAAGACGTTTGCAAAAAGTCCTCTTATCTTCATCTCGCTGGGGACTTTTAGGAGAGATTTAACTACCTACTAGCGGAGACGTAAACAGCACCTTCGCCATTTTTGGCAGTACTTCCTGGTATCCCGTGGAGGCTTAGCTAGTGGGGGGGAGGGCTGCCTTCAAATATTTGCCTAGTGTGATCATCAGACTGTCATTGTCCCTCGTTTCACCCTCACTTGGCAGTGGGTGCACACACAGAGGAGGAAGGTGGGGAGTCTGCTTTCTAGTTGTTGGCAGTCGAGAAAAAAAAAAACGATGCTCATTCACAGTTTGGGCATTGAGGCACTCAGTGGGCTGGACCAGACCCTTTCTGTTGGCTTTGGAAGGGGGGGGGGGGGGGGATCCCCTCTCCCTGCATTCATTTACAGTGAACACAAAAACAACACTGCTTTTACAGAGCGGCTCTGTCTGTACATCACAACACAAGCTGAGAGGGACAACTAGAAATAAAATTCTGGATGATTGTGTCGTGCTTCACAGAAATATACATCAAAACAGCTAAAAAAAAAAAGGAAAGAAAATCAAAACATGTTAGTTTCATTGTTACAGTTCGCGCTTGGTTTTACATCTGTAAACCTGGACAAGGCACAGGCTCACTATGTGTCAGCCCGTGCTGGCAGCATGAATGCGAGCCTCCGGGAAAGAGAGAAGCCGTCTGGAACGCTGCCAGCAGGCTCGAGACGGTGGAAACTGAAGCATCGACAACAGCAAACCACAGCAATGCACTACGGGCTATGAACACGCAATGAGGATGAACGGGGCCCGCCTGCTCGTCGGTGCCTTCGTAAAAAAGGTCTTCGCTCGAGGAAGCGCAATTACAATTCTGAGACTGTGATTGGGAGGAGGAGGGCGGCGTGGTGGAAAAACAACTTTTAACCCCCCTGCCCCCTCGAGGCGAGAACTTTTTACGAGCTCAGCTGAACGGACCGCGCGAGCAAAGTCACACTGACATTCCCTTGGAGAGAGAGTCAGTGAGAGAGCTCGGTGCACGAGGGCCAAACAACCCTCTCAGTCCTCGGACGCCTCAGTTATCGCGTAGCACATCACCTCTGGGTATGAGAGGCATGTGAGCAGCGCACAGAGGGTGACAGCAGGCTGGAAGTGAGAGTGACAACGGGACTTATCCGTGTCACATGCCAAGGCTGAAACGCATCTGCACATGCTGGCCAATGGCTGCCTCACACCCTCCCTCCTCCCCCTCACTTGCCTTGAGTGGGTACAGATGTGTGATCCACAGACGCTGCCACTCTGGAGCCCTTATTGGACCCACAGGGCTCAACAAAGGCTGGCACACAGCTTGAAGAGCTCCTGGCCGAAGTGTCACTGCACAATGTCACGTCATTTGCAGGCGATGGTGTGAGGGTGATGAGAGGTGCGACGGCTAAACGCAGGACGTTGTTTTTAAATGATGGAACGCAATTGAACAGCTCCCAAAAGACAAATATGGCAGTCTGGTAATGCTTATGATAACTTGCACAAAGGCGAATGATCAGAATGAGTTTTGATCTGATTATTTTACAAACACAATGACTTTATAGGAACAAAAACATAGAACATGCTGCATTCTGCTCAGGAAAGAGCAGCACCTATTTAGCAATGCCACAGTTCTCCCCCTCGGACAGATTATTAAAAGTTATTTCACACGTTTCTTTTGCACACATCTTTCTATTATATTGTGACATTAGGCTTCATGTACATCTCAACTAGAAAACAGCAGAAACATCACTCAGCTCATCTTTAGTCCCCCTGTCACTGTTCTCCGTCTTCATCAATAGAAGCACAACAGAAATGCATCTACAGGAAGGCAAACACACCGGGTACATTTGGACGAGCGATGTGATTGAGAGGGATGTATTTCATCTGTTTGACAGGAGCTTGGCAAACAACTGTCCCACCGTTCGTCCGTATTGTCACACAAATACAGACTAATCTAATTCAGCAACGGAAATATAATTACTTCTTTCAACTGTGCATGCCTGGTTTTTGTTTTTTTACATCTTAATAAGGCAGAATGACGTTTATCTGTCATGTTTTGACAGCGTACACGTGCTCCCATTCAAAAGCACTGACAAGCCACAGAAACATTTGAAAAAAATTGCTTATTTTGACTATTTTGTGGGGGGGGGGGGGGGAGTTAAGTGATTTCACGTGACTGAGCTCATTTGATCAATGGGATAGATTTAGACAATATTCATATTATAATGTCCTGTATTCACCCCAAGACGACTTCTTTGTTCATATTCAACCTCAATCTCGACTTCCTATAATACGACCATATCACTACTTCCACATAACCCTCGGGGCTACTTTAAGTCAACCGTCCACCTTCCTGCAGAAACAAACATGTGACCCATGATCCACCTGCACCCTTACCTCTTTGACTTTCTCCCGGCGCTCGTTGGTCTGGGGGTCGCTCGGCCTGCCGGTGTCTCTCCCCAGCGGGGGTTTGAGCAGACACCCTTTGAATTTGTCGTAACTGAAAGTATCCGACATGGCAGCGCGGTTGGAGGAGGAGGTCGCCGCCTTCTCCGAGGCGGACTCCGTCTTGGACTCCGTCTTGGACTCCGTCTTGGACCTGGGCAAAGTGAAGTCCTCCTGCGCTTTACCCCCGGCGAGCCGCTCCTCGGTGGCCTCAAGGGAGACCGTCGGGTTGCGGCTCAGACTCTTCAGCTTGGTGCTGGTGGTCTCTCCTTTGGCCGGGGTCATGCCCCGCGGGGGCTCCTGGTCCTTGGGTCGTTTCAAGTGTTCCCGTGTGGCATCGTTCTCGGACCCGGAGCCGACGGTGGCCGGCTGGGTCTCCGTCTTGGACAAAAAAATGCGTTTTAGTCGGACAGAGTCCGGCAGGAAGAAAAGGGCCCCGAAACACAGCGTCACCAAACCCGAGAGAAAGAGCAGAAACACGAACTTCTGGGAGAGCCGCAGACCCATGCCCGATGCAGACACACCGGGCAACTTTCGGAAAACCATTGAAAGTTTTCTGGAGACGTCGCTTCACAGTATTCTTCTCCGACGCTACACAGTGGTTTTGACAGTCTCTACTGAGCGGCTCCTAACTGCCGAGTTGGGGCATCTGTAAAAACTCGAAATGCCTGACTTCTAAAACACCCCCCACCCACCCCCCAGAGTTGACACTTCCAGAGTTGCATAAACAGCCTGCCAGCGCAGCTCTTATCTCGCTATCGATTGTATCTGCATAAGCGAAGGTTAGGCCTGCCTACACCAACAATTCACCAATCATCTGACAACTCGAGAGCTTTGTGGAGGTTTCATCCAGCCGACATCACGCACATCACGATAGGTTGCGGGATTTGAGTCGACGTAAACCGTGAACGCAGCACAGATTAAACGGCACCGGCGTATCACCGGAGCACTACGCTATATTCAAGGAGAACTATAACGTAGCAAATGTATCACTTCTGTAGGATACAATGAAACGTTTCGCAGTGTGTCAGGTCTGTGAACAAAGTTGTGTCTCGATGCATTATTCCGTTCAAATCGTCAGTAGCACATTGCCCCTAAACAGTGCAAACCTCAAGCGTGCAGCAGAGCATCTCTGTCGCTTATCTCCGTTGAAACCGACCCACGTTGCCGCATCATGTGCTCCTCAAATCTACGCTTAAAGATCGCCAGCCGTGTGTTGTTTCGCATCTATCCTGTACAGCTGGCGGACGGAAACGCGTGTGTATTCATGCCGCCTATCTGTCAGTCGCTCTCTTCCTCCAGTAGCCTGCGTTTCCTCCTTCTTCTTTTTCCTCCCCCCCCTCCCTCTCAGCTGGCGTCAACACGCCGGCGAAACAATTCGGTGGATGACATGAAATGAGGCGGGTTTTTTTTTTTTGTCCCACGCGAAGTTATCCGATAGCCCCTGATCCAAAAAAAATCCAGAGAATAAACAAATCCACCGTCCAGTCCGTCCCCGGGAGGTCTCCAACAAAAGACAGACACACACACGCGCACACACACACACACCACCGCCGCGTCGTCGTCGCTCCGGTACCCGCCGCCCGTCCGTCCGTCCGCCTGCCTGCCGTGCCTCGCACTCTCGCCTGTAGTGCGCACTTGTGTCGCCGTGCCGTGGACGTCCGCTCGCGTAAAAAAAAGGAATAGCGAGGGGTGGGAGAGAGAGAGAGAGAGAGAGAGGGCTGGAAATGTAACAATGTAACATATAGTGCAGGCAAAGAGGGGCGAGGAGGTGGAGAGGCTGACAATCCAGTGGGCTGGTCGGATCTTGATGGATATTCACAGCGGCTTATCACAACACTGTGAAGCCGTTTGGACAAAAGCAGAGAGGTCTGGATGGTTCTGTACATTAGGCAAAAAAAAAAGAAAAGACAACATCCCCACACACACACACACACACACACACCCCCTCGAGGAAAATGTGCTCGTTTAATCCCGGATAAGCTTTTAGAAAGCGGATAGAGATATCTGCCACATATGTCTCAACGGTCCTCGGGAATTAAATAAGCAATATAATGAAGAAAGCACTTTCTAACAAATGCTTTTTTTTTTTTACAGGCCACCGTACAAGATCTCAATCGCTTTATTTTATATTTCCAAGACTTCATTGTCCAGAGATGAACCCCCAGTGGGGACAAACCCACCTGATGAGAAGTAACATCATTCAATATATTTAATTTATTTTATTTGTTGTGTTACCAAGAGTTGATGACCTCAAACGCAAACACAAGTTTGAAGAGCCCAGCAGGTTTGACAGCACGTACCCTGGTTTTGAAGACATTTTCTGATTCCTTAAAGGCTCAATTATGTCGAGCTGAAACTAAAATACGAGTGAGATGAACATTGAAGATGTTTTTTTAACACGTTTACCACGTTGCAACACTTGAATTGGCAAAACGAATTCCGTTGCCGTTTTTTTTTTATTTACTTCGACTTATTCCTCAGTTACATGCTAACTTATCTACATACATGTACTTCACATACACAAACATGTCACTGAGAGGCCATGTCATCTTTGTTTGGTTGAAGGAAATATTTTTTTTGAATCTTTTTAATGTGCAGCAGACGGTCGTCTCTAAGCAATCTGGAAATGTCTTCAAAACACCTGCAAGGGGTTTCAAAGTTTGGGTTATTTCAGAAAAAAACAGAAAGTTAATGATCTATATTAAGCTAAATTCAGCCAAAGACGTCAGGCCTTGGATAAGCTACATTAAGTCATCAAGATGTTTGAGCAAACATCATAATGACTAATGATTTCAAGTTTAACAAAAGCATCTTATCTCAGCGTCTACTTACTAGCTTTGTCTGGGCCTTTCAGCCATATCACACTGGCTTCTTCAGCGCATGGACTTGGATCAGTGGTCACGGAGACAAATGGGCTGACATGCTACGGCTTAGTAGCTGTTCTCCTTCACTGAGCAGATCAATCCGCTGATGAAGACTGTGTGATGAAGTTGAAAGATCTGGACAAAGCTAAAAAAGTGAACCACGAGTTTGGGATTGACGTCAAACTCTTTCCAAAGTCAAGAATGAAGTTTCATGCTTGACTTCAAGTTTATTGCTCAAATCCAACACACCGAGTCACAGCTGTATGTATTTGTTTGAATTTGTCTTCTGTGCATCCTCCCCGTGACTGAGGTACACAGGAAGTTTAGGAAAGCGAGTTTACATAATGTTTACATAAGCAAAAGAGAAGCTAAAGTGTAAACACAGTGTTTTGTCAGTATTTAATAAGATAGATGGGCCCGTGAGTTGGCCATTACTGAAGAGCCTGCACAGCACTATTCAACAAATGCACCTGAAAGCAGGAAAAAGAAAATAAAGGTCGGATTCAATATTGGTCTTCAATTACAGGTCACAACCCCACAACCCCACCCAGCGGCCTCTGCTGGTCCTCAGAGGGATTCCGCTGCCCAAACGTTGCCCCAGGACATCCTTACAATCAGTGTATTCAGTGTGGACCATCAGTGTCGTTGACTTTCCTGACAATGTCTGTGACGTCTAATGAACTCTTGACGAGCCTCAAGCACACATCCTCCTCTTTTCGTCCCTCTGTCTCCTTCTCCGTTGTTGTAATACTGATTTCAAAATAAAAGTGTTTAAAAATGTTTTTACTTTCTTCAAGGCCAAAAAAAGTTGACTAGAATTTGAACATTTCCTGTGAAAGCATATGGTAGGCCCTTATTAACGCCTGACACGTGGAACTCCTTAGGTTCTTTTTTTTTTTTTACGTCAGGTGCATATGGTGGGACGAGCAAATTTTAAGGTAATCTGTGCTGCGTTTGACCCCACACTTTCACTGTTAAGCCATCTCCCTCAGCAACCCTAATTGGTTCAGACTGGCTGTCTGTAATTTACAGAACAGAGAGGGAAGGAAGAACTGTTGAATTAGCCTTTTTACTTCCAGATCCAAGAGCTTTTCTTCTGAAAGTAGGTACATCTATAAAGCGTTTCACGGGCTTTATCACTGACAAAAGGACAGTTTGTAGTCAGACAGAGGGGCTTTGTGATGGCTCAGCGTCTGTGTGGAATGAGTATACGCATTTTATCACTCTTTGCAGTGTAGCGTACACCCAGCGGCCACTTTATTAGGTATACCCTGTATAACCTAATGTAGTACAATGCAACTGCCATAAAGTTATATTAAGGTTTTAGCTTTAGGTTCATATTTAGTGGTGGCGTTCTAATGGAGTACAATTTATTGAGAAGTGTTTCTAATGTTCTGTCACCCTCATAGAGAGGACAAAACATTTGAAACACCTCTTGATATGAAGTAGTCCGGTACAAAAGCACCTTTAACACCCCAATAATAAACATAAATAAAATTGACACAATCCTGACAATATCGACAAAATCTGACTTTGTAAAGAGCTGTTGTATTGGGTTGCATTAGATTGTACAGGTGTTCCTAATAAAGTGGCCACTAAGGGAACATGTTGCACAGCTTCTGAAAACAGGCATACTATGAATGTAATCACGGAGGCATTTTTAAATAAGCTTCGCCTCATGGGTTATTCATGTGTTTATGCTGATTCCAACGAGATAAAATACCAACTGCTGCCTTTCTTTAAAAAAAAAACAACAACAACTTAATAGACATGTCAAGTCAGTATTTCTCAAAAGGCCAAGTTATACATGAGTCCAGTCGTTGAGCTTGCATGAAGCTGCGCCAGCCGGTGACAGCCTAGTTCATCACAAGGATGGATGAGCAAGGCAAAACAGTCTCACTCCCAACAGGCCCGGACGAAATCAAAGTGCTGACATTTTTCACAGAAAAACAACCGGTTTATATAGGAAATAAGGCTCCTACAAAAGGTTGTGTGCTTTGCATTCACTCTCACCGCGCACACACACACACACACACAGCATCCTCATCACTTCAGTGGGGGACAGCATCCTGATCCTCCGTGTACAAATTATAAGCATGGAGAAGGTAAATCTGGCGCTTCATGTGAAGTTGTTTTCAGTTGGGAGGCATTTACCACACACAGAATACATTCAGGAGTACAGGCAATGATTTTGTGTCTTTCCTCTCCTCTCACAGTTGGCATGTAATACAGATCAGAGGACAGATGTACTGCGATGAAGCATTTTTCACTCTTCTCTCAAAGACATGAGTTTAAATGACGGACTACAGTATATTAGCTGATGATTAGGATTCGTCTAACAATTACAAAAATGACCACTTTTGTCTCTCAAAGTACGCAGGACGTGGCTTAAAACAGCTGACTGTCTTGAAAACGTTTTCTGCAGAGGGTCACAGACTGGAATCAGTGCCGTGATCCATAGCCAATTCAATTCTGTCCCAACCCACACTGATGTTTTATTCATCAAACGAGATGCCAATGAGAAAGTCCATCTCTGTGTTCTACTCACTCCAATACATCAAACAGCAGGCAGAGATGTATTGGCCCGTGCCAGGGTGTCCAGATTAATAACGTCTCCACGCCCGCTATTTGTTTCTTTAAGCACCGCTGCAAACCATTCTCTGACATTGTGAATCGTGGCTCGGCAGCATGCTTGATGTCGAGTCATAAATATCAGGAATAGGGGGAGGGGGGGGGGGGGGTGCATGATGTGAGAGATACCTGACGAAGCATATTGAAGATGGCGACCCAGCTGTTACCCCCCCCCCCCCCACATGACGAATTGTGGGTCACCTGACGAGATGTGACCCTGGCAGCTAAATCCTGATGCGTCTGAGGTTGGATGGCCTCGTCTTATTAGTGGGTGGTTTGTTGCTGTGAGGGAAACAAAGTACTCAGATCCTTTACTTAGGTAGAAGTAGTAATGACACAATGTGAAGTATACTCTGTCACGAGTTTATGTCCTGGGTTAAAAAGCTTGTTTAAGGAGAGACGCCCTACGTGGATAGGGAAAAAACAACTAATAGATATCAGCAATGAAACTTCCCCCTTTGATTACTTACATTAAGACAAATATTTATTTAATTAAAAAAAAAAATCATGTATGTGCTTCCATTCATTTTCAAGACACTATACAGGTGAATGGGGGAAACATGTATTTAATATATATCACAATAAACTTCCCCAGTTGATTACTTACATTGAGACAATTTTTTTTTATTTTTTATTACAAGTGTTCTGAATTCTCAGTTTTAATACACAAATGAGGCATTATCTAATGCTAACTTTTGGTGAAATGAGGAGAAATCTACAGACGCAAACAGACAAAGTGCAGTGAAATGTGTATTTTGGTTGTTTTCTTTCCACTAGACTGAAAGAAGACACTCAGAAATGACCAGTGCATGAAAAAAACTATGTTTTTGCATTGGATGTCTGGCCTTATGTAATGGTACAAAAGTATTATCAGCTAAATGTACTTATAGAAAAAAAGTAGAATGGCTGTGTTTAATCACAATCCTTCATAAACTGATGATTTGATTTCTATGTCAAATCTGCAAAGTAAATGTAGCTGTGAGATAAATGTAGTGGAGTAAAAACAGGACAATATTTCTCTGTGAGATGTAGCAGAGTAGAAGTATAAAGTACCATAAAATGGAGACACTCAAGTAGTGTACAAGTTACTTAAAGTTGCACTTAAGTAGAGTAAATGTTCTGTAACTTTCCACCACCTGACCTCAAACATTGCACTATACTTTGCATATCGTGTGCGTAACTACTCTGAAGAGAAGTGGGTCCAAAGTGGCGCGTTACACTCCTCGTCTCTCCCTTCAACATAAATAGAATAGAGCTCGGCTCAGCCATCAGTGCAAATAGTATCAGTGGAACAATAAGCTCGGCATTATTGCCTCGCTGAAGTTATATTTGTCTGTTCCTTTTATAGACGAGACAAACGGCAAACTGCTGTGTGCATGCGGCCCTCGAGTGACCCGTCTCCACCAGATTCATGATCAAAACATCTCCTGTTGTGCAACAAAACATTTTCAAAGCACATTAGCCGACGCGGAAAATCTGAAAACATTCACTCATGAGGAACATGGATGGAGTTATTTTTTTTACTGCTTAAACACAACAATTAGCCATACATTAGAGGGGGTATATGGGCCATGCAAATGAGAGTGAATGCAAAAGCAAACACACCATTAAGCTGATGGAACCGGGCCACAGAAAGCCTGACTCCCTCCCCAACATGCCACTATGCTTTTAGTGCACTAAGCATTCCTAAAGCAATGTGGGGAGAGTAGGAGCTCGTTCAGCGATGACAGCCCTTACTAAGGAGCTGTGTACGTTCATGGCTACACAATGCCATCCGCTGGCGTTTAAATGCATTGCAAGCAGAGCCCTGAGACGTCACTGAGGCTGGATTTCGGTCACCTTTTTTAGTCATTCGCAGCAACGTTAAAAGTGATTATATTTTAGGCTGACTGCACATATTTTGCACCCAAAACAAATAACAGCAAAAAAAGAAACTCGGTTCCGAAGTGTGACTGTGGGTCAGGCTGCTCCAGCATTCAAAACAAACAGCATATCTGAATATGTAAAGGACAGCCACTCCCATGAACATTAAAGAGCAATCAGGAGTGAAATACACAGAGGAGCCGTCACGCAAACAAGACCAATTTAACCAGCTCCACCGCGGTGGGAACCCAGCTGACAGTCAAATGAGATGGAGGTGATTTAACTACAGCCAAACAGAAAGTAAATACACACTCGGACCGATCCATTTGAAAAGCTTTCAGGTTCAATCCACACCGGGCGAGGCTATTAAATATGTGGCTGCAGTTTAATGTGTGTTTATTCTTCTGTAAAAAGGAGCCGTGAAGTAAATAAAATCCTGTTTGCAGCTTCATATTAATTCACAAGATATAGATACACACTGCAGTATTTGAGCTGAAAGAGAAGACACAATGACAAATATACACAATAAAATGAAAGCACCGGTACAATAATAATTATTATTATTATAATAATAATAGATTTTGTTTCTATAGCACTTTAAAAATTTACTTAGAGGCATAGTAAATGTTAAAGACAGCAAAAGAAACAATAAAAACAAAACAAATAACATTATAACATGTAAAAGCAATTACATTGTATTGATGATTCAAATAATGAATCACAGATTTAAAGCAGATTTAAATAGGTGGGTGTTGAGTGCTGTTTTGAAAGAGGGCAGTGAGGGAGGATATCTGAGGTGTTGGGGGGGACAGAGATCCAGAGGGAGGCGGGGCACCAATGTATAAGTCCCCCCCCCCCCAGGTCTGGTGCTTGGACCGCGTGAGAGGGGTGAGGAGGTTGCGGGTGGGAGGAGTGTGTCGGTGCAGGAGGTCAGAGAGGGAGGAGGGGGCTATAGGTTGTGGAGGGCTTTGTTGGTGAGGAGGATTTTTTTGAACGGGCTTCTTTGCTGAATGGAGAGCCAGTTCGAGGTTTTTGAAGGACTGGGGTCACGTGATCTCTGGTGCTGGAGTAGGTGAGCAATCCAAAACTAAAGCTCCACAGAGTACGGCCTCAATCTAAATTTACCACAGAGATAAATCAAGTCCTCTTTTTTTGTACACAGTCCCCATGCAGGACCGGTTTAGAGGACCCACTCACAAAGTATTAATTGCAGTGCTGTTGTGTTGAGTTGCATTCCAGAGCATTGTGAAGGTGTTGTTTTGCAGCTCAGAAATACAATATCTATAGATCAAAGTGAGGTTATGTGAGGACTTTGCAAACACACATT
Source organism: Anarhichas minor (assembly GCF_050575085.1). Classification (NCBI taxonomy): domain Eukaryota; kingdom Metazoa; phylum Chordata; class Actinopteri; order Perciformes; family Anarhichadidae; genus Anarhichas; species Anarhichas minor. The sequence goes on along the minus strand of NW_027466481.1, from coordinate 1,944,807 downwards.
GACGTTGAGTTTGTTTCACAGATTCATGGACGGGACACACTCTTCTCACACTCTTGGTGATCTGGGAATAGAAGCTTATTTCACTGTTTACTTGTACCGTTAATTCCTCTGGATGAGTATCAGTTTAAAGCCCTTCAAATGCAAATATGCAAAGAGGATTTCCAGCCAACAACAATACTAGTAATTAGAGTCTCAAATTAAACTCCTCAGATGTAAAATGAACTTGGCCACCCAGAGGCTCTGCTAGCAAATGATAGAATGCAGCAACTGCCAACAATTAAAATGAGTGATTATGATAAATAGGGCATATCCATTCCAGAAATATTACAGAGGACATGTGGATGTTCGGCCAAGCTGGTTAAGGAGCACATGAGTCATTGTGATTTTCCATTTAACAGAAACAGGAGCGGAATAAACAAACTAGCTGAGCCAGAGCGGCCACATCTTTCTCTCTGGACATCTCACATTCTCCATTAAACACTGCCGGGAACGAGTGACGCCATCACATGTTCAACAAGGCAGACAGTTCATTCTCAGTCCATCAGACTCAATAAAGTATCCAATTATAAAATGTCCTCCAGATATAATAAATCCGACTCTTCCCTGAATGTTCATCCGGTCTGATTTCAGAATGCTGAAGGATTTTATAAAATGTGAATTATATTGAGCAGCACTCCCTCTTCTGGCCAAGAAAGGTTGCTGCAGGTGGATTAAACGTGTTTGTAGATCACTTTCCCTTTTCTTACATTGTTGCTCAAGGGCGCATCGGCAGGCAGGGGAAGATACACCGCTTGTGTACAGTACTGCAAAGTAACTAAGTACTGTGCAGTACAACTTAACTTTACCTGAGTATTCCCATGTTGTGCTACTTTGTACTTCAATTGCACTACATTCATCAGACAGCTGATGTTTGACAGTTTGAAAAGGTACATTCCGCATTACGAGTACTTTAAGTATATTTCGCTCATAATACTTCTGCACTTCTGTTTCCTTTATTTTTGAATGCAGTATTCTTACATTGTGTTATTGTTACTTTTACTCTGAAGTAAAGGATCTGAATACTTATTCCCACATTGCTAATGTGTAAACTTGATATATCAGATTGAAGGACGCTGAAATTCACAAAGTCATTCGATCGGAACAAAAGATGCATTGAAAATCAGGAGACGTGGACACCGCATTGCTAGAAAGTAAATCTTTAATTTGGTTTATAGTTTGACGTCGTTTCACTGGTCATTACAGGAATGGAATGCTGAAAGCTGAAGAGTAATCAACAGGAAAGTGCACACTTGTTATCTTTCGGATTTGTACATATATAGTAAATTTCTAATACATTTTCTTTATTATATATATATATATATATATATTCCCATTTATGTGTATACAAAATTAAATAAACCTCTTAATTATTGCAAAAACATAAATTCAAACACATGAAGATGAAGAAAAAGAATAAAAAGGGAAATACAATCCACTCTTTCATCAAGTTGACATTCACGAGGATTTAAAGCCCCGCCTCTCTGCCTGAGGACTAAACACCCCGAATACATCCCTGTTTGTAAGGCCCATCATGAAGTACATTCCTTTCCCCTGTGATGTGTCACCTGATAACCAATGCACAACCTGTACACTACATTAAAGCCACTTATTGCTCTCTTCAACATCGGTGTTTTTGAGATAAAAGGTACAGCTCCGGTAAAGTGCTCGTGTGGTGTAAGATGGTGGAGAGCGATGAGGTAAACGAGGGAGGACAACAGTCTCTGGGTGCTGGAGTAATGACACCGCGGGGGTCATTGGGTCGATGACGCGTGTGTGCGTGCGTGTGTGTGCGTCATACTGTGATTGCTCTCTCTATAATTGGAGAGCGTCATCCGTAGTCTAACCGTTAGCCGGTCAAATCTTACAGTACTTAAAGGAACAGACCGTGTTTTAAATGTTTCAGCACACATATCATGTGGTAACCAAATTAGTGTTTTTCAAAGCATGGAAGATTTTGTATCTGTGTTTTCCATATTTTTCTGGCAACCATTAATCTCCATTCATACCAAAACATTTCAACTTTGGAAGACATAAACATAGAGCACATTAGAAGTCTCAGACTGTTGAGGTTCATATTATCTTTGGCTAAACTTATGAAATGCCTTTTCACACAGAGTGATGATCTCTTTACGGCTGCTATGGACAGGAAGAACTGTTTCAATGGACATATGACCATGTCAACATTGGTGTAACATAGATCTGAAGTTGATTTGAATTAATGTGAAATGTAACAGGCCTAAAAGTCGACCTGAAGCCAGTTTAAAGTCTCTAGAAGGTTTGTTATTCTCTGGAGAATGAATGGAAACTAATGGCGGCCTGAATAGCAGGGAAAAACAAACTCAAATCTAAAACATGTGAAGAGTTTGGTCCGCATGCGGAGCTGATTGAAGTTGTTGCCTTCACTTCACTCTTCCCAGTGGAGAGTTTGGGTTTAAATCGTATGAGTCATACCGGTTAGAGTTTATAGATCCAGACACTTTCTGCTTGAGCCTGAACTCCACACTCTAAAGTTTGGGTGACAAATGGAGTGCAGTGAAAAATAAACATGAGATGCAAAAAAAAAAACAATGAAGTTCTAAACTTCTGTAAAGCACATGGAGTGATGTAATGCACATGATTCCAGATAAAGCACTTGACAATAACATAAAGGGACTTGCAGTCACAGAAATCTCTGTAAAGCCCCAAAAAACGCAGTTACAGAAAATAAAGCACATGAATAAAGCAAACGTGAAAATAAAAGCTGAAGCGAATGCTGGTGAGGTAACAGTGTTGTTGAAGTTCAGTCCAACACATTCAGTGAAAACATCGGCCATGACTTAAAGCAACTCAGCGAAAAACACCCAGTGTGGAAATCAAGAACAGCGAGCATTCGTTTGAAGATACAAGCGATTTAAATCTAAAGACTTTCATTTGTTTTATGCGTCAAGCGAGACGAAGGCAAACATGACGTGTACAATTAAATAGGTTCTTCTGTAGGCTGTATGGTTTAAGATTAAGGTTTCCTGCACCAAACATTTCCCCCACCGTGGGAGAATGTTTGCCCATAAAGTATGCAATTGGTTTGAAACGGAAAAGTATGAAAATAGTCGGGGGGGGGGGGGGGGGGGTGTTCTTCTTCTTAAGAATTTAGAAGTGCCTGGGATAATGTGACGCAATCAGGGGTTTTATTTCTCTTCTTTTGACGTTCGTCTAAATCTGAATTGGAGGTTTTTGGTTTCTTATATTTGATCACATCCCCCAAGCTACAATACAACATGGATATTCTCTCTGAGAGACACTCTGCTCTGCATTCACGCGTTCACAAGCGGGAGTATGTTTAGAAATTCATTACTTGCTGCAACCTTCCTGAAACCCACTTATCAGTCTCTGCAGAGCAGTTAAGGGTTCAATGAGCAACAAAACCGCCTTTAAATGGAATCAAAGAGCATCTGGGAAGATGATTTAGAAATATTCCCAACAGCAGCGCATTAAGAGCAGATTCACATGAGAGAAAGACTTCTCAGGCCTCTTGTTGCTGCAGAAGTATAAATAAATGCATGACTTCAACGCTGCGTGTAAATACCGCTGTCCTCTAAGCAGCAATAAAAGGAGGATTTGAAGACGGGGGGGGGGGGGAGGGCCGCATGCCATTTGGCTCGTCACTTCAGGGTTTTAAACAACCCTTCTCTCTTCGACCCCGTCCCTGTTGACATTTACAGCACAGTTCTCCACTGCGACACTCCGTCACCCGCTGACATTTCCGACAGTAAATTGAATTTGGTCCAGACGGGGAAATGAGATGCTTTAAGGTTCGACCCTCCCATCGCTCAGCCACAATTACCCTTTCACAAATTGGGAAGCAGGAAAAGTACAAGGGGTCGAAGAAAAGGGACCGAACGCGCTCGACAGCGGTGCACGTACGCTCGCATTTGCACGTTTATATACACTCAAGATTTACAAAACATCCTCTTATCCTCGCTGCAGCAAGCGTAGCAAGCCATTCACAGACGCGTGAGAGGAGAGGAGTTAAAGGACATGAGCAAGGCTGTCAGGTGGTTGTGCTCGTTCCCCTCAGCTGTAAATGTGAGCCTTCTGGATGTAAGAGGATCAGGGAGCATTCAACGGCCACTAACGGCCAGAAAACTGGAGCAGTGGCTCAGTCAGCCTACTGCAGAGAAGGAAGGGCTTCAGTGCTGGAGGTTGTTTTCCAGAGTACGTCCTTTGGACGGCCTGCAAGTTATGATAGACTCGGGTGGAAGAATACTTGTGGGTTTACAATCTAATTGTTGTTTGCTGTGGCCCACGAGATGTTCAAATGGGTCAGCAAAGCATCCCGTCAACCCCCTGAATGATTTGTCCAATTCCATTTGACTGAGCGGCTGTGCAAGAAACGACGCGCAATGTATTTCACACACACTGTACAACCGGATACAGTAGAGAAAGTAACCTACGTTAACGACCACACACGACGCTGTTTTTTTGTGACCGTGTACTTTAATGCCCGTGTTTGATATTAGCGTTGACTTTCGCAGTGGGTCGCCTCAATGGGTTGCATGTTTACAAGATGACATGACTCGAGTTTTAAAGGGTATTCATAAATATAGGATATTATAATCAATTTACATATTTTACACATCTATACTGCATAGAATTACATTTTTTTTTTTTGTCATGAGATGCCTACAGTCTTTGGCCGTGGCTACACGCGTCTGTTCAATGCAACTCCTGTGTTCGGATGCGCCAGATCGGAACTCATGTGTGTTATATTATTTGTTTTGTGGTCAAAGGAGCAGCTGTAAAACGGTGGATAAACATATTGAATTTCCTATAAAGTCCCGTTATTTTGTTATCTAAAAAGCTTTTGTTTTGAACCAGTAAAATGAGGACGTGTTGGGTTTTCATCAGCGGTAACTGAACAGGTCTCAGGCAGCGGGTCTTCCCTTTGGTCTTCCCTTTGGGGAGGAAGATGACGGAGATCTGATGACGATAGTCGCATTGAAAAGACAAGTGTAACCACGGCCGTGAATCTTTTCAGACGTGAGGATGGATTGTACAAACTAACCTTAACTCTCCGTGTAATAAGCTGAACAGTGATGTAGAGCACAAAGGCTTCTAGTAGTGGCCAGTGACAACACTGAAGAATGCAAATTGGCATGTAAGAGAGAGAGAGAGAGAGAGAGAGCAACTTTGTCCTGATATAATAAAATCAGCTCATGTGCTCTGAAAGTTAAAAACATGGTGTGAAGGTGACGGTTGGATGGGCACTTATTCATTACATCAAGAGAGACAACTACTGATAGTTTTAAGGGGTGGTCTAAAATTGAGGTAAAACAGAAAACATCTACCGTGAAGCGTGACACGACAACATGTGATTAACTTCAGAAGACTTGGATGGGTAATCAAGCATGATCACTGACATCAGTGCTACATCACTGCCGGTCGCAGCTTCCCAAACGCTCGGCTTCGCTCCACGTTTGTAGGTCCGAACAGCTTCATACAACAGCGGGGGGGGGGTTCTCAGAGTCCGCCTAACTCCCTCCGCAGCAACAGCACCCGAAGGTCTGCAAGCACGACTAAGAATACTGGATCACACTCAAAACAGATGTTAGTACCCCTGAACGTAAAAAATAGACAAAGATATAAATGCACCAAGTGAAAATGTGTGACGTAAAGTAAGGCCAAATATTAGAACACTAAATGTTTGAATATCCAGCGAACAGTGTCAGTGAGATATTGGATTAAAACAAGCACCGTAAACACAAGTACCATGTTCGAAAGAGAAAACTAGATTGCTTTGTTGATTAAATTTAGGACTAGAGGCCCAGCACGTCTCAAAGGTAGCTTTAAAGACAGAAAAACAACAAAAGGAAGTCATTAAAAGAGGAAAACAGTCTGACAAGTAACAATGATATTGTCTGACACTAAAACAGTCCAGACCTTTGGTAATGCATAGTTCTTTCCTGAATGTCTGAATGACTATCAACCACAAAACTCCACCATCTCTCAGATTGCAGCTGTTCCGATCCCGTCTAAAAGAATACAGAGCGATGATGATTAAAAACGAATGGCTCTTATATTTCTGCTGAGACGATCTCCGTTTGTAGTTACAGCAATAGCAGTTTTGGCTTGTTTGGTGTCTGAACCAAAGAGATAACTTAGAGCGGAGCAGTGAGGCAGCGCTCTCTCTACTGAGTGAGGGCGGCCACGCAGCCCGACCCCTCCCTATCCGGTCTGCTGTGTCAAGGCAGGAAGGGTTCGTCCTCCTCCTCGTCTGCGCTGGGGCCGGGGTCGCTCAGGCACCTCGTCCGCTTCTGCTGATCTCGGCCTCCGTCAGCCTCGCCCGGCTTGTTGGCTCCACTCGGCTTCATCATCAGGCCCTGGTCCTCCTCCTGCTGCTGCTTCTTCTGCTGCTGCTGCTTGCTGGCCGCTTTGAACTCATCCATCAGGTTGACGGAGTCCGGAGACTGTGGAGAGGCCAGGTCTACCTGGATGGTCGGCACGCCGCCCGACTCCGGCTTCATGCTGTAGGCTTGTGGGTCTGCAATATCAGGGAATTAGCTTTACCGAGGCTTTAAAAAAAAGGGATTGAATTTCATTCCTTAATTCCATCAGCGTGCATAAACGTACGATGTACAAGGGGAGAAGAATCATGGTCAACAAATATTAAGGTCAATGAAGCTACAATCACGGCACAAACTCGAGGCTGCAAGACCTTTTTCAGATATTTCACGACACGACAAAAACAACGAGTCACAATGATTTATGATGCAAAACATGCGGGAAATAATTCCCCTTTTAGCAAAAACTTACGATGAGAAACACAAGCTGAAAATCAAACACACATCATGCTCGACTCTTAATCAGGTCTTTGTTTCTTGGCTAAAATAAATCATCGGCGTTTGGCCTCACGTCATGAGATCCCCTCGTTAGTGATGAGCGATTAATGAGCGTTAACGAGCAACACAACCGGCACATGCACGTTAGGATCGCTGCCGGGTCATCACAACTCAGACAGGAATCTTCTCTACACTCACTACATACCTGGACTGCTTTTGTTTCCTTTCTGCTGCTGAGCAGGTTTGAAATCAGTGCCTCTGCCTAAAATGAAACCACACACTGGTTTACATGCCGGCTGCCACATGCAAACGTATTTCCCTCAGCGGGGAAATATCTGCGGCTGCAGGCGTGAACAGTAGCAGTGCTTTCTACAGCGTTTATTGTTTCGTCAAAGCTGCCGTGAGAGAACTAACAGAATATAATGCCTCATCACCGTGGGTGCCATCGGTGGCGTAGTGAATTTCCTCCGATTGTTTTTACGCGGTACAGTTTCAGTATGATGGTGTGTTTGCGCTCGGCTGTGTTTACCTGAGGCCAGTCTGGCTCTACACATGGTCGGGGAGTCAGGCGGAGGAGCGGGCACCGTCAGGTAGTTATTCATGTCTTTTATCTGGGAACACACAGGCACGGTGTTTGTTCATGGGATGATTTAAGGTTTACATGTAAACAGGAAGTACACACACTCTGCTTCATCTAATTGTTTGTAGTGCAGCAGTTCGGTAAGTCACTATTCATTAACATGACGTGCTGCTTGGGTAGTGTCTGTAGAAATGGTCTCGAGTCTACGGCGGCTTCTAGCACATTCAATTTACCCCAAAACAGGAGTCCATTCTCATTATGTAATTACAGGCTGGTGAAACAGGAAGTTAGTGGTCGGGCCACTCAACCGTGCCAATAAATCACACATGAATTTATGTCGAGAAAATGTTTTCAGGAGACTGAAGGTGGACTTTAATTAGAACACAAATCATAAATTTGGCAAATCATTTAACTGCTGGTGGCCCGGTATGAAATGAGAAAAGCTGTTCATCTGTTGCTTGTTTTTTGGGACTCTGTGTTTTCTGCTTTTTGTTTCGTGCTTTATAACGTCAACTTTGTTATACACCAGATTACGTAACAGGCACACTGCTACGGTATCACAAAATGTCTTCTTCAGCGTTGGCTTATCAACGGAATGTGAAACGTGACGAGGTGTCAGTAAAATGTGATAATGCAGACAGCTGGCTCAGACTGATAATCGTACCTTCTTCTCCAGCTCAATCATCTTTTGCGTCTTGATAACGAATTCACCGAAGCCATCCTCGTACGGATCCGCCACCAGAGTATGTCTGTTGTAGGAGCGCAGCTGAGAGAGACGAGACACATAAAACAACTCGGTTTAAGAGGACAAACACAAGTTGAAGTACATGAAAGAGGGAAGGTTTTCTTCATCTCTAAGACCTGCAGACTTTTACTCAGATCATGATGACCACAAGGGAAAAATCAATGACAAGTCCTTTTATGTATTCCAAAAAAAATCAAAGTCAGTATTATGATCAATGTATGAGCGGAGCTACTGATTGAATTCTAACTCTGTTACAATCAATACCCTACACTGTAGTCTAATACTGCTTTGTTTATCAGTGCAAATCAATATGAACAGTGATGTGCTCTGAACTCCCGGTAATACAATCAACGCATCTCTAGCGGATCTCGTCGTTGACGCGGCGGTGTTACCCGCTGCCGTGTCCTCTGCAGGTTACTCCTCAGGATCTTCCTGATCTCCTCCTCTCGGCCTTTCGGCAGCTGGGACAGAGCTTTCTCTGCGGGCTTGGCAGGAGGAGGAGGCTTCTTGGGCTGGATGTTCCTGAGAAATATGCAGAAAAAGAGTCAGGGCTATCATAGTCTGTGTGACAGAGACGCATTGTCTGTCATGAGCGCTTCTGTCGGGACACATGACAAACTGTCGTGATGATAATTTCGTTATTTCCTCCTGGTATCCGATGACTACTTGGTACTGCAGATGTGAAATGAATGAGACTTGTGCAGACGCTCACATTAGGTTTTGTGATGATAACCTAAGACTCCTCGCCCACTTGGGGCATTACAACATGACAGAGCAGGTGATGATGACAGTGCTGCTTGTGTAATACTGGCTACAAAACAACTGGAACACGTCAGTGCTCGTCAGAGAACCAGCAACCTTCCAATCATCAGGCAGCCTCTCCAGCCTGAAACCCACCATGACGTCTCTGGAGGAAATCACTAATGTTGTGCACTCTTCCTTAAAAATACTGTTTCTATCCAACTATGAAAAAAGAATAAAAACTCATGAAGTCAAGCTGATGAACATAGTAGAGCATTTAGCAGCTAAAGAGCTTAACAGCTTAAGGAGTTGGTTGAGACCAAACAGAGCTAAAAGAGAGGGATTATTGGTGTTATATGTCCATGTTTGGACACAAACATGGCTGCTGCATGTGTAATTAAGGAACTATTTGCTTACAAGCTTTGCCAAATCAATTTAAAAGGTGATGACTTGGGAGTATTGTGTTCTGCTGCCCCCAAGTGGCTAAAACAATATTTCAAGTTTAAGGACTTCAATTTGGGAGCGTTTGGTTGAGTGTGGTAACTGAAGACAGAACGAGTGAATACTCCTACTTACTGCATGGAAACGGTTGAAGGTATAGAAGCTGGCAGCTTGACTCCCCCTCCGCTCTCCACCAGCTCAATGGCCTGTTTCATCTCCATCTTGTGGTAGAAGGCGATGAGCTGTGGCTCTCTGGAGCGTTCGCCGGCAATCAGGCACTTCTTCACGTACTTCTTGTTGAAGCGGTTCAGTCTGGAAGGAGGAAATGAGTTGCGGATGAAAACAGAGACACGGGACAAAGACAGCCGTGGGAGTACGAAGAGGAGAGGGAGAGATGTGAGAGGTTTGACACAGGGTGCACGTTAGAGGAAAAGGACATTTTACAGCCAAAGTTACTGTGTCTTCTCTCAAGGGTTAAATCTATTAGCTGATTAGGACAGAAAAACAACCAATGACCACCTCTCAGTGAATTTCTTTTTTTTTTTATGATTCTCAGATCACAAAAGTTATGACTGTTAAGTTCATACTTGTCCTTCCAGTGATGGTGTCCGTAGTGTCCACAAATGTCCTCGATTCCAGTTAGTAGGTGGTCAAGGAACTGGGGATAAAAAGAGGCAAACAAAAAGAGGCTGAATCGGGCTTTTCAATACGACTCTCTGCCTTCTCTGTTGAGTGTTTTAATGTGTTGGAAAAGACACTTTATTCAGAGGCATGATATTTTTGTACCTTACTGTCTAATAAACACGACTTTCCAGGGGTCCATGTTATATGCTGGAGTACATATATGTCATTTAGAGCAATTTAATTGGTCAAGGAAAGATACTTTGCCATTTTTTCAATGTCTTAAGTACTTGGAGAAACTATAATTTATGATCAACAGTGTTGTTAACTGTGATTACATGAATACTCCACCGCAGACATCACTCAGCTGCATCTCACACCTTTTTGCTTCACCTGCAGTTACCGCTCCTCAAAAACCAGCAGCAGCAGCAGCCGGGTGACTGATTGGACCGTGTCTATGTGTGTGTGTGTGTGTGTGTGTGTGTGTGTGTGTGTGTGTGTGTGTGTGTGTGTGTGTGTATCTCGTGGCAGCACGCCTGCTCAGAGAACCAGAGACATGAACCGATGCATTTGTTGCTCAGAGTGCAGTTGGCCGCAGGTCACCCCTGGTGCTCTGATGACAGGCGGCGTAGCTATGGGAACAAGTCATTAAGCAGAGCCACAGAATGTCCTTCTGCTTTGTCAGAAGAGGCTGATTTATGTACAGACTGCCCAGTACTGCGTGGGTGGCGGTGAAAAATGAATTTTAAAAAAGTGGCGACAGTATGAAAGGTTTCTCTAGATCACCGAGGGTGCGATAACACAGAGACACGTTACGATAACTCTCTTCTGGTTACACTAATACTGGGTCATAGATGTATTATTACAAACATCTCCACACGGGGGCTTCTCCTTTCACCAGTTCACTGTGTGTCCATTTGTCATTTGAAGAATGGGACAGGTGTTTTATTTCTGCCCATCTATAAAAGTTATGCTAATCTGAAAGCCCCTCGATAAACAAATATACAATTAACACCAATCTATGAAAAATATCTTACAGTTTCTTACAAAAATAACTAAAAGCTGCTGCAAAGGATCTGCTGCACCTTTGTTTCCCACAGTTGGGACAGGTGTGTCACCTGGCCGCTTGCAGACGATTGGGTAACACTTCTTCACTGGTGTTTTACAGCGGAGGAGAAGCCATTAAGACATCCTCTCTTCTAGCCTCGAGCACTGGTGACTTACCGCAAAGACACAGAGAGGAACTGTGAGTGTGAGTGTGCATATCGGAGCTGTATTAATAGCTTTGAAACACTCTTGTGGAGCATGATGGTCACTCACTCACGGGTGTGTTTGAGTACCAGAAACTGTGGATACAAGACGATGTGTGTGTGTGTGTGTGTGTGTGTGTGTGTGTGAGAGTTATATTTAACTAGACGGTCATTTTTCTAATCTTTGGATTGAGATTCACTGCGCTGTACAAGTACACTGTACAGTACAATATATGAGATGAAGTACCAGCGCACAGCCAGTAGGTGGAAGCAGCGATCCAGAAATGGCCTTAACAGTACAGTAACAGAACATCACTGTGACGACTTTGACAGTCGTGTAGTGTGATTTTGTCTTTACTGGAAAAAGGACGTCACATCTTACATAAATACAACTGAAAGGAATGTATAATAGTATCACATTCATTCATTGTTGTGAGGCACGAACCTTTCAAACCGTTTCATTTCATTTATCCACTGCATACCCGAAGGGTCAGGGTTATTAATATGTATGAACCATCAAGAAGTCCTCAGCTTCTGATCAAGAAGGCTGAAGGTGAAAGGTCTCACCTGGGTGTGGATTTCCTCATTAATCGTCCGCTTGGCCTCCTGTTTCTTCTTCACTGCCAGAAGCTCCACAAGGGGCTTGATGGTCATGCCCTGCAAGAGGGATGAGAGGAACACAGCATTATTCATTATTCACCTCCTGACCTCAACTAAAGATAGAAGCAGCCTCGTATCGACGACTCCGCGCTACGCAAGAATGAAACGAGAAGGTTCAAAACCTGGTGTCTGTAATGTTTAATCATCTTTCAGTGTGTCAGGCTAATTTGAACACATAAACCTTCATACTCTGATAACTGATATTGGTCACACATCCCAAATTTTGCAACGGATGACTAACAAACACATCAGGTCGTCGCACAACCTTTCACAAAACCCTCCTGTTGTTTCCGTAAGTCTCTCACCACTTTAGAGAGTGACGACATGTGGAATGTTACAGATTTCAGCTTTAAAGATCTAAATCTGCTAAATCCATGCCCTAATCGCATTATTACAGTTCAAAACAAGAGCATTTTGTGTTTCCATTGTTCCCCGGATATTCTTTGAAGTATACAAGTGGTTAAAAGTAAGGCAGAGAGATGCTTCGTGCAGGAACACATTCAGCTAAAGACAAATCCTGAACTGCCAAAATGTTGCTGTTCGTTACAGACAGAGTGATGCAGTTTCAATCACAGTAAAACAAAGTGCTTTCTTCATATCAGTAAGTTGTTAGCACAAGGTTGTGACTGTGATTATAATCTCAGGAGAAATGTTATCATCGAGTCTGGGCCTAGTAGTTGAATCGTTTTTGCAGCCACTGTGTCAAGTGGCCATTTGAGGAACTGCAGGTTTTGGCACTTTCGTGTTGGTTTCATTTCTCAGCACTGCTGGTGGCCGCTTGGGGGGGGGGGGGGGGGGATGTGATTGTAAACAGACTCAAATGATAAGTGCAGACATCATCAACAACTACAGTAATTGAGTGTGTACACAGTGTGTGTGTGTGTTTGTTCCTGTGTAAAATGGTTGGAAAGCAAATGGTGCGTTTCCAACCATGCATCTTATGTTGATAAGCAAACAACTCAGAGGAAAAGAGTTTGTTTTGGATCTTTTTATCTAACGTTCTGGCACCAAAACTGTTTTTTACTTTTACTTTGATTTTAGAAACCAAACCTAACTCCATTGTTGTTTTACTAGAAAGGGTTCATTTCTGGTCAGCTGTCAGCAGGATTAAGTAAAGTACACTGCCACAACAGAATGGCTCGAGAAATTAAAAATCAAGCATCAGTCTAATGTTCGGCTACTACTTGAGGATAACCAGTAGCGAGTGTGTGTGTGTGTGTGTGTGTGTGTGTGTGTGTGTGCTCGTGCCTGTCTGCACCTAAAAGCTCCAGCGTATCATTCTGCTTCTTGAAGAGATTAAGCCGACCATCTGGTTAACTGTAGTGGCCTAAAGTGGATGACTGAAGGTCCCCGCTCTTTAACAATATCCAGTCATGCTATCAGGCATGCATGAAGAGGAACCTACACTTTTCCCAACTGGTTATACTGTAATAAAGAATTCTGCGAAGTAAAGTAATCCAACAAAAGAAAAGAAATACCATCCATCAGGATATTCAACGTTTATTATATATTACTTGTAAATTGTCATATAGATAATAATTACTCTGATAAAGATCTCCACTTCAGACCACCTAGCTTACTCTCTTCCAAATAAAAAGACAACCCCACTCTCACAGAGTCATACTTTTAAATAACTCCACATGGCAGGTGAAAGGGGCCTCTCCCCTCACACTGCACAGAGCTGAATCCAGCAGCATGAATAAAACATGTTTCTGATCTCGCCTCTGAGGAGAGACTCCATGTCTTCAGGGTTCTATTTTAGCGGCCTCCATTCTGGATCCAAACCACAGCCAAGAACGTTCCTACAGTTTCACCAGGGGACAGGTTTATCTGACAGGACAGGGCAGATGCATTCAATGTATGGAGTCACTGCCCGTTTGTCTTCATCTCGCCTTTGTGTAATGCGTTTGATTGGTATGTGTATGTGGACAGCAGGAGTGTGTGTCTACATAAACCACATGTTGTGTTCTTTCTGCATGTGTTTTAGATCTGATGCACTAATTAGCCCACCTGGCTGCCTCACGGCGTACTTTAAAGGAGAAGCTGAAATCACATTTTCCCAAACCAGCTGGAGCCGTTTACTCCAAGACCAAAAAGATCAAGAACGTCTGACCGCTTGATGCAACACGAGCCTTTGAAGTTCAAACCTCATTATTACCAGTAAGATTAATGAGATTCACAGCGTCTAATTGAACGCTTGCAAATAAAAGGCTTGTTCTGAGATGGATTGGTTTTGTCAGTGGACCCATCAGTGGGAATTCAAAACAGTGATGTAATCTAAAACTGAAAAGCTAGACTTACTGGGAAAATATAATACACAAAAAGGGAATTTTAGTGCACCTGAGAGGACCAACAGTAATGTTTTCACTCTAAGTTAAGCTCCACAGCATCTCTTTGCATTGTGCAGTGACTGTGGTCATGATGACATCCCATTACGAGGCTAACACACGAGGAAAGTCTGTTGAAAACAAACCAGGACGACCTAAACCGAGTGCTCTTACCTGAACAAAGACCGTGAAGAAGATTTCGGTGATGATGGCAGTAAGGAACATCTCTCTCATGGGAAATAGCTCCTCCTTAAGCAGGAAGCCAAGAGAGAAGGCGATGGCGCCTCGCAGGCCACCGTAGGCCACAATGAACTGGTCCTTGGTCGTCAGCTTGACGATGCGGAACTTGTTGATCACGTAGGTCAGACCCACCACACCTGGGGAGGACAACGTAATGAGAACGCAAGGTTTGTGACTTTGTGTGCGTGTAATAGACGTTCAGTTAATACGATAACAATAAAGTATTTTCATACGATTTTTCAATGTGCTTTTCCCCATCTTTCACGCAGCCATTGTTATCATTATTACAATTATGAAAGCCACCTTACTAAGACTTGATATACCATGACCATCGCAGTTATAATCCCATCTGCTTTTGCCCCAAATATCATGCGTGGTAATGCAACCTCTTTAAATCTTACTTTGGAAATGATTACCGCAAAAGATATGTGAACAACCTAAAACCTGCAAAAACATCGGAATGGCTCTTTAACTGACAGGAGAAGAACCACTTGAACTGTTCTTACGTCACAAGATCTGGTCTCATGTGATGCCAGTAACACGTGCAGGATTACTGATTACAACATTCACAGACAGCCTATTTGTGTTTGGAACGTTTGGTCAAAGCCTCATCAGCTCTTAAGGCTGAGAATGTCACACGGAGAACTCAGTATTGCTCGCCTCATCGTTCTTTCACTTTGCGTATCTCTCTCTCTCCAACGACACTCATAACTCTCCACGCGCCGAGAGCTGTGTGATGAAACATGATGGCGACAGTTCCTTGTTCCCCTTTTTTTGAGTAAAAGGACTTTTTTTTCCCGCACATTGACATCCTTTGTGTTTAAACTACAGCTCACTTCAAAGTGCACTATAATACGTGTATCTCTTTGGAAGATGTATAAATACAAAGCAACTTATTTTTGTTGCGCTTCTTGATTTGCATTTAAGCCCAGTTGATGACAAACCGGTTAAATCAAAAGCACTTCAAGATGAAATATGAAGTGAATGTTTCATTAAAGATTCATTGATAAAAGCCAACAGCATCGTCAAAGAGATCTTGCATGAATTAACCCCAAATAACCGACACTATAACTAACTAACAACACTTCCTCTGTTGCAGGTTAACTGTTTCCTCTTCATGCTATATTGCTACACACCCCAGCATGGCACCACCACATTTACTTCAAGTTGTGAGAATCACTGCAGCTGACCTATGACCCGTGACACCAGACACAGAATGATGGTGACGGTGACGAAGGTCCAGTTCCAGGAGTGATTTCCGTCCACCGTGGCCACACCCAGAAAGATGAAGATTAGCGTCTCGCTGACGCTGCTCCACATTTTCAGGAAGTACTTGATGGTGGTGTGGGACTTGTGGGATATGTTGGCCTCCACATAGGGCCGCATCACCGCTCCGCAAGATATTAACCTGGAAGGAGAAGAGGCAGGTGTTTGTCAAATGAGATACATATATATATGCACCATTACGAAACATATTTTCATAGATTCCATGTCTCCAAATTTGTTGTAAATGCTGGATGTCATCGAAAATTAAACACACAATGAAGCAAAGTACAAATAATAAATGTTAGAAATGTTAAAGGAAACCCTAACTTAAGGAGAAGGGGTGGTTTTACGTGAGTCATGAGCAACAGTAGCGTCAGAGGCTTCCTCTAAAGGAGTGCTGTGGATACCCAGAGTTCCAAACGGATTTTGTAAACATGCGACACCAACAAAGATGTCTCCCTCCCTGTCTGGTGGTCACTTCTCTATTCCATTCTGGTGTGAAGCAATGTTTCTAGGTCAAAGGCCATGAAGGCCAGAAATAAACGCCAACCATGTCCCATAAGCCTCAGCGGCTACTCAACATTCACCCTCATTCCACCTCCTCCTCCATGTAAACGTTGGTTTGGTTCTCAAGGCTTTAGGGAACGATGAAAGGAATCCACACAGGGAGCGTTTCGCCTTTCCATTATGAACTGAGGAGCAAGGAGACAGCCAGAGGCTTTGGAAGAGATTGTCCTTGAAGCTACGCATCCTTCGGCCCCGAGACTCAGTACATCATCCCCTCCTGTCTGCAACATCAATAACACCCAGCACCTCAAACAGGAAATAGATTGAAAAATACCTGAGGAGCAGATGAGAAACGGCACCTCAGGGAATGCTGGGATGCCAATAAATTACGGCTTGGTTTAGGAGACGTTGGATCAGATTAATTCATGATACTGCTGGTTATACGGAGCGCAATCTGCCAAGACGTATAGTTGAGATACTGTCAGGGCAATGACAAATAGGTTTACCCTGCAGTGGCAAGGTTGTACATCGACCATGACATCTCATCACTGAGGGAAGATCCACATAATACAAACATGTGATGCAAGAGGGACGTCCCTGACACAGCTGGAGTATTTCACAGATTCCAGAGAGCGCACATGACACACTGGATACTGAATTTGTAAATGCAGAACCTGTATGAAGCAGCTCACACACTAGACGGAGGCGCCAGAACTGTCAGTCTTAAGGATTCTAGGACGAACCATGCTGACAATCCATGGTCTCGCTGTTCTAACAGGCTTTAAAAGACGTCTACTGAAAGCAGGCGCTACATATACAAAAGAGAGTAATTAGGATTTGTCCAATTTTTTAAAGAAAATTGCTAAAAACAGAAAATGATTAACATTAAAAAGTTAAAATGACGCTTGAGTTGTACAGAAATCAAACATTGAATTTATACAGTACATTCTGAAAATGTGTAAATCTATATGACTTACGCCATGATGCCAGAGAGGTGGAACATCTCAGCTGACAGGTAGGCCATGTAGCTGTACACAAAGACAAACAGTGGCTCTATGACACGCGTGTGGGAGGTGAAGCGTGAGGTGAAGGCGGTCAGGAACCCATAGATAGCTCCCACTAGAACGCCCCCCAACGAGACCACCAGGAAGGAGACGACTCCAAGGAAACAGTCCAATAGTGTCACGGTGCCGGCACCCGTGTACTCCTCAAACAGGTGGTATAGCACCTAGGAGAAGAGGAGTATGATACATAATATTAGAAAGAAAGGATGATAAAAAAGTTAAGTGCATCTTATACAGCTGTATTGATTCTAAAATCCCAAAACAAAGGTAAAAGATAATAGATTGGATAAAACTGAGCACATCCTATAACTGCTTTGCAAGGGAAAACACAACCGCTAATTTTCTTCTTGTGCCAAATTAATTGAAAAATACTTTATATTCTGTACCAAGCATTTAGTAAGCATCTCACTATGTAACACAGCATTCACTTACACAAGTGTTGCGATAGCTGATGTCAAAAACACAGGTCGTTGAAGCTAAAGTTGGTTCCTTGGATAGCTATGATGCTGAAGTAACTTTATACTGAGGATGGTGCTGTTGCTGATGCGCTGTTAGCTGGGGATTATCGGGTAGTGACAGGGTAGTCGACAGACCACGATCTGTGTGTTGACAGGTTAAGTCTAACTGTGTGGTTTTACAAATTAATACATTTAACACACAACCTGATCTGGTGATAACACCCAGGGACTTTTTAGCTGCTTCCCAGACTGCTGAGCTAAGCAACACTTTTAATTTACAAATGACTTGATGATGCTCGTCATAAGGAGACAATGTTAATGTTTCTCTGGTCACCGGTTTACATCTCGGCATATGTATGTGTAACAATAAAGCAAATGGAAGCACGAAAGCCTCCTAGCAGCACACATTTCCTTTTTTTGGTCACTCACCACAGTGACGGCGTCGTTGAGCAGTGATTCACCGAACACCAGGATGTGCAACAGTTCGTTGATGTGGATCTCCTCAAACACGGCGAGCACAGCGACGGGATCCACAGCGGAGATGATGGAGCCGAACAGCAGACAGGGCAGGAGCCCTATCGAGTTGAGGACGGACGGTTCGCCAGGCTGGATCTGGCACACGGCGTACAGCACACCTCCGACGAAGAAGGCGTTCCACAAGGTCCCCACGACGGCGAACATCAGGATGGTGCCCAGGTTCTCCATGAAGGGACGGATGGGCAGGAAGTAGCCGGCATCCAGGATGATGGGCGGCAGCAGGCAGAGGAAGAACGACTTGGAGTCCAGCACTGGGGGGACCTCTTCTCCGGCTAGTTTGATGAGCCCCCCCACGATGAGACCCACCACGATCAGCAGGCAGCTCTCCGGCACAATACCGGACAGACGAGGAATCAGGTGGAACCCTGGGGACGTGGATGGACATGCAGTGGCATGGAGGAAGACAAAGAACAGGAAGGAGGAAGTGATTTACCTGGAAATTGGAATGGTTCCCAAGAAGTTTTAAGAACTGAATACACAACTTTACTAGAGCAATCAGCTGTGACATACCACACCTCATACCAGTACTAGCACCATCCTGGCAACAGATTCTACCTTCTGTAGAACTCTCAGGTAAGAAAGAGCTGTTCTTAGGAAATACAGAGGAAACACACTTCTACTTCTAGTGTAGGCTGTGACGACACGTCAAGGCTTTCCTGCACGCCTTTGCTTATTTCGACTACTACCTGTCTGTAACAGAAAACTGTTAAAGAACTTATGTTCTCACCATGTGATTGACATAAAAATACATTGGTGTCTCCAGTCTTGAAGGTGTATAGTTTAGGAAAAGAACATGAGAAGTGTACTGTATGCTGCGGAGATACTGGTGAGACACACAGCCAACACAAAGGCCTTGGGGAATTCTTAAAAAAGGAAAAAATGGAAATAATATGCAAAACATTAATTGTCGAAAGATGTCACATGACAAGTCAGCAAGTCATTGGCTGCCAAGAGACCACATTCAGGAGATGATGAGACTAGTAAAAACGTGCTGCCAGTGACACGAAAAGAGAATCTTTCAACTTCTATTTGTCTTCTTGTTTACATACTAATCCAGTTTTGGAGGAGTCCCACATTAATGAAATAACCTTCTGCAATGATGTGCTATTGCTCGAGGCCACTTGGCTCACATGTCACAGCACAAGCAGCTCTGTGTGGAAACACGATAGATTGTTAATGTGGATGTCTTTACAAGCAATAAGACACAAGCCGTTTGACTTTTAATAAGCTGGCCCAACACGGGTAGCTAGTTAGTCGATACGGGACCACATGTCCCGTCACCCCTGAGCTGCCGTGACGTCTCACATGAAACTATAATCACAGACAAGGCTACATACACAGTGAGGTGACGGGACAACTGCAGCCTGCGCTTAAAAATAGTAAACAAAAGAAGCTGAAGACTTCAAAGAGAGAGCCTGCATCGCATAGTGAGAAGTTCTTCCCCAGCTATATTTACTGTACACTACAGCAGCACACGGACATGAGACATTCCAGCTGGCACTGTATCAGTAAACTGCATGCTGCATTAACACGGACACGCAAACAGAGAAATAAAGCTACATGCTCACAGACAGGCAAAACAATCTTATGCAAATAATCAAATAGATATGAAACGTATGCTAGAAGCTCACGTGAGCGTTACATGCTCCAAAAGGATGAAATGCCCTCAGGAATGACACAATAAGACCTGTAGTTTGTAAGTACGTCTATATTAGAGACAGAAACAGAGGGATCGACGTGTTAATTGAGCCATGTCAGCAAGTTGTTCCTCACATCCGCCCGAAGCTGCAGCCGTTCGTGGATGAACAGAATTTGAACCCATTGGGTGTTGGGATCAAAGCACACACGTTAAACTATCAATAAGCACCACAGCTACATAGTACAACAGTGGAGGGGGCAGTGACAGCAGCAGCCACAGGGCGTGTTCCCTCCTGTTTGCTTACATATGTAAAATGAGGACGGTGGAGCAGCTAATGAACGTACTATCATATTGCATTATTATGCAATAGGCAGGCGGCAACCTCCGTGTGTGAGAAGTGAAGCCAATGCGGACGTGCCTGAAACTTGCATTCTTTCTAATAGCCAGCAGGGTTATCCTCTGGTTGCAAAAAGACGTCCACTCGTATAGAAGTATATACTTGATTTGTTACCTCTGTAAACATTGTGAACATGAGTTTACAGTCTCAATCGCTAGTATCAAGTCCTCTTCAATACAGCATGATGCTCATTTAGTAAATTATGGTCTTTTTTAGAGTGAAATAGATAAAGCAGGGTATGCTTTAGGGGGTGGCTACCTTGTGATTGACAGGTCGCTACGACGTGTTATTCGATCTGGGAGTTTTACGTGTTTTTCGTCTTACAACTTTAGCCCTTTCACAGTGTGTTTTCAGTTCATGAAAGTTAATTGTAACTTTTTTTGGTTGCTTAAAACTGTCTTATTCAGCGTTCGGTTGTACTTAGCTCCACCCTCTCGTGTCACGCCTGGTAGCGTCAGAAATTCTCTGTAATAATACAAGGCATCTGAGGTAGGGGGAGGGGCGTTCATACTTGAAAACAACATTATTACTGTTTCGGCATGCAAGCTCAACAAGTGCATGCCTGTGGATTGTGCAGCTGCATCCAGCTGTAACTCTGGAGCTTTGAGGAAAGATAGTGAGGGAGTCTTTGTCTTTAAGTCTAAGGAGACCTCATTTCCCCCACAGCGAGACGCCAGAGACTGAGTGCTCATCTCTTTTCGATGCACTGAAATGGAAAACTGAAAACCGCCCACAACTCCACAGAGGCTTCGCAGTCAGGTTGGTTAACAAAGATGTTCTGTGGTAACTGCTTGAAGCACAGTAAACAGAAACCTTACGTGGATCCCCTCTGAAGGCTTATGTGGCGAGCAGGATGTAAATTCCACAGCTAGCTCCGAGACCATCCACGGCACAATGCCTCTTCAGAAGAAAGCATCAACCTGCTGACTGGAGGCTTCAAAACGAAAGCTCAATTAGCACATTATAGTTCACAACATCTCGTCTCCCTATGGACACCGCTACATGATTAATAAACTGTGTCTAACTGTCTGAGACTCCAACACCGCAGAGGTCTCCGTTCAGTGTGGGGGACACCAGATCTCATAAGTGGGCCTGCACAGCTCCAGTCAGCTAATTGGTTCCCGGTTGACCAGAACAGATTACAGTGACAGGCCTTCCACAGAATGTATGCTCATGTTTTACATAATTCTGCCGGTATTTGCTTTATTACATATGGATGTAAAGAATTGCAAAGAATTCAGAGATTCCCCTCTTAGCAATTTAAATGTCGCAACACTTCATGTATGTGCATGAGGTATGCTGAACCTTATGCATTTAGCATTATCTTTAATGGAAGACAAGCACGTTCACCTGTTGCAACCTGATGGGGCAGCAGACGTCAATGCTTACAACAAGGTGCTATGAGATTGCAAACAAAGAGCATTTACTTCTACTAGCCGGGCCTTCTGCTCTACATTTCTCAGAACACATATTGCTTATGTTTGCAAATGGTTGCACTGCTGTTCACAGGGAAAATAAACATCCTCTGTAAACAGCTGGATACAAGTTAGAGCCACTACTGAAAGAAACTGAAGTCCAGGAAGCAACTTACCAATATTATCTAAGAAATGATAAGGCGGCAAACTCCGGGTCCAATGCAGAAGTACCTTAAACTCCCATTCTTTCTAACAGTCAGCAGTGTGCTGTAGTTGCAAGGAGAAGTCAGATTGTATTGAAGTCTATGAGAACATGTCCCTACCTCTAACTTGATTTATGACCTCAGTAAACACTGTAGACATTAGTTTATGGTCTAAACCGCTAGTCTATGAAACCTCATGGTGTATTTTAATCCTCATAATTGAGTTCTAATATGGTACAACATGTGGTTTACAACTTAGGATACTTGACTATAAACACAGGCTATTTTTCCAGAGTCCCATGATTCCTTGTGTTAAGTGACCTTCTAAATGACATTAAGTAATGGACCTCAGCCAGAGTACTTTTAGCTCCCAGCTTTCACTCCCTGAGTCATGAGCCATGAATAGGCCACACCAAACTGGAATTTTAAGTTGAATCAATTAAAGATAACCAGTATATAAAGCCTGTGATCATCTTTTAAAAATGGTACCAACACACCATCTTATGTTCTGTTGGGGTGTTTCTGGCAAGGGTTCCATTCAATTTTGACTACGCATCATCATCCATATCGAAGCAATGCCTCACAAGTCTCATATTTCAAAATAAGATTAATCCTAAATCAGTCACAGCGTGAGATCTAACATTCTTTTCTTGTGTTATTTTAGTCTCAGGCTCACCTCAGCAAAAGCTGTGGAATAAAACCCAGCAGCTCACAGAGGAACATTTTTCACTCTCAAGGGTAGAAAATACCCGACCTGATTGAATGGCCGCGGCCTGCAGTGAAATCCATTTACACAAATCCTTTAATCAAAAGAAGGGCAGTGAAGTCCTCGAGGGAAGAGCAAACAGGTCGTGGCTGGATGGACCTAAACGTATTACTGCAGCCAACACTGGATCCCAGAAGGACCCATTCTAAATGAACCATTATCATTCATGGGTGACCAGGAGGGACACGTGAAGACAACCAGGAAGAGAATGAGACAAAAAGCCCTTTCGGCTTCAATGCTGATCCTTCTAAATACCATAAACACATACAGGACCCAGGACAAAAGGCTCAGCGGAGCAGGATCCAAATGTCCAAGTGGTGACAGTTCACACAGTCTTAAATGTCTCCAGCGTGAGTCCAATTATGGCCTTCAGTGCTCATCAGTGAAGAGCCATGCCGCAGGAGATAAGATAAGTGAAAACGAGGGCTTATGAACTTCAAAGAACTGGTAAGTGGACTCAAAGATTTTTATGCCAGAGTCTTAAGATAACTACAAGATCAGACGGTTCACTGTGGCTTCTTGTCAATAATGGCAGCCGCTGTGTCCTTGCCCCACTAACCCCCCCTGAGAGTGCCTTTATGCAGCAACGTTATTGAAAACCAGTAAAGGGTAACAGCCCTCTCATTTCTGCATGTGTACCCAGTGTCAGCAGAGCCAGGTACTCGCTACACAAGACAATTCCCAAAGCCAGGAACTGTGTCCTGTTGCCAGGTGACTAATTGTACACTGCCCGCAAACCAAATCTGCTGGACTAAGCAAGCACAAAAGAGAGAAAACATTTAAACAGTTGCTTTGTTGAAGGAGGTGATTGATGATACGTTTGATTCTTTTTCCTAGAAATCGAGATGTTGGACCGGCTGGCCGGCGTTCCAACACCGTGACGCATAGATCACAGGAAGGTCATGATGCACATTTATTTCAGAGTACAAACTAACCTTTCGTGAGTCGTGGTTTGATTGTTTGATGCAGATCATTGTGCTCCTCGAGTTGCTTGTGCAAGACCAGTGTTGGTTTAAATTATTAATAAGGGCCTGCTGCTGCTGGTGTATTTCAGTATGATCCCTGATGCCATATCTGCACAACAATACCGGCTCACATGGGTGAGTCCTCTCGTGGTGATGATTCTGAGCAACAGAAAGGTTTGACGATCCTTACTATAATTCACAAGCACATCTTAATCTACAACTACTGAATGGAGTAGAATTCAGTAACGGTGTCAAATGTCGGTTACAGGGAATACTGTACAAAGGTCTCCTCGTGATGATGTTTAGTTAGCCTGGTGTAGAAACATTTAAAGATTTGGCATTAGAGGGAAACAAAAGTAAAAACACTGTACTCCCAGTAGATCCACCTTTATAAGGTTGTCTTGAGACCGACGGGAAATAGTTACCTAAATTACATTAAGTATGTATTGATTTAAGTGTAAGGCAAAGACATCTATTTCTAAGATTAAGGGCATGTAGTTTTGTTCTTTCTTTAAGAAAACGTCTGTGCTAAGCCACAACCTAAATAACACATTGAAGATAAGATGTGTAGAGCTCGTGACACATTTACTCCAGCTTTACCAAGGGTGTGGTTTCTAATGGTGTACATGGAATCTTTCCCACGCCGGCTTTATCGATAAGGACAATATTATGGCCCTCATCTCTAAATGGGTTTGCCAAATGATGTAATGTAGGACTCCACAACAACAAATGTAAGTATGTTGGTTGATTCTAGTGCACTGCTTCAAATTCATCAACAAAATGTTGATGAATTACATAGTAACTGTAGCAGGAGGGACTAGGAGGGACACATATTGTCCAGGAATAATTACACAGGGGGTTTATTGGTCAACCCAGTGGTTCTGATAATGTCTCCCTCCTTCGTTATCATCAACGGTTTACTATAGATAACGCAATCCTTTAAGGAACGGGCAGGTCTCTTAGTGAACCATTTACTCGACACATACAAGCTAAACAATGGCAGCATTCATGGAACAGAGTTAATCAAGAGATTGTGGGTCTTAGAAGACTAAACCTCTGTGCAGTTTACAACAACAACAAAAAAATAGATGAACGATCAGAGAGTCGTTTCTGGTAATTACAAGACAAAAACAACCTGCAGGTTTGCAGTTCCTCAACGATTATTAAAACAAGTGACAAAATCTGGCAGTGTTTTTTTCCACACACAAAAATCCAGATATTGAAAAAAAAAAAAATAAGAAATGAAGTCACAGGAAAGAGAAAAACAAACAACAAAAGGAAAAAAGAAGAATTCTAACATAATTCAGAAAAAATACAACAAGAAGCACACAAGATGGGCAGAAGTATCCAATAAAAACAAATAAATATATGAAAAACAGCAGTGTTCAACGCTGATGGATAATCACTCTCTGTCTTCTGAATTGAATATGTGCAATATCTTACTAAATAACATTGACGATGGACACTCAGTTTTACTCCTAAACCTCGAGTGAGTGTATTCTTTTGCATTTCTCCTCATGTCACTTCCTACTGTCTAAATAAATGGAATATGTTGTGACTTCTTAGGTACTTCTACTTACTATATGTGCTTGAATAGATTTCACTTTTAGACAAATGCAGTAAGTATAGCATACACAGTATTTGTCGTTTTTGTGCTTGGCCTATAATTACAACTGATAACAATAAACAAAGCTTGCATTGATAACAAGCAGTTCAATCCTTTATTTGCACCGCTAAATCATTCTCAACAGCCACGGTGATAAAACTGCTGAGAACGTGCTCATGACAATAAATCACTGCATAAGCATAGAATCGTCTGGCTGGTATTGTATCGTTTATCTGATGCAACACTCTCCATAAAAGTTGCTAGCAATTAAATTATTGTTGAGCAGATTCACAACAGAGCATCACAAATTAAATAGATAATACTTTTCATTTCACTTTGGCTATTTAGCCGATGCTCAATCTCTTTTTTCCCCCACTCCTCCTACTCATAAGAATGAAGGTTCAGGTAGTAGGTCCAACTTCTACTACAAGAAAAAAACATTTACTCAGAAACTGTGTGTGTGTGTGAAGCCGTGTGAGGCTTTCCTGGCGCGCCACACTGAAGTAACACACACCCTCTCTTCAAAGTGTTCGACCAGTTTTGAATTGTAAATGGGAGGCGAGACTAACGGGACTTGTAAGACATGTTATGCGGCGCTTCGCTTAAAGGACGGGGGAACACTGGAACCAAGCAGCTTCACAGCAACAAGAGGTAATTACCACTGAGGTGTGTCCAACGGCCCATTCATGTTTTACTAGTGTGAATACTATCAGATCTGACCAAACCGAAAGGTCAATATGAAAGTCGGGAACCCGGTGGATGTTTGATGAGGCTATAAACTATAAAAGCATTACATTCTGCCACACTGTACTATGTAAGGCTTGTTTATGAGTTTCTTGTTTCAGATTACTTTCACAAAATTACATTGGGACAAGGTCATTGAGATAATGGCTGAGCTCGTTAGCATTAATTCTTCCTGGTTATACCCGAGCAGACCTTTCAAACACAACCCTCTCCTAAACACAGAGGATCACCTTATGAGGACTGTGTAGCAGGTTTTTCAGTGCTAATTACAGCCTCTTAGTCAAAGGCTGATAAAGCATTGTTATTTATGAGTGGTACTAGTCTGTAGACTAATTATACAGGAGAAGATGTCTCATAAATATAAGGACCTTGCCACTGTCAGGGCGTATTCCCTTCTAAAGAACATGGCTTTTGATTTATATGAAAAGCTTCTGCACCGGGTTTAATCAAATTCAGACAAGTATTCAGAAATAAGGACAGAAAGGCACCAGGCACAGTGACAGGGCTGCTAAAGCGATATATGGAGTGTGTGGAGGTGCTTTTAGGCTTGTAAGATATGTACCAGACACTGTGCCAAGGCTGAGCAATGTATGGCAGCCACTCTGAATTACCCACTGCCCATTTTCAGTCATCCTGGGATAATCAGAGGCTTAAGGTCACTGCTGTCAGCGCACACACTCGTCCCATGTATTTTAACTCGCTCCCTCTTTCTCAGTATCCAAATCTCTCGTTTTGCCTCCATGCCCTTGAGATGCGCCCGAACAGAGAGCCACCTGATCCAGGACGGTCCCGCTCTTGCTCTGCCTGTCCCCACCTCCCGGGAGACACCGGGCTCCTCGCCCAGACAGTGAGGCGGTATATCCTCCCCTGGCTACCGGCTGGTGCTCAGTCAGGCCCCTGATGTCACCGGCAACTGACAAGCTGCTGGCTCTCGGACAAAGACAGCCAGGGGGACAATGCAGCGTTTTGTGGAAAGCACAATGCGGGGAGGCATTGCAGACAGTATAGGAAGAAAGAGGAAAGAAATAAGAGCAACAAGAGTGGCAACAAACTGTGAGGAAACACTGAAGCAACAGAGGAAAGTGAAGAGCTGGACAGAAGTCTCTCAGTGTGTAGCCGAGCTGGGAACAATCGCTTTTGAGACATCCTTTATGACAATGCCTCGGGGCTTATGGCTCACAATAGCGTAGCAGGAAGTTCCACTGTCTTGAAAAATGTGCTAAATAGTTGCTGTCCAACGTCCAGACCGCTGCACCAAGGTGCTTAGTCATCACTGTGTCAAGGAGTAAGGACAGCACAAGCAAAGAGACTCTCCCCACACGAGGCTGACGGATCTGATGAGTAATCTGCGTCACCAGCAGTATAGATTCGCCCAACGAGTCTCCAACTAAATTGCGCTATTCTGGTCCGACTTGCCGTGTCAGCATACCAGTGTCATGCAGAATGCAGGGCCAGACATTATCTTATAACTGTAAAGTGACAGGTTTGCTCTTTCTGTCAAACACTGCAAGCCCATTAAAAGATGTGTTGTGACATGTAACGTGTAACACGTGCGATTTATAGATTTATCTGAACACAGTCTTCTCTTGATTTTGTTTTAAATACCTTTCTGATATAAAAAAAAAAAAAAAAAAACAGATTCCACCTTAATTTGATATGCAGGCATATTGTGCACAACTAGCTGCAAATGTGCCAACTTACCTGTGTGCCAACTTACCACACCTGTGGCCAACCCCGATAACCTAGCCCTGAGCCTGAGCGAGCGTTTCCTGGATGAGATGCATTTAAAACGCACGACAGGCAACATTCACACGATACTCACCTAGTTTCATCAACGAGGCCAGCAGCACCCATAGCGAGATTTCAAAGGGAGTGGATACGTGATGGTAGTCGAGGCTGAGCACAGGGAAAGCCTTTTTAGTATAGTTATAGCTTTGCACCGCCACTTCGTGGTTGTCCACATTTCCCGGTTGGTTGGTATTCCGGGAGCTGGCCGCTCCGAGGGGAAGCAACACCAAAACAACCAGCAGGAGCAGCCCCCGCTCCGGTAGACTCTTCCCGATACCGGGAAGAGTGTGCGAACTTGTCCTCGAAGGCATGGTGTCGAAGAAACGACACACACACACACACACACACACACAAAAAAGGAGAAATGAGACACTAAAAGTCAGCTTGTAAGCCAAGCGAGTTCGAGGAAGTTGAATACAACTTTGCACTGTTACGTTAGCGTTAGTTAGCCCGCTTCACTGACAGCCAGGTAAACAGTCCCGGCGACGCAGGCCGTTGAGAGAAAGCAGGAAACGCCAAGATGCTTGAAAGAGTTATTGCACAGACAACTGTGCTGTTTTTGCAGCGTTGTTTCACACGTTCCAGTGTCAGTGACTTATCAATGTCCTCCTTGGTGACAGACGTCGTTGATGCTGGAGGCAAGCGAGACACAGCGGCATCCCATCCACGCCTCTTCTTCTTCTTCTTCTTCTTCCCTCCGACTGCCCGAGAAGAAACGCGTCCGTGAGGCGGCGGCGGCGCTCAGACACTGACCTTGAAGAGAAGAAGCCACACTGCTGCCACATTGCATTTTGCCCGTGCGCACCTATGTCTCTTTCAACTTTTTGATATCAATGTCGGCGTAATAGCGTCCGGCTTTTCCACCCGTGTTCCCCAGGATGACAAGGACCTTGGTCGGGGGGCTCAGCCCAGAGGGAGGATAAGGGAGAGCGGGGGAAGACTTGGGGTGTGCTCCGCCTCTGCTTCAGAGGCTCGTCCCAGGTTGATGTGAAGGCAGGAGGCGAGTGCTCCTGTCTGCGGTGGTGTTTAGCTCCATACAACCTTCAAAACGCGCACCCTTTCGCGGAGGATTGGAGTGGAAGGGGGAGGGAGGAGGGGGGACGGCCGACTATAGTGACACCTATAGGAATGGAGGTTTAAGGTGTCTGGTGAGGAAGACAAATAATAGCGTCTCCATAACTGCTGAAAGTAGTTCCTCCGTTTTAGGCTGCACATCTGCTCCTTTGTCAATGTCAGTAGTCTGATACTGTTTTAATCCCATGTGGATGCTGCTTGTTAGCTTTCACAGGGATGTCAGAGGTCAGGGTCAAGTATAGCCCACAGCCCAGAGAGCATAGTCGTTTTTACCACACCGAAAACCTGAATACATACTGTAGATGCTCGCTTTAACATTGTCCCCTCACAACCATTAGTGTGACTGCTCTGCTGAAAAGGTTAACACGGTTCTCAGATCGCTCCATGATCTGAACACTTATTAAGCATGATGTGACCAAGCATTACAAGCAGTGATATTCAAAAATGTCTTGTCAGAGGAGTGAGGGTGCATACATTTGCAGAAATTGACTTGGAATATATAAATGGCGATACATTTCCTTTAATGATATTATGTTTGCCTATAGGGCCCTGAGAGCAGGTTCAATATATTGCTCAAAGACACTTAAGTACACCACACAGAAGCTATATTGAACCAATATATTTAAGGATAGTCATACTAACCAGTTTACTGTCTTCTGTTTTTTGTTCCTGGTGTGTAGCTGTGGGTGTGGCCTTGGAAGCTATGACTCAACTAGTGGATACTAGTGAATCGCCAATCACACCTTTCAGATTTAGTAACACATGATTCCCCTTATTACAAAAGCATTGAAGTGACACCAGGCTTATCAAACCAGCACAAATTCTTTATTTGGACATTTTATTGAGAAAATATATAGCAGATTAATTGATAATGAAGATAGCTAGTTCACAACCCATTTGTCTCTAGTGTGATCTAACATGAAATTACAGTAATAACTGTTGAGAAGTGTTTCCACTTATGTATTCTGCCCCAACAATTAGGACCACGAAGAGACACATTGATTATAGTTTTGTGCTCAAATAGCAGCTTTCTGGACTTTTAGAGAAGAGACTGGCCAGTGAAGGCAAAACTATAAAGTCACTAATTGCTCTGAGGCAAAACCTCTGAGTACATATGAATTAGGTCATGTCTAGTCTCTCACAATGATCTTGAGGGGAGACATTAATAAGGTATGGTCAGTGTTGATAACAGTGTCCTGCACAACACACATACATTTAAAACACCGTCATAGAGTTCAGGCGACAAACTGTCTGTGCTGTTTTTCTGTCTCTATCTATGTCTTTATCACTCTTTATGACTGAAAGGTTGTTTTATGTTTTACAGCCTCAATCTGTTGGGGCCTAATAGTTACCGCCACAGTAAGATAAGGCATCGTCATCACAGAAAGACCGCTGATCTGTAGTCACCACTATCTCCTGTGGACGGGCCTCCTCTGATAGACAAGTCCTGTTTCATTTGACATATTAAATGTATGTAATATACTGGTATTCCCATTAGTATACAAGAACATGACATACTTTATTGTTTTATATAATAACAACAGGAAATAATGCAAGATATCTTAAGCAGTCAAGCTGCAACTTCACTGAAAATTAAACACTAAAAGAAAGAAAGTATTCCCCCTAATGATTAAATACCTGGGATTTTCTCAGGTCTTCTTAGATTCAGATTCAGGGTCCTGGTATTGTGGACTCTGGCTCACTGTCACACTGTCATGGCTTACTGGGAAACTTGAATAGAACCATTGTTAATATTATTATTAACACCCGTGCTTTTCCTATGATGCAAAGTCAAAATGTTCCATTTCATTCAGCTGTGAGTAGTGCATCCATTTCCTTTGTGCACTGCCTTGTTGGACAATCATCCAGATCAACGTGCACAATTTTTCAAGGGTTTTAAGGATGCATACTGTTTTGATTCGAGTATACTTAATATATACACACACTCAAAACCTGTTTGAAGTTGTATGTAGTATGGAATTGGCTGGCTGCCACCAGCCGCTTCTTTTTATGTGACTTAATCTTGTCATTTCACTTTTAACTGACCGCTGTGTCAAAGTGTCTTTGACCTTTGGTCATCGTTCCTGTGTACTCAGCAAATGAAACCCGAATATACACTTCAACACTTTCTGCTAGGTTATAGCCATTTTGCTGACCCACAGGAAGAAGGTGAGGGGAGCTGAGCCTGCTGAACTGGTGGCTATATGCATGGTTATAGTTAGAGCATGCCTCCTCAGGGTTCAGTGCATGTCCTTCTATCGATTCATCACGCCTTCACATCTGCACGATCAGCAGTACTGTTTATTTGTACTTGTACATGTCATTTGTAAGACGGGGGGAATGTTGGTTATTATGATCCTTATCAGGATATCTCTCTCGTTTATTATGCTGTTGTGTTTGTTCTAGCGTGTGTTTATTGTGCTTTTTCATAAAAATGAATGTCGAAAGTCTGTTCTATTCTCTCACACGAGCATGCAGAACATCTATTTCTGCTTCCTCTTCAGTCGATTTAGAAGCCGGCTTCCTGCTGATCTTGTCGCTATCACACCAGTAACTTTGCAACAGAACATTTAAACCATACCAAGCATGACTTTACTTAACAGTTTGTCGATGAACCCCACAGGTAACCTCAGTAAAGTCCACGTTGGAACACATACATGCACAACTTACCCACCCTCCTTCAGCTCTGTTGTTGTAAAGTTGTGATGCCAAGAGCTTCGCTGCAAGTACCCAGATTTGTACAACATGATTCCAAACATCCCCAAAACCTTTAGGGGAAATAACAGGAGGCATGGTGCTGTGGTTAGTGGATACAGGGAAACTACTCGGGAGAACAGAGCTGAACACACGCCTGGCCGAGACTACTTATTGCAAAATAGAATACGTGCTTCAAGGCCACATGGAGTTCAATGCTGTAGTCAACTCTGCACCCTACAGCTGAAGCCAGAAATTCAGATTCGATCAAAGATGAATTGTACTCTACTAAAAATAAATCCTCGGCCTTGTAGAAAATGGAGTTGCATGTTGAAAGCCCTCTATCCATCCAAGATCACGCAAACATATTTTTATTGAACCATAGTGACCAAGCCTGCAGTCCAAGGCTTATTTGTTTTTGTTTTGGGAGGAGTTCTTTCGTATTCCTGAAGCTAAAGAAAGTCCAGTCCCAGTGATAGAAGTCTGAGCTGTGCAATTACACAATTTCAGATCATAAAACTCCACCAGCTCACCCTGACCCCAAAACGGGTCGTATATCCACTTTGAAGTTTCTATTTTCTGCCTTTATCTACATGGAGTTAGTCACTGTGTCTTCTGCCACAAACCACGCACTGTGGAACAAAACAAGTCAATTATTGCCAGGCAGCATTAAAAAGGAAAAACAAAAAAAAAGCTGGCTGTAATTTTTACTATTTCCACTGGATTATAAAACAAGGCAAATAACGAGCTTTGCGTTTTTCTTTGTCGTCATGTTTGTTTCATTAATTCATTAATTCATTAACCCCCTGTAGAGTGTACAGAATCCCATTTATTCAGATAAACACGACATGAACAGGTAATATCAGACTAAATGGGACCTTAAATCCTGCTTTACATACACATGCTGATTACCAAAGGTCAGATTAAATGAATAAATCATACACCAAATTTACAGTTTATGTGTAAACTGCTTTTTCATTCCCCTGCTCAGAATGACTTGTCCCTGGCTGCGTGTATCAGCTTAACATTAGAGGCTGTCAGCCCGTGCTGTCAGCTCCTGGTGGATGATGACCCAGCAGGAATCTGGGATGAAACTTGTGAAAATAAAATCAGATGGTGACATGAGGCCACCTAAGCTCTGTAAATGATGACGAGCTCTGACAGCATGTCTGTCAGCAGGGACCGATGCAAAATATTTTGACGGTTTTAAACGCACTCTGAGCTCCCTCTGGCACAGGTGGTTATTTAAGGATTCGCTGGGCAAACAGTCACTTCTGACTTAGCATCTGAATAATGTTCACTCTTAGAAATAAGAGTTCCAAAGAGCCCTTTGCTTCTGAACAAAAAAACGATTATTTTTACGACTATTGAGGGTTGAGCTGCACCACATCAGCCTTGGCCTTTAAATGACTTAGATAAAGATCTTGGAAAACAAAAGTATCCTCAGTTGAACCTCCTGGGTGCGTTCTAGATGGAACCCATGGAATATAAAAGGGTTTTCGGTAAAATCCCTGGGTGGGTTTACATTAGCACTCTTGGAAAGTGTATACGTTCTGGATAGAACCTTCACAGAAGATTCTGAGTGGAACTTTTCTCAGGTGGTTTTAGTTGTAGCCTTTCATATTGGGCTATAGGTAGAACCCCCCGAAAAGATTCCAGGTGGAACCTTTAAAAAAACAAACTGAAGAACTCGGTTCTAATTAGCACCTTTTGTAGTGGCCATTTGTTCGAAAAATCAAAAACAATCCGTGTTTCTCATGATTTATTTAACAAAACAAAACAAGCAAACAAACAAACCAAAGAACAAAGGAACTCCTATCGCTGCCCTTCCTGTTCTGGTAAAAAAAAACATAGGCCCACCCCGGTGCATGCTGGTCCTGTACCTGCCTAGTCCTATATATAACCGCAGGTGGCCACAGTGTTACCCAATTCATAAACAAACAAACCAATAAAATATATCTATCAAAAGAAAAAGCTATCTTAATACATCAAAAAATCGAACCTAAATAAGGCAAGAATTATTAAACAATACATGAATTAAATAACTAAATACTAACATCAAATAAATATCTCCAACACCTTCATTTCTAAGAATGCATCTCTCTCTCATCACATCACTGCAAACCTCTTCAACCCCCATTTCCTCTCAGCCATTGCAAATATCATTGCTCTAACCAATGTCAGATCACATCATGCTTAGTACGTACACAATAGCTCCCGCAGACCACTGGTGTCTCTAGGGTATAATTTCCATCATCTTAGGCAAAGGGATATTTTCATAATTATGGCCATGTGGCCATGGTACGCTAAGGGTCAGACGGGGATCCACATAATGTCTCTGGTGTAATCTGGTGGCCGCTCAGAATCGACATGACCCGTGAAACGCACTCAGTGTAGCTGACAGCATGCCGTAGGCAATCGTTATCAAATTAGCAAGAGTTGTCATTAATTAGAGCATGGAGAAATGACACGACAGGAGGAGGTCTTTTCTTCACCTGAAATGTGTGTGTGCAGAACAGTGCAGTCAAATATCTTACTTGCAAGAGAGAATATGTTAAATTATTTGGAAAAAATATATATATATTTGTATATATATTTTGTGCAGAATGTCATATGAGTCATATATGGGAACTTTAACGATTTCACACATACACGTACTATTACCGTTTGAAAATGAAAACAATCTGGGCGTGTGGAGGTAGGAAGAAGTGAGTTAACCAGACCTCTGAGCTCCTCATCCGTGCTTGAGGTTTGCGGCTTGAGGCCATTACAACAAGCTGCATTGTGGGTAATGTAAGTGCCAGGTTTTGACAGGGAAGAAGGACGTGTGTAATTAGAAATATCGTTGGTTTTGGCCGCATTGATTCTGATCACTTTCTAAACCGTCTCATTGTGAGTGCAATGCTAAATTGGTGGAGAATGCTGCTCTTTGTGTCACTATGAAATGTGGGCTGGGTCGTTTTGCCCTGATTCTTCTCTTTAATCGAAGTTTCTTTCTGTGCTCGGCTCAAACTGCAAGACAAAGGTGGAGACATGCATTTTGAAATTGCCGGATGAGGAAAACAGTTTGCAATTTTGCAATCAGATAAGGAAGTTACAAAACCAACCAAATGAATGTGGTTGATGCCATGACATTTCTCTGCTTAATTTGTGACACCCACAGTCTCTCCACTGCAGCATGAGATTCATTTATTGGATATAATGCTTTCTCCTACTAGTGCCACCTACCTGAATGCAGAAGATATTTTTACCTGAAGGAAAACTCTGACTCACTCAAGCTGTCTCACGATGATGCAGCACCACCTCCCAAAGTCAACCACATGCCATTGCTTGCAATTGTTGAAACATGTGCACGTACAACTATCTGCCTGAAGGTGGTGCCATCTGTCTGGAAATATAAAATTACACTACAAACTCTATTTACATATTCACTAAGGAAACATGTAGGTTAAAAAGTAAAGAAAAAAAACCTGGGAAATTGTCAAAATGAGGTTTTGGATTCAGAAGATTACGTTGCAACTGAGTTTGAACTCACAAGTATGCCTGTCAACAGGGCCCAGAGACAGTCTTAGGCAGGACCAGAACCAAATACGCCACTGTATGAAAAAGCCTTTATTGTCTATCGTTGTGGTTTAATAAAGAAATGACTTCAGCTCCTTGAGCGAGGACACGCTTAAATCCCTGAGCAAAGATGCACATAATATCTGAGCGACGTAAATCAAATTCAGATGGGAGCCGTGAGGCCTTATCCCAAAATGTAACGTCACATGTTGTTTTCCCTCACACACTGCTTTAATAAAAGTGCGTTAAGTGCAGCTGAGCCAGACTCTGCTCTGTGCTGTCAGGTCGAGGTTGCCAAGGTGTTCTTCTCTTTGTGTTCCAGGCAGACCTTTTGGCACCGGGGCGAACCATAACTCTTACCTCATTACCATGAAAGGTGCGCTCGCTCAGCGATTCTGCCCAGGTCACATCTGGCACCACCCAGAATAGAGGAGACGGGGGTGAAGGGAGGGGACACTTTCAACTTCAAAGCAGGCGTTACAATTTGCTCGGAGGTATTCCACTGTATACACACATGACATTGTATTCAGCAGAGATTGAGCACTTGAGAGGTATATCTCACATGTTGCCAATGAATATTTTATCTGCAAAATTTAGAGCACACTGGATGTCTCAGAGGTCACTAATTACTTCACTCAGCAACTTTGTGTTACGCCCTGTAGAGGGCCCTATTAATCCCCAAGTGATGTTTGTTGGAGAACATCTGCTAGAGTTATGACTTCAACCACAAGGCCGAGGATGAGAGGGAGACAGTGATTGGCTTACCTCAGGCTGCACCGGCCAAGGCCAGCTGGGATATGAGCCATATATCAGTACGTCTACAGGCGGAGAAATATGAACATACAGCGTAAAAGGAGCATAAATTCTCTGTCTCTTATCCAAACACATGCACATACCGGGCGTTATCTGTCCTCACACTTCACAGATCCACACTCCACCCACAAACACACACACACACACACACACACACACACAAACATTACGCCACTCGCAAAAGCTGTTGGCGTTTTAACAGTGTTCTGACTCAACCTCTCACAATGCACCAGCGTGAACACAAATCATCCTCTCGGCGAGGTGCAGCCAGCCAGGAGGAGATGTTCCAGCATGTACCTTGACATGGCGGCTCTGTACTTCACCACCACAGTTTTCATGTATAATTTACCACCACAAGAAATTCCTCTTCCGTGTATTATTAAACGGAATAACCCGTCATTTGGTCTCTGCACTTGTTTTCACTGTACAATTATGTCCACACACAGAGCTGACTGTTTGAGGGAGTTTGTGAGGAGTGAAACTGAATAAAGACACTAATAGTCGGATGTTATAATGTGGTAGCTCTCAATTCAGAAACAAAATATCTTTAGCTATATTTAGCTTATGGATGCAGAAAGGCTGTGTACTCTATTGGGTTATATGGGTATATTTTTAGTTTATCTAATTACAGTATGTTTTTTTATTAGCTATAATTGGTTTGAAAAAAGAATGCACTATGAAACTTTCTTAGGAGTATAAAATGATTTGTCAAACTGATTTTTTAAGGTGTGTAAACAATCACGCCCCAGTTGTACTTTGTCCACTTGGGAAAATACCCACATGCACACATTATGCAAAATATGTTAAAGTGTGCAATGTGCGATGTTGTGTTATTATTTAGATTTTTATTCCTTTAATGACTAATCAGGAAGAAGCTCTGTAAGGTTGCCAAAACAGGCTAAA
The DNA here is from genome assembly GCF_050575085.1 of Anarhichas minor. Classification (NCBI taxonomy): domain Eukaryota; kingdom Metazoa; phylum Chordata; class Actinopteri; order Perciformes; family Anarhichadidae; genus Anarhichas; species Anarhichas minor. The sequence continues at coordinate 1,907,948 of NW_027466481.1, read as the reverse complement.
ACAGGCTAAAACAAGCTAAAACAAGCTACTTGTCCATGCGAGTCCGAACATGTTGTGCTCCTGCGTAAGCGTCAATCTGTTTATATGGAAGTATTTTAAGGTTTAAGCGAAAATTGATGTGTGAGAGTTTGTAAACAGATGTTTTGACATAGTTTTGCTTTCGTTCAACACGGCCCCCGTTAAATTCAATTCATCGAGACTTTCTCCGTTTTCGGATTCTCCGTTCACCGTGGAGGGATGCAAGAAAAACAAAGCTTTCTTCTTGAATTCAAAGTAACACGAGGTGGGTAACTGATATACAAATAGTCGTTTTGGGGCTGAAGTATTCCTTTAAACAGTAGCGTCATGCCTTTGCTTCAGTCTGTTCCCAGCCGTGTTTTGTTTTCCTCCTTTCCAACACAAGATGCTTTCTGATTGGGCAGGGAAGCTGTTATTTCCATAGTGATGAGAACTGTGTGTCTTACCCACGCAAAAACTGTCACATGTGTCACAATGCCGTACGTTTCTCTCTAAACACTGCTCCGCTTAAGTAAACTGTCATTTTCTTTGCTAAATATGTCACCACGCTCTGTCAACCTCTTTAATCAGTCCAGCAGTTCTCAGTTTTAGTCCCATAACTGCTGCCACTGCATCAGCTCAGGGTGACGAGTCAATTCCAGCGTTCACTTCCAGTGTGCCTCGTAGTGAAACCACATGAGAAAGATATGCTGACCATCGAGTCTATAAAGGGAGCAGCCCGTCGCAGAGAAAGAACCACATGACTCTGTCTTCACCCCATTTTCAGCTCAGGAAAGACAAAAATAAAAGTCCTCATAAAATATGCAGGGCACTATTTCTGGGAGATGGCACGTTTGTACTGAAGTGAGCTATGGGACCTATTGGAGCATGCCATCGACTGGTTTATAGACTCACTGTTACAATGCAATGACTTGTTTTATGAGTCAGAGAGAATGTGAAGCGTAACCTTGCCTGTGAACGTACAGTATAGGGTACAGTGGCAGGAAGAGCGAGCCAGCACAGCGCAGGAGAGGCCACATCCTTCCTGGCTCTCGCCGTATCTCCGTCCACCATACTGTACATCTGAATTATGCTTCCTGAGCAGTAATTCTGTGGGAGTAGCCACAGAGCATTAACGCATACTCATTTCAGATGAGAAGGCTGCAAGGAGGAGGGCTCTGAAAACCTGATGCACTGTAACTCAGTAAACAGCAGTCATGGTGATTTCATTGCAGAAAAGCCGATATATATATATATATATATATATATATATATATATATATATATATATATATATATATATATATATATATATATATATATATATATATATATATATATATATAAGGGCAGATAATACTTAAACATCATCATAAACCTTTTTACAGTTGTGGAAAAATAATCTTAATCGTCAGCGCTCTGTGGTGGACAAACCTACAGTTCTAACTTTAACACTGTACTGGCCGAGGTGGAGCTGTTTAAACTACCTTTATAGCTTGATTTTTATTCAATGTGTCATATTTATTGTTTGTAAAATCTTGATAAGCTGTCAGATAAATATAGGGGTGTAATAAGAACAATATTTCTCTTTGAATAGTGTAAAGTTTCAGTTTACAGTAAATAAAATGGAAGTAAAGTACAAGGAGAACCTCAAAACTGTACTTAAGTACAGCGCTTGAGTAAATACTTAGTTACTCTCCACCACTAGCAAAAAGACTCTACAGGTGGGAGTTGTGCATGACGTGCATTGTAACTATACTGCAATGGGGACCATATACAATGTATATTAATCCATAATTGCACATCAAAGTGGGTCATACAGGCTATGTGTGTTTACACTAATTTATGTTGTTATAATTAAAGAGTTCAGCTTGAAGCACACAGTATGTGTTCATGTGTCTGCACGCACGTGTGTAGGTGCATGAAGGGCATGCTTGCTGGCCTACGTTCATCTTAAAGCACATGCGTCCATGCGTGTGTGTTGCCCGTGTTCCCGCATGTGTTCACCCCCGCGGCCCTCGAGCGCCACAGAGAATGTCAAGAGGCTGTGGGGGCAGCGGGGGCGTGGGGAGCATGACTCAGCGTGGACGGTGATGAGACAGGACAGCTTTACAGCAGCGGGGCACGCTGCTGCATCAGACACAGGCTGGATTTGAATATTGCATTAGAGCGCTGGAGCGGTCTCCCAGTACCCACCCCTCAGGCTCTGTGGAGCTCTAGCCCACCTCTGAACCGTCATTCTGGGGGAAGGCCCCACCGAGCCTCTTCCTCGGTTGACCTGATAACTCTGGACCAGACTCTTGCTCAGTGTATTTTACAAAGAGTTTCCCATGGTTGAGTGTGAGCCACAGTTTGCAGACGTGTGTCTGTCTGTCTGTGTAAATGTGATGACATGTTATAGGTGCTACTGTGAGGAAAGGGAAACTGAGCTCCCATTTCATTCAGCCTTCCTAAGTAGCGGCTGGCCACAGAGTTGCATTCTGGACCAAAACCAAAACCACAAAGCCCTGTGTGTTTAGAGTGAAGAAGGGTGGGAGCATGCAGTCATGGGCTGGGCTGGACATTACAGAGTAGGGATAAGGATCTGCATATAAAAAATCAGCAAGATGTTAAGAATTCCTGAAGGAAAAACCAACGTCAGTGCAAGATATTCAGACTCAGAAACAAGTGAATGAGGAGGGAATAAAGACTCAAAGCTAGCTTCTTCATAATGAATATGTCAGCGTTAAATACCTACATTATAGGCTACATTCTACCTCATAGTAGGGTGCAGAAAAAGAGAGTTCACCAACTCTGAAATACAAAAAGATAGATGCTGCACATCTGGCAAAACAAAAAAAGCCACGAAACACGAGTACAAAGCCCAAAGTCTGTTAGATTTAACCATTAACCACAACAGGCATCGTAAAGTGTGACGCTCACATACGGTAATGCTTTTTAAAACAACGCTGTGTTGAGTGTTCATTTGAGTCACAGCCACTAACAATGCCCGCTGGAAAGCCAGACGTGTTGGCAACCAAGGGAACAATACAATAGACAAACACTGCTCTGTAATCAGCCCTGCCCACTGATGGATTCCAAAAGAAGATGTCATCTACTACACAAGTCTGTTTGGAAAACAGCAATGTTGACAGGAACGTTCAGTCTGGTGCAAAATGGAGGACACGTTAGCCTAAAGGTAGGAGAAACCGGTTTGTGACTGGAGTACTGTAAAGCTGACTCAATCTCGACTGGGAAAGTAGGTGATTAACGCAGATGATTAAGGTGCTATATTTGTGTGTGAGAAGGCGTGCTCTGAGAAGATTCACCAAAAAACGATTGGAGTTTAGAAGAGAGCCTTTGAAAGAGGTCATCCAGATGTATTCAATCGCCGCTGCAGCAACAGAGGAACCCTTCTTTTGTCTTGACCACATCGTCTACGTCTGTTACAAGAAGATACACTCACACAGGGGCTTCTTCTGAATGAGCCATTGTCTCGAGTCTTTGGTCCACAGCAGCCACATCAACAACAGCAAAGGAAGACGACAGAAACAAATAACAATTGTACTGGTTTTGTCAGAGGAGAAAAAAGTGAGCGATTGTTGAGTTTGTGCACGTCAGCGATCACAAGGAAAAGGTGGTGGGGGCTGGGGGGGGGGGGGGGGGCAGAGAAACAAAGAAACATGTCATGGTGTTGGTTTGGGGTAGAACTAGAACCGCAGTCCCTAAATATTGAAGAGAGCGAAGGGGACTGTGTGATGTGGTGTGTGTTCTTGGGTGGAGTGGGGCTCGTATGTGATAATTTCACTGCATTTTTGCATGCGTCAACACATACATATAACCCAAGCCATAACATTTTAATGGGCCTATGTTTGTATTATGTAAAAGAGAGAGAGAGACAGAAAATATACGCGTGTCTGTGCCTCATGTCCCTATAAAGCTCAGCTAGTCTCCAATTCAAGAACACTGCATACTGAATACAGCATGCGTTTGCTGAGCTCTGGCCAACATTGAAGCTCTCGACCCTATTATTTATTTATAGGGACTAATTTAGGGTCAGGCCCTTTGGCTAATATAGCAGCATATTATACATGCACATTCAAATGCCAACTAAAAATGCTGTTTAGTACTTGGATAATACATGCAGGGCCCTGTGGAAGATCAAAAACTTTGATTAAAAAATTTGATTAGATTCAACTTCATAAGAATATAAGAACAGAGGCAACAAAACACAGTTTAGCTCCCAACTAGAAGTGCAAACAGCAGTAAAGTGCAAAGTAATGTAGATGTGTACTGTGCGTGATATATAGGACAAACTGTACAGGGTAGATATGGATTTACTTATATATATATACAGTGTGAACAGTGTGATATGAGTACGCTTGATAAATAGTATTAACAGTAGAACCAGTTGCATCATGGGAAATGTAAAGAAGACTAAACAGAAACAAACTACAACCACCAACTAAGTTGTGTTGCACCACTATAGGTCACTGGATGAATCGAAATTGTTCCAGTAAAAGTTAATAAAGTAACAGTTGTCATAATATGTTCATGAATATTTATGCATGGGTTTTTACCTTTCAACCCAACTCTAATGTCCTGTTACAAAAAGCAGGTTTACTGACTTATCTGGAGAAAAAACCTGGAAACTCACTCACCTGTCCAACACTGACTCAAAGCAGCAAAGTTCTCCAGATAATTTCAGTAAACTTTTTTACAACAGGCTGCAGCTCCGTGTGAGTTCCTCACATCAACTCTGTGAAAATGTTAATTTTGACCTTCTGTATTCAATGATACGTTTTCAATTACGCCCTCCAGAGTTTATTCGCGGACACTTGTTGTTCTGGAGTCACTGCCCATGTTACTCAGTCTGTGTGTAATAAGAGCCTCATTCTATCACAGCCTCCATCAGATGCACAATTATTGATGAGCCACACCTCTCAAGTGAAAATAAGGGAGTCCATGTAGAAGCATTTTTTTCCAATTTCATCCTCCCACCATGTGACTTTAACCTAAAGTAGACCACAGTGCAATTTATATTTATATTTTGTGATCTGACACTTGATTATCTTGATTATTGGTAGCTTCAGAAAGGCACAAGCCAAACAAATCCACTGTTTTATTATTGGGTCAACAAGATTGCTATGACTTTTTCAACCAATGTGGGGCACATTCATGTGAGGAAGTGAGACAATCAACTTATTTTCCCAGCAAGCTACCTCAACTTTATTCTTAGTACTAAATGCAGCATAGGTGGCTTCTTTCATCTCTGGCTCAGTGCATCCTTTCCGGTCTCCTAAAGGGTATAGAGTTTTATGCAAAGTACATTTTGTACAATTATTCCCATTTTCAAAACAGAATTCTCTGCCCCACACCAATTTTAGAATCTGACTGAATTTCTGCCAATTTCTAGCATGTCAGATCTTTGGTCGGCTGCAGTTAGAGCTATTCCATAATTTGATTTCCTACATGGCAGCTGCAAAAAGAATCCTTGATGTGAGAACGTTTTAAGATTATTGGAGTAGTATTTTACATATTGTGGCTAAAAATGTAGTTGTGACTGGGTCTAGGACTGTGCTGCAGACCATATTGTCTGGATCACCCAGCCATCTGCAGCTCCATGTTTGTTCTTGCTTCCTGTTAAAAGTAGAATTGCATAAAGTAACTCTGCCTGTCTTTTATTTTGTGAGGAAGTGTCCATCTTGTTTGAATAAACTTGTAGAAATTGCAAATGGGCAAGATGGAAAGATGGTTCTGTGTTTATGCATAGCGTGACCTTACACTATTAGAATATGTTTTGGCTGTGTATAAAGGCTGATTAAAACTATAACCTATAATAACCAGACTCATCAAGCTCTAGAGAGAAAGAGACTTTGTATAGCAGCTTGAATATCCCTGGAGTCCATCTAAAACTACAGTTATTTTATGTTAGCCTAGCTGTCGCTCATTCCCCACAGAAATGTAGAAAAAGGGACTAATAGAAAGAGCAAACAGTGCCATAGTCAGACTCAATCAGAAGAGTTATGAGTCATCATTATACAGTTTACGGATGGCTGACAGTCCTGCTCACATCAGCCCACAGCGGTCTGTCAGTGAGAACCACTTCATCATTCAGCATTATCAGGGCTATTAGCACCGACCTGCAAACACTGACTCGTTAACTTAAAAACACGATGCAGGTACATTCAGTCATGTACCAACACACAGACACAACATACAAACCCATATTTACACACACATCAAGTAAATCTCCAGGGCCTGAAGGAAGAGGCGGGCCAACATAAACACTTGCATTTCCTTTCCACTCCTCTTATCTCCTTTCATCCCTCTCCCTCCGTCGCTCTCTTTTGTGTTTTTTGTTTTTTTCTCCTGGATGTTTCCAACTCCTGCTGACACAGCTGCAAGTCAGTCAGGTCGGACTCCCACTCTGATGATCCTCTTCTGTATGTGGGTGTGTGTTTGTCCAAGTGATAGAAGCTGAAGAGGCAAGGTTTGTTAGAGAGACAAATTCCTCCTGATAGCGAAAAGGCATTCAATCTGCCATTCGCTATCATCCAATGGAAAGTTAACTTTCCAAAGTCAATTAATCATACGAGGAGTGTTTTCTGCATATGGGAGGCTAATTTCCATGGGGTTTCCCAACAGTTTGGACTTAAAATAACCTCAAATCAAGACAATGTTTCCCACTGATTCATAGGTATTGTTAATTGTCCTTCCACCATGATATCAGATCCAGAGAATCAAAAGACAACATGACTCCGACAACCTAAAGTTAACAAGGAAGTGAAGTAATAACAAACTGCATTATGTTCCACATTCATGAATCACCAGTATTCCACTAAATGTTCCTCTCTTTTACGAGATGTCTCTGAATTCTGATCACTGCAAAGAGTCATGACCTACAGTAAGTATGTCTCACATCCATGTCCGTCTCCTTCAAATAGGATTATGAATTGCTGGACTTTTTCAGACAGGATCAATGTTCTCGGGGCAGCCACTGTAAAACTGGAGGTAAATTTCCACTCACTGCGTCGACAAGTGGAGGATTAAGGTGTCAAGTAGGTAAATAAAGCCTGATACCTGATAGATGCTGAGGACTTTGTGTGTGTGTGTGTGTGTCTGTGTGTGTTCTGGTTTGTGTCACTCACTGAAGCGGGGCTGTCTCTTCCTGGGAGCAATGAGCAACGAAACCAGAGAGGGTCTCTGTTTCCTGTTTATAGCATCTTTGCTGTTACTGCCTTGTCCCCGGAAACCTCCAGCTGATAAAAGGTGCAGAAGACGGTTTAAGAATAACAAGAGGACAAAGAGATTTGTTACGATGGCGTTGTTTTTACCGTAGCTAATCTCTAATTAGTGATATCAGAACAGTAATCTTGTAGCACTATCTGTAAACATGGTGATACTTACCTACTAGAAACTTTTACAGCCGTGTCTGTCTTTTTTAAAGTGCGTGGGCTTGAGTGCCTTTTTCCACTTTACAGCACAACAAATCAACGTTAAGATGGATGAGATGAGGCGCGAAGGAAAACCAGTGAGATATGACTCTGTCAAACAAAACGTGCAACCTGTTGTCTGAAATACATATTCACATCTCATATTGTACACGGTGCAATCGTTTCAGCAGGAAGAGGTATGACACAAGAAAAAGAGGATCCTTTGTGAGCCAATTATAGGGCAAAGCTCCTGCACAAAATGACAGAAGATACTGACCAAAGCGGACTCGTGACCTCTGAAAACAAGCAGTGAGTGGGAGGTCTGAGGCAAAAGGCAGAGATTGAGGTCAGGGTCCATTTGACACTGTTTTGAGAGCATAAAGGTCTCAGGTCTCCAACCAAGGCCTAACCCGAACTGTTTGACCCCCGGGAACGTCTGAAGGATGCTTTACAGATGAGCAGTACGGACTGCTGGGTATCGGAAAAAATACTGATATTTTTAGAACCTCAACAATTTAACGAATGCATGAATTTTTACTCCCAGCAGGAATCAAACTCTTAACTTTGTGTTTGTGTTAGACCCTGAATCAACTCAATGAGCAAAACAGGGCACCTGGAAGCACCGTGGTCGCTTCCTAGCCTGGAATCACTGCATATTTTAAACGATACGCTACACAATTAAGCCTCTGGTCAAGCTGAGTGTTTTGCAGATTTACCACTGCCCTCGAGCATTGTCAAACTTCCCCTTTATGTCAACAACTGCACACTGGGCAGTGATCCCTGTAATGGTCAGATAGAGGGTGTCAGTGTGTCAGACACTGGCGTCAAAAGCAGTTGTGTCCATTTTAATGGAGGCTCCTTGATTTAATGACCATGTGACATTAGGCATGAGAGTACCCTGAGGTTATCCATGGCTGGAGCCAGACTGTGTGTCTGCCAATCTGGTGCTCACACTGTGGGTCAGTCTTCTGCGGGAACCCCTCAGGGAAGCTTGGACTGGTCCACCAACTGCTCGTTAGGGGGTAGTGAAGCTTCCTGCAAGAGCTCTTGCAGATCAAAGAGCAGAGGATGGTGGGCAACTCAATCCCAGGACGCAAGCTAATCAAAGTTAAATTCTGGATAAGCCTCCAAGTTTCACCAAGGGCCAATAGCTGCAGCCAATGTGATTTTGATTAAGGCTGATGGCACTGGGAAAATCCATTCCCTTTGAACCTCCACGGGGTTAAAAGCAAAGACCACCTCTGTGACTGACAGCCATGAAACATGGGAGCGCACAAACTGCCAGTGACATTTGCCAAACAGCAGAATCAAAGATCCGCGAGCGCTGTGAGCTCTTGCAAGGTTGCGCACAGAGCTGTCAGATGCCCTACTGGGACACATTATGAAAAGTACCCACGTGCTGGAGCCGAACAAGTTAACATGAAACATTTGCCGTCGTTTCAGGCGACTGTAAATTAGTTCCCCCCGGGGCGGCAATCTCATTAGAGACGAACAGACTTTCTTCCAATAGAAATAACATCATAAAAAGTTGTGAATTCAGATGATGTGTTTGAGAAATGTCTGTCGTTTCAAATCAAGCCCCACCAACTAGAAGAGTAGGAAATGAAAGAGCTTCATATCTGCTTTGATCCATGACTTGTGGTTTCATGGGCATTTGGACACTGGTTGATTTACAGCTCACATCTTGGCACAGATGCTGGTTGCTTGTCACTGTCCTCGTCAAAAAAGGCAACAAACACTTTTGGCACATGGGTGTGAAGCCTGCATGGCCTGGCAGCAAGCTGCTGCACTCCAACCCTCATTAACTGGAGCACTGTTTGGTGAACACATGGCCGATCCAAACAGTTGCAAGCCCCCGTTGATTAAAATTTGAACTTGGTTTAACTACGCCACACGGTTCAAATTATATCATACTGCTTGCTTGCTATCTTTGAAACCAAAAAAAACATTTGAGTATGCAGACTTCTGCTCCAAACGATCTGTTAAAGATTAAATCAACTTCATGAAAGACGCACTCGTGTGAAGCTAATCAGGAACAAACAAGAGACGAGCAATCTGCGCCACGTCACCAAGCCTCGCGCCGCTACAACATATGTCCACTTAGTCTCATGTTTTGGGCAACATAGGTGTTCACAAGCATCAGTTTGTCCACATCCGACCACCCCGCCGTTCAAAAAGCAGAGCCGCTAAATTAGGGAAACGTGAACCCATGCATGCTGGGACCCCTGCACGGTAAAAGGAGTGTGTCTCCTGTTGAGGGACATGCACAAAGGAAGGCCGAACCTCCATCCCTGAGGGGACAATAAGGCCTGTCACAGGGACACTTACCCTGCTCAACACCTCTGCCACAGCACAGGTGATGAGGCTCCTGTCTTCCTGCAGGGGACGAGGATACATCAGAGAGAACTATCGGACGGACAACATCCTCTTTCAGTCGGCTTCATCCGAGGGTGAATTTCAACAGGAAAAAAGTTGTTGGAGCATGACTCTCCTTAGATGAGGCTTTGTTTAGCTTGTTCGCTAACAGTGGGACTGAGGCCCAATCTGCTAACCATCTCTTTAATGGTTGGTGTAGCTCATTAGCCAGCCTCCAGGAGCCATACATCACCAGGCATGTGGAAACCATTTTGAATTCAACTGGTCCCTCTGCTGTAGGGGTACAGTTGAGGCAGAAGTGGCCTGTTTAAGATGTGGAGCGCTCCATAATGATACTAATAGGCCCAGGTTTATAGGCTTGAGCTGCTGTGTCTTGAGAGGAAGGTTGTACGGAGGCGATTAGCCCGGATGGAGATCCACATCTGCTCTGTGCCAGCTGTTTGACAGATTCTGTTGGAGTGCATGGGCAGGTTTTCCTTCTGTTATAAAAGACCTTTGAAGTCTGTCTTGCTTCCAGTAAAGCGCTGACTTTGACTTTGACATTCATCCTCCATTACGGGGCATAACAGTATTTCAAAAGTTTAAAAAAAACACCCTCACATGACTTTCAAGCTAACATGAGGAGAGTATTTGATAGTCAAATGTTGATTTTGGGTGAAGTATCACTTTATTATCAGGACTTTAATGAGACAACATATAAGGGCTTTTATCCCAAAATCACGTTCTCAGTTTTGTATTATTCCAACAAACTTTTACAGTGTTCAATATTATTGCAGGTGGCAGAGCTGCCATCTAGACATGACAACCTCTCCGGCCATCCAGCTGACAGACACCGACCCACATACTAAAACTAATCCTCTACTTTCCAGTGTTTGTTTTCACAGAAAGCCTGAATGTGTTGGCCTGGGCTGTTTACGTGAAGACCTTTTGGCTGACGGACCCCTAAGTCTGACTTAGAGCGCATTTCATAAGGTCCAGCTCCTTCTCTGCTGAGGCCCTTCACCGTCTGGTATTGTTTCACCACAGCAAAGATGTTCTGCCCACGGCAGTGAGTCCCTGAGACAAGTGGAAATACCCAGAGAATGTCTCCCTACATGACGAGATAGCTGCTTCTCTCAGTCCTTAGACAAATATTGATCTTTAATATGAGGAAATATTACACACACTGCATTCCTGACATTCTTCTCGTACACTTCTCCAGTAGACAATAAGTGCTGTGAGCTGCCCAGACACATGTCAGATCATGGATCCGATCCAAAACGCAGCACATCACACCTCGGCTGCAACCCAGACGTCAATCAGAGCCGCTGCATGTTGGAGCTCAAACAAAACAATTCTTCATACAAACGACTGTGGCACCGGGTCAACAATTCTGACATATTCAGGACTTTTATTTTTTTGCGAACATCTTCCTCCCTTTCTTTCTGTGAGATTGTGAGCACTAAAACTAAACAATGCAGGGGCATGCTGTTCCTCCACCAGATGCAAACGCCATACAAAAGGCGTCGTAACTGGCAGGAGTGTGGTGGGGAGAGGGGTAAAGGTCAGCACAGAGGGCAAGATAAACAAAAGAGGACACACCGGTGCGAGCATGTTGAGGTCAACCACCAGGTCTGGGCCTTAAGTCACTACACTCACAGGGATGAGAGGAGGGGGAGAGAAAACGGTCACTGCTCAAGATATTTAAGATGAAATGACTGCAGAAAAGTCAAAGCTGTCTCCTAGAAATGATGTTCGTATACTGTACTTCTATTAGCAAAAAAGTTTTGTAGGACACTTAATGCAACTCAAAGCACTCTATTTAGGTTAGAGAAGGCTTGGTAAACATATTGTTTAAATGTAAATATAGGTTTAAGGTTGACTTTATCAATATCTAACTAAAACCATAATCCTTCCCTACCATTAAAACAAGTATCACTGGTATCATTTGGAGTCATGTTGCTGGCCACCTGATGAATTAACGCTTGACAGTCACTCTTCATTTAGCTCTGTTGTTGGTCTCCATCTCCTGAAGGAACTATCTGGCTCTTTATCTGCTAAATGCTCCACTGTGTCTATAACTGTTTCTATCTGCCATTTGGTGCTGGGATGGGACAATGAGCTGAATGATGGTAGTACACTTCAGAGTTGGGTGATATGATCCATTGTTAATACGAACATATTGATTAGTGCATCTTTAAGAGTCCTTGTAAGGTCAAAGTTCTACCTGACCTCCTCCTGCCTGGGACATCACAAATTGGTCAACAGAAAAAAAGAAAGAAAATAATTACGCCACAACCCTCCTCTTTTCACTGCGTTCACAATCAAACCCGAGAAATATCTGTCAGTCCAAAACAAATGGGCTCCATCAAGTTTGAGCAAGACCACAACTGGCTTCAGGTGCCCCAGGCCGCTTATTGTTGAACTTAACCTATACGGAAGACAAAGCGCTGCAACAGACGATTACCTCTGTGGCTCCAAATAGCCACCACATGGCTCACAAGGCCGTCGTCAGCTACAGAGATGCCAGCAAATGGTCCAAGATGGGAAGGGGCAGGAAGCTGGCCACGGTGCGGCTTCCTTCCTTTGAAGTGTCATTAATCCTCAAGCTTGTGTGTGTATGTTTGTGTGTGTGTGTGTGTGTGTGTGTGTGTGTGTGTGTGTGTGTGTGTGCTCTTGTTCTTCCATTTCTGTGAAAACCACATTGAGTCTGAGAGTCAGGACATTTCTGCAATTTTCCAAGGCCTGTTTCTGATTCAAACAATCACAAATTTCTGAACTCTGAACAGTTTTCTCTGGAACTATTTTTCTATGAAATAGTGACCCTCTCAAACAGCCCGTTCATTAAGCATGGACCACTCAAAATGTATTCACTCTCAAGATCTAAAACCCAAATTGGTCCTCACAAACCTAGAGCACACAAGCAACTACTACCAGTCTGATCTCTCACAGTTGAAACATTTCAGATCCTTTTGGACCCTGGTTGTCTCCCTCGCCCTCTCTGTGCGTGATCTTTCACAGCTTTTACAGGATTATCGCCCCCGAGTTAACAGGGTCTTAAACAGCTGACTGGCACCAGGAATCATGCTAGGAATTAGCCACCTGCTACGTCGGCCATCCGCAACCACATAGCAGCAGGAAGTGCCCTCCTGGGGGGCAAAAAGATGACGTCAAACAAGGTTGAGGTCGCTCGCCACCTCGCGCACAGCGCTCAGCAGGAAGTGTGGCTTCCTTGAGGCGTGGGTGCGAGGGCAGAGATCATGGAACGGGATCCGCAGATCGTGTTAGTGTGCCCAGATGTGGCAGAGCACAGCCACGGCTCCAGTCTGGAGGTGCCCCAAATGTAGCGTGACTGCAGAAAGAGGAACTTCTATTTTAAGAAATGCCATACCTCTAATAATACAAGAGTGTGTTGATCTCTTTTTTTAAACCTCTATTCTCTCAAGGCTTTGCTGAGCGTGCTTGCTATTTTTAAACTGCACATTTACGCACTTTCCTATCAGTTTAACACTTTTCCCATGAGCGACAGAGAGAGAGAGTCACCTCAGTTTTGCCTGTTTTGCCAGTGTAGCCCGTCGACCCTGTCAAGAGTGAGGGGCTTGAGAATGAGAAACAGGTGTGTGTGAAATGTGTGGATCACTCCTTTATCTCTCTTTCACTCTCTCCCCCCCCTCTCCTGACCTCTTTGAGCTGGTGAGCTGTGTTTTATGACAAGGGGGGGGCAGAGAAAACACAGAAGAAGAGAGGATGGTCGCTGCGAACGAGCAGCACGTAGCTGCAAAGTCTGCTGATTATTCTTAGATTTTATTCAAGTATTGAGGACATCAGCATTTTGTAACTTCATCATGTATTGCCCACAGCTATATGACAAATAATTAGCAGAGGACCACAAATGAAAGAATTACATTAAAATAAGTAAAGTGAATGTAAAGCTTTCCCAGCTTCATGGTTCACACATAAGGAACATCTTCTGGTATTATTTTATTCTAACTGCATCACAGATGACAGTTAATAACATAAAAGGGGATAAAGCTGCTCAGATCATGTGCTAATTGTGAGGCTATTAAAAGCTAAAAGTCCGCTAAGATGTGTAAAGTGCACTGTTAAGGTTCCTGACTCAACAACTGGAGAACAATCCTGATAAAAGCACAATCAATCAATCAATCAACTAAATGCTGGATTGACATGAGTGAACAAGTAGGATAGTATAACCAATCAGCACGAGGGAAGCTATTTTCAAACAGCTTAGTGGGTAACTAACGATTTAGTCATTCATTCTAAAATAAAATAAATTTTAGTTATACTTTGGTTTATGACGAAACATCCGTAAAAGTTGCACTTTGTCTTTGGGTGGCGATTAACAATTATGTTCCCATGTTAATACACCAAGCTAATATATGGTGAACAATATAAACATATTACCTGATAACCGTTAGCATGTTAACATTAGCATGCTTACATTAGCATTTAGCTCAGTTCAGCCTCACAAAGCAGCTAGAATTTGGTCGTAGACTCTTAGTCGTGAACAGGTTTTAGTGGAAGTAAACTTTTTGGTAGTCTACCCCCACCCCACACTTTATAAAGACTTTATAAGTTAACAAGTTGTTAATAAACAACTTTGCTTCAGGTTTTCTCCAGTTATTTCCAGAAAATAAGTGGTAGAACCTTGACAACAACAGTACAGGCTACAAGATTAGTGCAAAAACAAATGTAAAACACAAGTAGGGCTACTAATCTAAAAGAAAAAAATAATTCTTATGAATTAAATGATATAAAACTCATGGATTTGTCCTTCCTGCCCATTAATTAATAACTTATTAAAGGCAGGGTTGGTAATTTTGAGAAATGAAGCACGAGAATGCTAGATTAAATAAATGATCCAACCGCAAAAAAACAGCCCAGTGTTGCCATCTCTTTTCCAATGAAAGCAGCACCAGCTCCAAAACGTGCTAAATGTAGCAAGAAATTCGTCAAGACGGCAACACTGACAACCCGTCCTTTTAGGCTCAACTTTAAAGCCCCTCCCCAGAAATTACCATTATGACCGTAAACATATCATAATGTACGTGAACAACCAACATGGCTGTTAGCTTGTGGAACATTCGGGCCGAATGAAATGCTGTGAGAATTTTAACAAGAATATCAAAAAAAAAAATTTGAAGAAGATTACCAACCCCAGCTTTAAGTAGGACTCTAAAAAATATGCTCTTTTAGAAATAACTACTGCCTCAGCTACTTCCATCACATAATTCAAGATAAGATACAAGTTGACTTGATTAAACTTCCACCAATACTACTGACACTAGAATAATGTTTATGAAGCCAAATGACTTATTGTGATGGCACATTTGACACTGGAGTCTCCAGTCCTGCCCCCCCCCCCCCCCACTCCACTCAGCTCCCTGCATGCTCCCTGCACAGGAGTCAGTTTACACGCAACAGCCTCATACCTGCCCCCCCCCCCCCCCCCCCCCCCGCTGTAGGGACTCCCTCTTTATCGGCTGCTGCCGTGCAGCGGTCTATCAGTGTGCCAACAGTCCCCGCAGAGCGCAGAGCTGAGCGCGCTGAAGCTCCGTCTGTCACAGAAGAGCGAGGATCTCCGCCACCTTTACGGGATCCGAAGGAGTGGATAAACTGAGCAGACAAGGTGAGCGAGGAGCTGGCTCTCGTTTTTCCGTTATAAGCGGACGTGTGAGTCGAGACATGCATTTTGGGAAGTTTTCCGGGTATCGATCAGGGTGGATTCGGGTAGGAATTGATTCATCGGATCTGTGGTCGCTGTGATTCTGCTCTCATAATGTGGCAGCACTGTTTTACACTTTTGCACGAGCGAAAGATTGGCACGGATTGCTCGCGCATTGAATGAACCATATGCGAAGTGAACAGCTGAAACGCTAAATAAAATGACATCATAATGCTGTGGCATTGAGTGTGGCACTCACTGGGGATAACTAGACTTTATTATAGTCTGCTTGGCTTAACATACCTATATTACTCTGAATTAATACAAGTTAAATCCTAAAGTGGATACAGCTCTCCCCCTAAGACATAGTCCACGTGTCTGCCCTTTCAAAGTTTACAGGTTTACTTACAGTTTGTCTTCTTAAGAGTCACGCCTGAGATCTTTATGGTGTGTTTATGGCCGATGCCCTATAAGGCAAATTCTGCTTGGCAGCATGTCTGTGATGGATGTCAGACTTTCTTTGTAGCTGGATGATCCATAAACAATACTCCAGGTTTATGGATGGATTTTTTTTTTTTTTTGTGAGAAGTTGACAAATGCAGCAATTTATCATCTGCCATGTAAAGTTATATGTGGGCTCCCTGGTTTAACTCAGCCTTGAAGTCCAGCAGCAGTAATAGCAGCGTGGTATGGAGAGGCTGGTTAAAGCAGATAACCTGGGGCAGCAGGTTTATCCCATCTTAAGTCTGCTCCACACAAAATATTTACATCTGGATGAAATCAGGGGAACGGCGAGGCTCTGGCTTCCAGTCGACTAATCAGAGAAGAGAGGTTTCGTAGTGCTGAAATTAAATTAAGCATTTTCCTACCAATCAGTTCGTTTGTGACATATGCATGTCTCGTTTTGCAGCCGGTCGTACGAATGAAAACATTATAAAGCCTCATAAGACGGTGTTACCTGAGAGCTTTCAAAAGAACAAAAGTAAGTTGGGGACCTGAGGGGCCATTATGCAACTCTCAAAACCGAAAAGACTGTGAAGACTTCCTCCTCCAAGGAGACAATCGCGTGCCCTCGGGGTCAACTCCACCTTGACCCGCCTCTACCCCTCCCACCCCCCCCACCCCCACCCTCTAACTCTCCGCTGATGTGTTTCATGCAGTGGTTTGATCGGTGTGGGGGTGAGGAGCGTAAACAACTTGGAGCTAGACTAAACAGACCACACATGTCCTGTAAACACATTCACCCTGAGATTCGTAGGTGAGCACGCTTTGGTTTGGCCCGTGCGCAGGTTTAATTCATGCTTTTTGATGCAGATCATGGACATGATGGTGCGGTTATGAAGCCTTATTGTTACTTTCCAGAGGGGGGGGGGGGGGGGGGGGGGGTCCTACTTCAACTAACTGATAAAACAGCTCAGACTTCCATCTTTTGAGCACTTTAAGGAGTCCATGTTGACTGAAGAGATAAACTTATATAAGATTACTGTCTTGCAGTTTTGGGTGTGATCACCCTCAAGGCACTTGTTATGCATGACAAGTGCGTATAATGAATTTACTAGAAGCTAGATTCAGGCCCATTATCTCTCGCTACCGTTCCATGATTCAACTTTTGTTTTTCTTGACAGTTTAAACCCACCAATCTGACTTGGTTTGCATCCCTGCCCGAGAGCTACAATGAGTCACAGATCATAAACGCCTACATCCAACACGTTGCACGTGTTTGAACGCAGGAAACAAACATCTCTCCGACTGAATTCCTATACCTGCAAAATTACTGTCTGGGGCCTATATCGTAAACAGTCCCTTCTTTTTTCCTCCCGCGATTCATGTGGCAGTGCGCTAATTTTCCAGCTGTAATACGGCCTCGTCTGTGTTTGATGCTGATCCCAGCGGAGCGGACGAGAATACTTCCTGCCGTTACAGAGCAGAGGGCCCGGGGGCGCAGAGCTGATCGCTGCAGTCTCCGTCTGCGGCGTTGACAGGAAGCCTGACATCATTAACGTGACTAAATGAAATGTAATTTAGGTCTTTTCCCGTCCCGCTCGGCTCACAGCAGCAGTGGTGATATGGATGAGGATGGTGTTGGTACTCATCTCTAAACCATACTCATGAATGTTCACACGCTCAATACACCGTATAGGCGTCCGAACAGAAGCCAAGGAGCCACCACGACACTGACGTCCGCATGATCTAGCACAGGTCAAAGACGGGAATATCTTATGGGACATAATAGCACACAAGGATTCCACTTAGACTTTCATTTTCCAATTTTCTCCCCTGAAAACAACAATGTTTTTTCGAGTCTCTACGAGTGTATAATCTGATCGGTTGGGGCCACATCAGTGCTGGCTGCGGAGGGCGAGCGGAAGCTGCGAGATATTTCATGGTTTTAGCTCACAATGGGCCACTCATGTGTTTCTTATCACTCACAGTCCAGCTGTACCACAGTCACATTCAAGGCACGGTTTCGTTTTCCTGCGGAGCGCAGCCCTGAAAACGTCACATTTTAAGAATGATGTCAAACATTTTGTTCCGTTTAATCCCCGTTTTGTTGCATGGTTAGATGAAAAGTTCCCCAAGTTATGGCGGGAGGCTCGAGTTTCTAATTAGAGAAGAAAACGTACCCTGTTAATGACATCATCTTCCCCCTGGCACTGCATTAGTGTGTGTGTGTGTGTGTCGCTGAACAGCAGCTGGTTTTAGAAATTTGAGGTTCACAACAGTGTGAGACTTCAAACGCTCTCTCACACACACACACACACACACACACACAAGCCACCAGGCTTATAATTTAGCTTTATTGCTCCTTGTTTGGGCCATTGAGTCTGTCTCTGGGAACCTCCTCGCTGACAGTTTTCAGGAGGAACTGTTTAAAAAAGAGGAAGAACTTGTCAAAAATAGTCACAGTTCTCAGTTACATCCAGCAGCAAAACAACTTATTCAGGCAGGTACCCCGTGATAAAGTGATACCCACTCTTATAAAGGATTGCTGGCTGAGAAGGTAAAAACCCACCATCTGCTGTACGTACCAAGCTAGTATTTCTCCTGTTTTGTAAACAACCGAGTGTGAAATCATGTTCATTGAAGTGATAATTTGATGAGCAGGGACATATTTATCAAAATAGATGTAGCTTTTTGGCATGAAACCTCTACTTGTTGGCTTATCTCTTGAAAGATTTATGATGCTGCGCTCTCGAGAAAGGTCTTTGAATACGCTTTAGCGTGCCGGCAGAAATTAAGACTTGCACCAAATGTTTGCATCCAACTCTGGAGCTGATTTGATCATTACCATAATAAGTTTTGTCATTCTCTGCGGGCCTGAAGTCTGCTCTTACATCACTCGCATCTCCATGGGGCTCATAACTCAATCTATAATTCATTGTGGGCAACGAAATCATGAGACATGATCTGACAGATCTCCATCTCCTGACAGTCCCCTGTGTGTGGGTGACAGCTGTGAGAGCAGCCCTTCTCTCCGCCGCTCTCACATCCCCGTAATTGTTCACAGTCCGACCGGCGCCTCTGTCGCTCTGCCACATCCCATCACACTCAACCGTGCCGCGCTGCATGTCCGCTCAACCGCGAGGAACATGACACAGGCCCGGACAGTCGCTCTCCGACACGGGAGCGGGATCGTCGACGCGGCCCCGCAAAACTCTTCCGGCTCCTCCAGATGTTTTCTGATTCTGACAGGAGGCGAGGGAGGCGAGGAGGAGGAGGAGGAGAAGGCACGAACGGCGGGGGTCTCCTTTCCGTGGCACTCGGGGGGCTGTTTGCCGAGAAGCAGGTCGCTCGATCGGTAATGAGAGAGGACAGCTGGCAGGTTCAGGGGAGGTTAACAGCTAAGCGTAGATGGCAGCGAGGAAAAAGCTCGGTCGAGGGTCTTTGTGTGGGTGATTTTCTGTTATTCTTTTCTTGTAGTCGGAAAGTTGTTATGCTTGTTTGAGGGTTTGTTTTGGAAAGGTTGCAAGAGATTAATGTTGGATGTACTAACTGAATCAGCTTTTTAAGAGTGATGGGGCATAACCATAAACTATTTTGGCCAATGTTTTTGTTATTTTACACAAGAGATTTCTGCACGTGTCCTTGCTTTTCTCACTGGCAGAAAGAGGACAGACTCACTTATTTACGTTTCTGCACCAATCAGGTTTCAGGAACAGTTGAATCAAAGTGAGAGTTGTGGGGTTGTTTGCTATGATTTTAGCACTGTCAAATCAAACCTACACATTCCTGATGAGTTTTTTGACTGTTCAATTTTGAGAGTTAATTATTTAGTCAGTGATATCTGCTGTTCTAGATAAATACTGAAGCTTTGCAACCAAGTTTTCAGGGCCTTTTTAATTAACTTTAAAGCGAGCTAGCAAAAAAAATTGAAAAACACTTTTAATTAAATGTTGTGCCTCAAAAAAACAGGATTGGATGATGTTTATCCAATAAGCAGTATATGAATAACACGTGTCAGTGAATCATTATTTCAACTGGAGTTGTACTAAATGAACCTGATCAAACTGTTCAGCTGTGCGGAAAGCAAATTGATACTGGCACATTTTAAGTGGTGGAGAGTGGTGTGTGTGGGGGTGGGGGTGGGGGGGGGGGGGGGTTGACACTACAGTCACAGACGACCTAGTATTTGGGGACACAGCACAGCTGGAGCAGCTTTAAGCTCTAACCAACCCCAAACAAGCGCTGGCACGGGTCCTCACAAGTCGGCGCTAACCTTTTACTGCTAACATCAGCAACATGTGTTTGGAGTAATTCTGCAAATGGTGTGTGAATGTCCTTTTGACAACCTGGTGTGTCTGCGTGAAAAGAGGGTGGGGTTACACAGATGTTACGCTCATTTTCCTTCTTTTTGTTCGCTGTGGGAGTTCTTCATTGAGTACTGAGCATCACCAAAATCACCTCTCTGGTGTTTCGTTCAACGTCCTCAATCTTAAACCAAAACCTAGAAGTAGTGGATCCCACCCTGGATATGTTCATCCATCACAGTGTTGTGAGGCTTTTTGTTGGGACAAGGTTTCACTGCAGGTACACAGGTGTATGATTTAACACCACTTACCATGTTTTGACATTTTAGTTGCTCTTTGCGGGTTTAACGGCCGCCATCCACTGAAGCGTCTTCTATCACTTTGTGGAAGCAGACGTATATGCCTGGCAGAGTGAAAAATGTGCCGACTTGGTGAAATAAAACATCTGGCAGCTGGCCAGACAGTGCTGTCTTTCAGAGCATTCTCCCCAGCTGAGAGCTTAATGAGGGTGCACAGTGTGGGAGCAGGCCTTCATAATTTAAGACCCTGGGAGATTGAGGGATGTGCCCAGAATTCTGTCTATGCACCGCGCTGTAAAAACAGCCTCAGGACAGGCTTTTTTAGGGGAGATCTGTGTTACCCTGAGTTGCAAAGTGCATTCCCAGTCCAGGGCTGTGCTGCACACACACACACACACACACACACACACACACACACACACACACACAGTAGGCTGCTTCTGGTCACATAAGCCAGGCTGGCATGTGAAGGGAGCAACAGCGGTGGTCATAATTTACAAAACAACGCTGTCCAGAGCTGTGGGACGTTTACTTGATGTAGCCCAGATCTGGACACTTGGTATTCAAACTCTCTCTTACTGTCTTCTCCCACACAAACATCCATATGACACACTGCACACTTTGGCTGGCCTCGACCCAAGATTTAGACAAATCAGGTCATCGAGTTAGATGAAAAACTCAAATAGTTGCACTAGTATTATCTTCTGTTATCTTCTTCTTTGTCTACAGTGATTATAGTAGTACCATAGTAAGCTGTATGATTTTTTTTGCATCATTTTTTGTGTGTGGGTAGTCAGGCAGGCTCAATCAGAAGAGACACTAATGTGCATTCAATATGAGCACCTGAAACCTTTTTGACGAATTCTCTGATTGAGTGGCTTTCTTTGAAATAAATGAGCTGCTATTTTAGGACACATTTTTTGATTGTTTAATTGATCCATGCCCCACAGATGAGTGTAGAGACAGTTGTCCTTATTAAAGACAAATACAATTAATCCATTGTCTTTCTGGATCCTTGGCTTTAATAATAATATATTTTCTGTACAGTTCTTATACGAGGATCCAGGTTGACGTCATCTCCTTCTGAGTGCACAAGTTCAACCGACAATAGTTCACTCATCAGAAGTGAGGTATTGCAGCTGGGCTTAACATTCCTGGACGGGGAGGCAGGTTCACGTGTCTCTGTGTGGATTATAAGGTTTCCTAGCACAGTGCACCTGGTGTCGAGATCATCTGAGAGACTTTTGGGTCACTTATGTCAAAATTGGGGCTGGAATTGGAATTGCATTCTAATGATAGTTTAGTCTCTCGTTATTCTCGTCATTTGAAACTGAATTTAAGGTAAATCTTCCAGTCAAATGTTGGGCTGACTTTCAAAGGCAAAGCTTGAGTACAGTTATATTTGCTTGAAAAACTGTAGCTGAAAAAGTAAACACTCAGTGACTCATAAAACTTTATAGGTCAGAGCTGTTTAATTATCAACAGCACCGGCACTCTTAGCAGAGAGGAAAAGGGAACTTACACAGTCTGTTGATAAAAGTAAGAATACGTGTGAACACGTTATCTCAGCAGACGTTATCTGTGTTAGCACTGCATGGGTGTAACAGTTCCTGTAAAGGCCAGACTTACAGTATAACGTCTCTTACAGGTCGTCACGCGTTAAAGCATTGAAATCTCATTGTTTTAATTATTACCTCAGATAAGTGGAATATAGTCACTAGCAAGTGTTTTCGTTATCGATTATTAGCCGACATGCCAGTTGGCTAATAATTATCTGATTTACAAGCTAATTATCTGTTTAAAATTATGTTTTCTAAGTTATTTGAGTAGAATGTGAATTATACCTATACTTTTTTAAAATTTAGTTTCAACACAGAGGCCAAAATGATAATTTCCTTAACGAGTTCCGGCTAAATTTACCAACAAGCTAATAAGCTTATTAGCTAGTAATTAGCCAGCTTAGCCAATTGGCGTGACTTACTTAGTTTACTGGCTAATTAGCTGTTAAATTGAAAGGTTTTTGGTTATCGCGAGCAACTTGCTTTCGCTGACTTCTGTGTTTTCACTTTTGACCGTCACCTTTAATATTGACATGGACTCATGCATGCACCCAGCATGGCACGTGTCTTATCACTGTCATCTTAAAGTCTGCCCAGGCCTCTTTGTTTTGTTCCTCCAGAGCTCAGCTGTCTCTGCGATGATTTGCTTTGAATGACAAAAGAGCTGCAGCAGTGAGTTAAGACCCCATCTTGTCACATTTTACTGTTTGAGAGGAGGCCTATTCAGGTCGGAGGTCCCTTAAGTCGTCCCAGGTGGCCTAGCCATCCCCAAGGTAGCCTCTAACCGTAGATCAAGCGGTTAACGGCGCTCACGGCCTCACAATGGTGACAGGATTTACAACTGGCTACCAGGCTTTGTCTTTGAGGGGACAGTGTCTGTCCCGTGGCTCCATCTCTTACATTTTACTGCCACCATGTTGTTATTTGTCCCTTTCCCTCCCTGACTAATGAGGCAGAGCAACCAGGTCAAGACTTATCTGTAGACCTACAGGAGGACTATTGTTGTTGGGCCATTAATAATGCAAAGGAAGACCGGTATGGATAATAGAAGAAGACACCTCCTTTTCTTTGTCCTGCCCCATCACAGACTTCTTGAGGTTTGTAGTGTTGGTTAATGACCCAACCGGACAGACTCATGAGTCGTGGCTCATTACTGGCCCAGGCAGGCGCTTTATATTCACACTGCAGAGAATCGATGTGCACAGATGCTTCATCATGACATGAAGAGCTTTGGTTAACGTTTGAACATTTCAGTCCCTTAGTGATGATCGTTAGTCTGTGTCATCCTGAAGAGTGCTGCCAGATGTTGGTACAAAGAAAGGGACAGAGAAGGAGAGTAAAGGCGTTAGAGATGGCCAGTTGGTTCCTTGGCGGCAGCAGATGTCTCTTATCTGTCCCAGGATTTATTTGACAGGTAAGTGTGCTGCATTCATTCCAAGGAGCTTCAAAGGTGGCCCATGTGAATTTATTAACCTCGTATCTCGTGTTTACCTCACCGAATGCATAATTCACACGCAAACTTCCTTTAACCTTCTAATCCGAGGCCAGATGGTTTTCTTTGGATACGCCCAGCGAGCCCGGATGAAGTTATTCTTCTCTGTGGGGTAAACAGCCACTTCCTGGATTTTTGTTGAGGTGTTTAGTTCTTTCTTTTTTTTCCTCCATCAAATATTTGTACGTGACAGTAAAATCGATAGCAAAACGTAAACATAACCCGCTTTGTGTTCTGAAGGGGTCAAATGAAAGTAGTCCAAACAATGCTGTTGATTAAAAGGAAAATTGACATGACAGGTCTCTGTCAGGGCAGCGGAGCATCTTGATGTGGCACGACACAAAACATCTGGTTCCTCTTTAGCTGCATGGGGGCGCCTGGCTAAGCCTCCCCTGCAGGCCGGGCCATCCGCTTCACAGGGAGGACACGGGGGAGGCGGGGAAGGAAGATAGAGGGCAGACAGACAGACAGAGAGGAGTTGTATTAAACAACAGAGAGATGGAAGGTGTAAGACAGCGGTTGCACTTTTAACGAGCTGGTTAATGTTTGGATTCCGTCGTTATCGTTTGCACTGACCGCACGTCCCATAAATCACTTTCAGAATGAGATTTGTTTCCTTGTATGTTCATCCACTTAGTCCCGGGGTCGACAACCTTTTCTATCCAAAGAGCCATTTTGCTCTATTTTCCACCAAATAAAATTCGTCTGGAGCCGCAAAAGCTATTTGATATCACAGCTTATAAAGTTGTATATATAGTTATATTATATATACAAAAACTATAGTTTGTTGTATTTATGAAAATATAGAACAAGAATAAAGACAATTATTGACGTTTTTTTGCAATTTTACCTGATATAACAATATCAAACTCTTATGAAGAGGAGAGTTTGCTGCAGCAGCTGAGAAATCGCTCTTTTTCGCTCATCTCCAGCGTGACACTTTTCAGCACTTGCTGTGTGTATGTTCTGGAAGCATTGAGGTAAGCCAGCATCGTTGGCAGTGAAAGCAAATGAAGACGTCCACGCAGAGTTAAACTCTCCATTTTCCTCCGTGACTTTTCTTTTTTTGGATATATCCATTGATAGTTTACAGAGGGCGGGTGTCTGAAAATCATGATTAGTCACCTGCAGGGAAAGACTCTTGACAGGGGTAGAGGATTTAACTGCCTGTGTGAATAATTAACATATAAGATTCTGTTCGTTCTTGCTTATAAATTATATTCTCTCTGAACACGTTTCTCTTTTTGGAGAACATCATGTGAGATAACTTCTTCGATTAGCGCAATTTCCCTGCTCTTCTTTCTATTTCCTCGTCTCAGCCCCGTGTGTGTGTGTGTGTGTGTAAACCTCGCTTGAGTCAGGAAACTTGTCAGAATTCCCATATTTGATTGGCTGAGCTGCATCACGTGATGCAATGCATTGGTCGGTGTGTTTCCTGCACCGCCTAACAAGTGCCGTAACGGCTGAATAAGAAGCGCCGGTTAAAGTTTAAACTCGGTGCCCAATATGTATAATTCCGAATTATCCATCGGTTTTTAGTTCCTGGGTCCGGATCCGGTGCGCCAGTTGGGGACCTCAGGGAGCCGCAACAGAGAGGCTAAAGAGCCGCAGGTTGCCGACCCCTGACTTAGACTAACATTAACTATCCTCTTGGTCATGTTGTAAAACCTGTGTATTGTGTAGCCATAAACTGGCCTAGAGCGACCTGTGATTAGGCTCACATAGAGCTGTGTAATACATATTTAGTTGCAATGGACCAGAGTGCTTACTGAATAGTTGAACAGCATCTGAAACCTTCTGCTCCCATGTATTTTGGGGTGGGGTGGGGGCTGTAACTTTCTGAGACTGACACTTGGAGAAGCTTGCCAATTCATGCAGAAATTTGCCCAACTTCTCTTTGTAGCGTTTAAATGTGTACATTTTGCTGAATTAACAGCTTTAGAAGGAAAAGAGAAGTCAACTGATGACGACATAGTGCCCACATCAGTTTTGTTTTGTAGCTAGCGATTTTTTTGTGTATGACAGAGGATGTTTCCTTTGGACTCTGGACGACTGGTTCCCAAACTCTTTGGTCTATGACCCTTCAGAGGCAAGCAATGTCTTCTTCTGGCCCCCGTCACGGGTTGCTTTAATACAATAGGAATTTCACTTATTTCAGAGTCCAGAAGAGGTAAAACTCTCCAGCATTTCTCAAGAAATAACTTCAGAAAATAAATGTTTTCCCTTCTTCTGACCTATTTTGTTTAGAAATCAGATATATCTTGCAACCCCTCGGATTACTGTTCCACATGAAAATTTTACTTAACTAACATCAATTCTTATAAATAAAACATCTTGTTTTGGCAAAAGCTTTTGAAGCTTGCACTTAGATGCAGGGAGCACACAGTAAATAGAGCAGGAGAGAGGCAGGAAGAGGGTGATGGAGTAGGGAGGAAAATAAGAGGGTAAGGAGGCCCTTTGGCATATACAGGAGATGTAGAGAGACGAAGAGTGGGAAGGAGAGCAGGAGAGTTCAGCGGGAATGAAAGACACAAGGCTAGATTGCATTATGAAGTAGAAGGTCGGTTGGGGAGGGGGGGGTGGAGGTTAATGACAACCTACAGTGAGAGGCAAAGGAGGTCACGCACCAAGAGAAAGATTTTCACAAACCTTGAGATCACAGCAGAAGGTGCTAATCTGGCTCTAATGGTGGCTATTGTTCTCCAGCTAATCCCACTTGAGTCACTGGTTCACTCCGTGTGTGTGTGTGTGTGGTCAAATGTACTACGCGCATTTCTTCTCCCTGATGTTCCATTTTTGTTTGAACATTTTATTGATTTTTTTTGTTGAAAAGACTGCAGAGTCGTCGTCTAATTTCTGGTTGAGACATTGTGTCCCAAACAGCTGTCTCAGATTTAGTCATATGATGTCCGCGATAGCACTCGGAGCAAGAGATAACCTCTGAAAGCGGCTGGTTTCCGTCAAGCTCGTAGTGTCAGATTCTATGAATGCACACTATCGTGAAGAGTAGAGCCGAGGAAAAAAACATTGGAAGCTGGAAAATATTGTTCTCTTTGTTGTGGATTTCAAGGTTATGAGCGTTTGGATTAGTTGCTGTGTTCATATCATTTTGCATGCTTTACCCCCATCCCCCTGCAATGGAAAGCCACCATCGGGATTAATGACTTTGTCTAGGCTCCTGTGGTGATAATCCCCCCTTTAATGCTTCAATAGCATTAACCTGCGCCCTTATCCATTTTAAACACAGATGGGGAACAGATTGTTCCGGAAGAAAGGTGTCTAATAAATACCCAAACCCCAGCAACAAACCGTAACCTCTCTTCCCACTTCCTCCTCATTTTCTACCCTTTTTACTTGTGTCATGCCCTTTCTTTTCCTTCCACACCTGTTGAGATTTTTCCCGGAACTCTACCCAAACAATGGTTGACTTTCCCGAGCTCTGACAGACCGACATCTGGAAAAAAAACAACTATGGCCGTTGCCCCCCCCCCTCTTCCTCAGTGAATTTATAGTGGCGTGCCATTTGACAGGCTCGAGCTCCTGTGTGAGGGGTGAGCAGACTGAACCAGGTAGAGTTACGTGAGTGTGAAATGTCACCGTCTAATGTATCAATAGTAGTTAAGCATTTAGTAGGAATAGACTATAGAGTACTAAACGTCAAGCTGAACCCTGGAGAAAAATGTACATTTTAGGAATCGCCTAGTGAAATAAATGTTTTTTTAATTGTAGCTATTTTGTAAGCCAAATAAAAGAAATAAAAGAGCACTCTTCTAATGTGGAACATTATTTTGATCAATATATTTCATAAATGAATGTCCATCAACAAACTGCTGGTAATTTGCTGATTTTGCAGGTTTGATTTTGGTGACTTTGGTTTCTAACTTTATCCTCAGCTTCGTAGCTCATGACCTTAGTTGCATGTCACACTATTATTTTTACTATCTAATCACAAATGCTTTATAAATACAAGATGGAAAACCGAGGGTTAAGTGTTTACCACTATCAGCTGAGTCATATGGTTTGCCTTAAATGATGAGACATATATCCCTTTTCCTGCCAAAGAAGGTTGTTCATTGTTTTCCCCCATGTGAAGGAAAAGTTAAAATAGCATTTGATAACACTTGAGGCAGACCTGACCGAACAATAAGCACAACAGCCTCCTGTCGTCTAGCACAGAAACACAGAGCACGTATCTCTCCAGATGGACTCTTTATACATTTTGAAGGGAAGTGAATGAAAAACAGGCTCCACTTGTGCCTCTGGGTGTATCTATACATAACAGCTTCAAGTTTAAGAGGCAAGTTCTTTATCTTCCTGTTTTGCAAGCGGCAAGCTTCTTTTTTTGTCGACATGAAAAAGGTACAGGATGAAAGAATGCGTATGGCCCTCTTTCATTTTCAGGGAAGCCTCTTATTGCCTCGTGCTGACACACACACACACACACACACACACACACACACACACACATACACACACAGCTTGTAGGCTCAGGTGCAAAACTAGAGCAGATTCACAAATATACCCATGACCACATGCACATACATGCACACATACATAGACACACGATCATTTAGCTTGGTTGTTTTCATGCTATAAATACTCCTCGGGTGCAGCCTTTCCCATTATAGAGACGTGCAGCCTCCTTCCCCCCCTCCCGAATACTCACATAGTACGAAAACTTAAAAGATATGAAACGTCTTTCTTCACAGAACACATCATCAACGCAAAATGAGGCAGCCCGTTTCACCGAGTCATGCCTTATCTGTGTTCGGTTTAAAGCGTCGTGTAACTTTTTTGAGTGTCTTGTTGATTTGAAGAACAAGCTGTTTGACTGTGACAAGAGTTATTGCTTCAGAAGTGTAATGGTTTAATTAAAACTGTTTAAATGAGAACAACCTCAGTCTCCATTTCAGTTGAGATGTTTGTTTAAAATTTTAAAGCTGTCATTGTTATTTTGCTTAAGTCACATGTCCTGGTGTGTTCATGTCGTGGCAGTGACAGACAGCAAAACTGGTGCTTGTAGCAGTGCTTTGATATGGGGGGAAAAAATATAAATATATAACATTGATTTTGATGTCAAAATAAAATCCGCCAGTTTTTCTCAGTGATCCGAATTACAGGATGTTGTACTTGCTGCCATTTGTCTTGGCCTAATCTGCCCATGAAAGAAAATAACAATGCAGTATTTCCTGAGCAGAAAACAGGCACATCATGTGGATGGACATCAGACATTGTTGCATCCATTCATCTTTCATCCCACACTTACAGGATGTTGCAAGAACGTCTGGACAACAGACAAAACTGCAGGAGGACAGACACAAACCAGACAAAAGTTAAAGAAATACATGCATAGGAAACATTACCCACATGTGCTTGTTAATTCATATATGGGATATCTATGTTCACATTTAAGGAATTGCTGATATTATGTTCGGTCACAAAGGAAAAACACATTTTGTCTCACTTCTAAAATGTTTCTGGTTCAGCTGCAACATGTCAATGTAGCCTGTAGTTGAACCCTTAAATATGTACTCATTGACTAGTGTTAAATTCTAATAGTAGTGTGCTTAGAGTATTTAATATGTAAGGTCATCAAATGCTTACACATGTCAGCTCTGTATTGCAGTCTGCTCCAGACAAGTAACTCCCTCCAGCTTTAAATAAGCAGAATCTGAGCTGAGCTATAGGGACCACCGTCCTTCCTGCCATCTGGTTTTTGTGGCTTTGCCCTGGAGAATAACACTTCCAACTAAAACCCACTCTTTCTCTATCTGTGTCTCCCAGGGGTCCCCGCAGGTGAGGTGAGGACAAGGACGAGATCTGCATCTGCCCCATCTGTCCATCAGCGAACCAAGTGCCTCGGTGCCGGCCACCCTCAGGTCACCTCAACCACGACGGGCGGCAAACAATAAAAGTCTTGACCCGGCGTCCCTCAGACAACCTGCACAAAGCAAATATTTAAGGCCATTATATCTAATTTCTCCAGGCAGCCGTCACTGAAAAGATCAACAGTGAAGGGTGTTGTTGGGAGAGAGAAGGAGAGAAGAAGAAAAAGTGGGGGAGGAAAAAGTAACTCTTTCAAAGTGCACCCTGCCTGCTATTTCTGCTGCGGTGTGGGCAGGGAGCGTCTCATTTGGGAGGGCTCTTGGCTGACAAAAAAAGGACTTCCCTGTGCCCTGCCTGACTATCCAAATGCCTGTGTAAATACTGGATAGAGATATCAATTTGTCTGGGCTCTGAAATTGCCCAGAAAAGAGACTGCAAGCTATCTATAGAAAAGGTTACAACAAACTTGGACTCTGTGGTCTCCTGAATTGCTACGTATCTAATACTCCTCAAAGAAGATTCAAGAGCTGTTTGAACAGGAAAGAGAGCAGGTTTCGTCCCTCAGAAACTTTTGCAAACTGCCAACAACTGCTCTCTGGGGGACACCAGAGGCTGTCGGTCATTTGAGGGCTGCAGTTTTGATGTCTTTCCCAGCTCAGTAAATCAACATGAAGCCCCTAACGCCAGCTGGATCCCCCTCTCCTCTGAGGCTCCTCAACAAGGGTCCAGACTACCTGCGCAGGCAGATAGACGGTGGAGGCCACGGCCGCTCCATCAGCGCTGTGGAGAGGCTTGAGGCGGACAAAGCCAAATATGTTAAGAGCCAGCAAGTGATCAACACCAAACAGGAGCCTGTGCTGGTGCCATGTGCTACCCCTCCACCGCAGCCACGGCGAGCTATATCCATCCCCGGGAGTCTGACGCCTCGTTTTACCCCGCGGCTTTCATCCAACACCCCCTTCTCTACACTCTCTGGCTCGTTCACCTCAAGAGATGAGAATGAAAATGATGACTCCAGGAAGGAGAACAGACAGACCTCTGTGGACGTTGAGGCGCATAACAGGAGCAATGTGAACAATGTACTGCCTCCCAACCCCAGGACTCCTGGCATCAACTCCTTGGTAGCGCCGCACAGCGCCCCTGTACTCAGGAGAAGCACAGGCAAACGCATGTTGAGGCCGGACTCCCTCGTCATCTACAGACAGAAGAAAGAGTGCAAGAGTCCCAACGGTGCAGCGGTGGGGGACAACAATAACACGGAAGTGAGGGGCTACAGTTTTGTCCGCCGCCTCTTCCAGGGCTCCATGAGGGAGAAGGGAAGCGGAAGTGAAGGCAGAATCCAGAAGATGGTGATCGGTGAAGAGAAAGCGCCTTCACGGGATGGAGACTCCCGCATGTCTTGGACCAATGAGAAAGACACTACGAATGGAGGACCAGGAAGCAGAAGGTCCAGTAAAACTGATCCAGAACGCAGCCCAGGGTCTATCCCCAGCCCTGGGTTTAGCTCTACGCTTGAACGGACTAAGAACGGATTTACAAATGGTACCGGTGATGGTATCACCAATGGCAGCCACTCAAATAACCACGATGATGAGAATGACCCGTGGAAGCGGGCGTCACCCCCACCAGCACCCAGAAGACAGTTTGGGGAGTTGCGGCGCTCGAAGTCAGACCTGCATCTGCGCTGCTCAGTAGCGTTGTCGGAGCAGGAGCATTTCTTTGACTTCTGCGGTCTGGACGTGGACATGGTAGAGCGTCTGGGTCGAACAAATTTCCTCTCGGGTGCCAGCTCCATAGACACACTCTCATTGGCCCTCCGCAGTGTCGCCGGTGACGGCTGCTCGGAGCCCAGCGAGTTCTCCCAGCACTCAGGAGACGGGCTGTTTCAGGAGGAGCTGGCCGATCAGCCTCCCACTGGCGTCTCGATCATTGAGAGGAACGCTCGCGTCATCAAGTGGCTTTACGGGTGTAAGAACGCTGCTCGAGAGGGACCCAAAGAGTCAACTGTTTAATCTAAGGACAAAGAAACCATGTGCCGTGGAGTGCAGAAGGAAGAATTTTGTTTCTATTTTTGGAGCAGCAATGCAAGTCAAAGCAGCAAAATATGATTTTTCTTTAAATTTGAAACAAATTTCTCTGACAACTTAGGGTTTGTTTCAGACGCCTATCACTGCACGTAGGGTTAGCACTCCATGGCACATGATGACCTTTTGTCGCTTGCTCTCCCCAACTCCAAAGAGACTGTTTCTTCAAATGAGAGGACAACAACTGCTTCTAGTTATCTCCTGTTCAAATTGATATATTGTATTTATAGATCTATTGTGTGGGTGTATAGACAGACCTTACTGATGAATGGAACCATTTCCCCCAGGATAATGTTTTATTATGTGTGCATGTGTGTGTGTGACTGTGTGTTGAGTAGACGTTGTTGTCCACTCCATTTCTGAAATCAGTCCCTGTGACCCTCTACAAGGCACATAAGTGTATGTTCGTCATGACACAGTGGGCACAGTTAGTGCGCTTGACACCAACACTTTCCCTTAATGACTAAATTAAAATGGAAAACCACTAAGCTATGTTATTTTTTTCTAAACTGGAAAACTGTTGTGTGAGTGTGAAGTGAACCATGAGTACCTCATCAGGATCTGTCCCAGTTTAGTTTGTGTGTTGCCTTTTTTTTCTTTTTTTACTCCTTAAACGCAGGCGTTGGAACAAACATGCGAGGCACCCCTGTGGGGTTGTTAATGCACTGAACTGGACAGAGAGAGAGGAAATGAAAGATAGACATATGGCTTGAACTCTTTACGGGAGCTTCATCTCATATAACGTTAATTAAACACTGAGCTGGATTCAAAGGAGCTTCTGCTTCGTGGAAGACAAGGGGCCATGTGTGGCCAGTCATTTTGATCTCATTTTCTAAACCCCAAGGAGGGTTCACACAGTATATACACTGTCCAATAATCACTTGTGACACAGTCATTGATTACCACAGCTAATGCTTCATGCCTGTTCAGTGCTCATAGCTGTGTAAGCTATATGGTTGCAAGCTCAGCAACAGAGAAAGATTCCTGTCAGAGAAAAAACAGACATTTACAAGCAAATACGAGCACAGCGAGGACTTAAAAGTCACAAAAGAAGTTACAACAATTATATATTCACCTCCAAAAATAAGAGAGCTCAAGTTGTCAAACCCTTTGCAGCGAAATGTTTTTAGGATGTCACTTTTACCATCTGTCAGTTTGCAGACGTTGAACTTTCCCAGCTGACTCAGTCAGCCGTTCCCCATCAAAACAAGCAAGGGGAGGCTGAAGCCTCCTTTCTCTGATAACCACGGATCCTACCTCACTTCATCCATCCTTCAGTGATTCTCACTTTATCTCCATGAAAGGATGCCACTGAAATATGAACTGGGGGTCTGCCGAGGTATGCGGAGGTTAGACTGAGAGGCGTTCCGGGGTGAGAACTACTGAACTCAAGGGCACGATTTATTTCTACATGTGATAAATTAACACAATTACAGTACTTGCAGCTTTGATATGATATCTTTTCTGTATTCGTCAGCATGGCACACTCCTGAAATCCCTTCAAATGTTTTTGTTTTTAATATCTCCCTGTTGAAAACCATTTGGTTGCATGTTTACAAAGTGGCTCCGTGAAATTCTGAATCTCTTTTTTTTATTTGATATATATATATATATATATATATATATATATATATATATATGAGAGATTTAGTTTTTATTCCAAAGAGGTTTGTGTATGATGTACACAGCAAATAAACACAAAGAATGAAATATGTGTGTGAAGGTGATTTCTTTGTGGTCTTTCTTGTGTTTTTGGGTGATTAAAAAAAAAGGAAAAATCTGTATTAATAAACCAATTACTGTGTACCAATTAGTCAAAATAAGTGTCCCTGCATAAATGATACTTAAGAAATCCTGTGAATATTTAAGAAATAATGAATTCATATTACAAGCAGTCAATATAAAAAAACATGAAGAAAAAGCTGTGGCTGTTGTTCTTTAATCTTCTTAGAGGGTAATGGTTGACTGAGTCAGTGTTGTGACGCTGTCTCATCCTTGACTCTCTGTGGCCTCCCTCCACCACATCACGTCTCATTCTTCACATTATCTCAAGTGGCTACGCGCTAATCCTTTTAGCATTCCCTGCATGGTATGCTCTTGAGTGAGTTGCAACAGGTTGTGTTTATAGACAAGAAGGCCTCTGTGTGGCCTGATGCTATGTCTACGCCGTCCGAGAGCCGACCTCCACCCTGCCTGTAGACTCTTCCTGACACTCTGCCTTTGTCTCTTCTCTCCTTCTTAGACCTGCTGACTCAGCTTTTGTTTCTGCACGCACCAGTTCACAATGTATTCAAGTCTCAAGGGGAAGGAAATCTAGAGGTTTTTTTTTGTTTTTTTTATGTGCACAGGTCTCCCCTGTCACGAGCTTTAATGCTGAAGTGAAAATATCAGATGACATTTTTTGGAGTTGGTCCATTTATTGTCATTTTGGGAACTATGCGTGATCACTCTCGTGTCGACGGTTCAATTAGAAGATCGATGCCATTCTCACATCTGTCCATCAAGTTTTGAGCTAGAGCCATAGGCTATTAGCTTAGCTTAGCTTAGCATGAAGACTGGAAGCAGGGAAAACAGCGAACCTACCAGTGATGCCTCTGTTCACCAAGAAATAGTTACAGCACACAATTCCCCATAAAAAAACACAACTTGTCATATTTAGATTTCTGTTTGTGTACAGATGAATCAAACAAGCTATATTTCGTTAATTAGTGAGTTTTAGAGGTGCTGAAAGGCAGATTTCTATACTTTGGAGAGCCAGGCTAGCTATTTCCAGTACTGCTGCTAAGCTAGGCTAATCGCTGACTCTAGCTTTATTCTTAAAATGCTTTATAGCTGAGAGACAAGATTGATACCACTCTCGTGTATGACAGATAACTACAGCCATCAGCCGGTTAGCTGAAAACAAAACACTGGATGAAGGTTTCAAAACCCACAGCACCTTTAAAGGGCACTAAGTAACACGTTATATCTGGTTTGCCAAAGTGTCTCCAAGTGTAAAAATGGCGATTTGACTTTTACTGCCATGGAGGCAACCAATGAAAAGTTCTGGAAATTGTAGGCTGCTGGTCCCAGCCAAGAAATTGTCCGGCACATAACTCTTATTGTCATTTTTGTAGAGATGACCTTACAGGTGCCTTTAGTCCAGCTTGGTATTTACCGTTGGTATCAATCCTCTCAGCTGTGATAAAGAAAGCAAACAAGCAAACTTCCCATTATGTCAAAACTGTTACTTTAAGCTATCATAATGAGCTTTATTATTACATGAAGGTATTGCATAATGTGAAATACAAAAGGTCTCCACATCACAATAAAATCACCTTGTGTGCTGTCCGGCTGGAAGTTGATTCATTATTCACTGTCCATGGAGCAGTTACAAGGTTTGTCAGAAGATGACGTTTCAGCTTTAATAGAGACCTCAAATTCACAAAGAAAACAAAATACGATTTCAATTTTAGGAAGTACTTTCCCTTTAAAGAGGCCCAACATGGTTTGAGGACATTTAAGGATACAATCGTCTGACACATTCCCAGGGCTCTGTTTTGCAGACACTGAACAAAGTTTTGTGAGCTGGTATGTTTCTTCAGATAACTCTAAAGTCCTTAAGTCTCTCACAGCAACACTTCAGTGTAACTACAAACATAAACACGCACATCCAATTTCTCCATCCCTTAACCACACTTCCCTTTCCCTCTTTCTGTCTTTCCCAAAGCAGAAGAAAACAATAGCCCTCCTATGTGCCTGTGTCTATGTCAGTTACTCTGACCGGAGGTCCTGCTGTGACATCCTGTTTTGGGTTCATAGGACAAGGTTTAAACATATGGTCATGTTTTGGGTTTGGCCTTTCTTTCTCAGTCTTCCTGGAAATAAATCGACAACAACTGGTAGAGCAGAGGACAATTCAGATTCTATTCTTACAGGGTTGACGTGGTTTAGTTTGGTTAAGTGTTTTTTTGTGGCAAATTGAAGATATGTACCTGTTCGAGAGTTTTGCCGTGCTCGCAGATAATGCCAGGTTTGCAAAGTGGATGCTGAACTGGCAGCGATCCTCCACCACTCCAGGCTTTCATGCTGCTGATGTGGTTTTCCACTCACATAAAACAATCACCACAGGGGGTCCAAACACCTCCTGGTTTACACTTTTGCCCACTAGCAAATCCTGTCCAGTAAAGTTCTGACCCAATTATGACATCATAAACTGGTTTGGAGTTTTACCCGAATCAAGCATCTCTTGAAACTTTGCAAATGTATAATAATCCACAAATGTTAAGAAGTTAAACTGCCATTTTGTTTCCTTACTGCCACAAATGTATAACAGACTTATAGGGCAACAAATGAAAATGCGATTCCCTTCATGCCTGGAGTGTTAACCTCACTGTGGTCTTCAACGCTTCTAGCAACTGTCACAACAAGACTTTTTCAGTGTCACGCATAGGCAGACATACAATGCGCTTCTTCTGGGCTAAGAACCTCCATTCCAGCTGTTTGACAACAACTCTGGTCAAATATTATCACTTTGTGTCCGAGTGGCCTCAAACTGTGATGCATTTGTAGCATTTTTCTTCCTCTGAGCTCTGAGAAGCAGTAATGTGTGTCAGGGTTAGCCTGGGTTGTGAAGTGTGTCAAATCTGGCCTAGTTCTTCTGTGCCAGCAGCTTCAGCAGACTGTGGATGTCTACGCTTGAGAGAAGCTGGGTTCATGACTCAGGGAGAGAGAGGCTGAACACACAAAACTAGCACAAAGGTCTGTATGATCTGCCTGTACAAGAATAAAACACGATAAGCCAATTAGCAGCTGTTGCCAAGGCACATTTCCATCAGTGATGTACTAGATACATCAAAATGCTACAAGCATGGGGACGTTGTAGAAGCAGTGGTGGTCTGGAAATGAAGTTAGTGGTGAGGACGAGAGAGCTGTGTCCCAGTTTTTAGCATGTAGTCCCCAAACACTGGGAGACTGAATTATCCTCAAAGATATCAGTTTGCCTTATAAATTAGCTGGATTTTTGGATGTGCCGTTGACGGGCACGTTGCAATACAAAAGAGAAACTTGACTAACTCAGAGCTGGAAAAATGTAAGAATGGTGCAGAGGGCAAATAAGTATAGAACATTTGTTTTCCCTTTGTTAAAGGTATACTGTGCAGAAATAATCCCTCTTAATCATCACTTATGACCCACTAGAAGTGTGTGGCGGTGTCTGTATCTGCACAGACTGTGCCCTCTATGTGTATTTACTTATTTTCTGATTATTTTACTGTGTTTGGGACGTTTTCCGGGTGTCGGGTGTAAAGCCCCAACGCATGCGCAAGTATGCGTACACAAGAAAGCTACCACAATGCCAGACACTGTGCCGAAAAAACGCAAAAAAAAACAAGGCGAAACGTCAAGAGGTCAAAGCTCGTTCCAAAAAAAAGAAAGAATCTAGGGTTGGCTTTCACTTTCGCTGCCGTATGTGATGCTGCGAGTGAGGGCACAACTTTGAATGTTGTGTTCACGAACAGTAAGTCCTTCATAATTTGCCTTTAAGTTAAAGCTTCATTCAAAAAGTCCTTGTTTGATTCATGTCTGTCGGCACAAGAGTGAAGAAAACCAACCGTGCTACGACTAACTTCTGCATAAAGCTACATGTGTTGCGTTCAGAAGAAACCGAAAAAATAACCATGTCGATTTTGCATTTTTCAAAATTTTAAATGACAGCCCTAGTATGTATAGATTTGGAACTTGAGTTATGAATCAAGAGTGGAAGAGGGCACCAGAACGTGAGCCCACAGTTTGATTTGATACAGTCGCAGACTCACGACCGAGACACCAAAATAAAATCCTCACGAGTGAGTCCAAAGAATGACTGGAATGATCCAAAACAGCAGCAGACGTATCAGTTATGTAACGGTGTTCCAAAATCCAACAGCTGGCTAACATCTGGGTAGAGAATCAGTCAACAGAAAAAGATTGTACCTGCTTATTGTCCGGACACACCACAAAGCAGTTTCAGCTACTGCCCCTTTTGACTCTGAAATGCCGAGCTCCCCCCTCTAAATGTCTGAAATCTTAAACCAACGTTGGCAGGAGGTGCTGGGGGAATCTGCTTTGGTGTACCTCCACCTCCGTAACAAAAACCATCCCTGAGCTGGAGGTATCCAATGGCTGCGCCGGGTCATAAATCAGGAGGAGTGGCCCTTTTCATTCCCCCTTCTCTCATGCGCGACCTCTGCTTCCCGGGGGGGGGGGGGGTCGGGCCTGTGCTGAGCCTTGGGCCTGTGGGAAACCTGACCAGGAGCCACGGACCCTCTTCAAATATCCGTCAGAAGTCAGGAAAGACTACAGCAGAACAACGGCAGGACTGCCGGAGGGGCTCGGGTTCAGCCCCAACTGAAACTTACACAAAGAGGAGACAAGAGTTGTACGTGTTTTCTTCTTCGTGAGGTCAGTTGACCCCTCAATGTAGAACAAGGGCAAGGATCGACTGCAGTTGGGCTGAACCGAAACTGAATGTTGAACAGTTGTCATTCGGGGAGTATTCCAGCTATTGACAGCTTCCTGGTTTAGGTGTTATAGTTAAATAGTTTACTTTAACCATTGCTGCCTCGTGCAGGAATCTACGTTGGTATGAATACAGAGACTGGGCTTTTATTCCCGTAGTTTTCCACCCTGATTGACAGTGAAACACAAAGCTATCTCCTACGATACTTCCAGTTGCTAACAGCCAGCTACTCTCTGACAGGCTTCATTACTTGTCAGCAGAAAAACTGAATAATTGTCTCTTTCTGGAACTTTCTTTCTCCCAGAAAATATTCAAAGAAATAGATTAGACTGTCAGAAATAGTCTTTTTCTCTTCAGGTAGCTGAAAATTCTAAATCATGTACCTTCTTTGTTTGAATGTGTTCTCCTCTTGCTCACCTATCTTTGGTTTTAATAATCTGTCTGTGTCTTGACCTAACGACCAAAACATGATTACATATTGAAAATAAAACACGACATATTCTATATCTGAGATAAGTTGTTGTGACTCTGAATCTCTCACCGACGTTTGAACCAGAAAAGCGATTTATTGTCTGGAAATACATTTCAGTTCTTCAAAAATGTGAATACTATATTAACTATACAGCTACTCAGAAACATGTGTTAAAATGTGCATAACTTAAAACCATTAACCAAAGAGCAGTATGTTTGCCTGCAGCAGTAATGTCAGATTTGATATATTAGATATTATATTTGAACCCAAATGAGGTTTCTAGAGTAAGAATAATCAAACAGAGTAGAACTATTTTACTGCAATATGATTTCTTGATATTCTTCTTCTTGTCTGAACACAATGTCCTGTCTCCCAGCTGTGATGCTAAACATGTCAGTGCTCTTCCTTATTGTGAACATAAAAAATCATTACCATATTTTGGGCAGCCACTATTGTATAGCAAGCTAACGGGACACTTTTATTTGTTTTGGCGGGAAAGAGAGAAATTCATTTCCTTTGTTGTGACAAGTCCAGTGTTTTGGATAGTTTGGGTTTCAGGCTGTGTGGTCGAGAGTTCAGCAGCACCGGGCCAAATACGAGCAGCAAATATCCCTCCGTGTTTGTTTTCACCTGCTAGGAGTGCAGATTAGCAGGGTTTACTGCACATGTTGCTCTGACAGAGAGGAATATTTTCACTGCAGAGTATATTTAACCGATATTTGGTGTTGGTGTAACGCCCAACTTACTCCTTCGCATCTGGTGAGAAGAATGAGAAGAATTCAACAAACAAATTAGAGAAGATTTTGTGGTGGATGGTTTTAGTTGTGCTTTGAAGGATGTTATAGAAGTTAGAGAGATACATAATAGATTTGCACACCGTTATCTCCTGTTTTATGATGTACATTGCCAGTTTTCTGCTAAAACAAAATACAAGCTAGTCACTATTCAAAAGACTAAAGGAATAAACTTTTGGCAGTAAACAACAAAACAAATGTTTTTCATGCTGCCAAAAATGGCAACTTGAATACCAGCATGTTCTTAGTGGTTACAGGTTTATTAATTCAAATTCACCCACGCTAGCTGGAGAAGTTTGAAAGTCTCTTTGAGAGCAGATGCTCCTCATAACAAGCAGTAAACAGGTTTATAATAAAACTATGGAGCAAAATCAAAAATCCACAGTCAGCCACATGACATCTTTGGCCAGTTTGATGATGATGTTGGTTGAACAGGGCGGCAAGCAGCGATCAAAGTCAACTTTCTTTTGGTTGCAAACCAGTATTTTAGCTGCAGGATTGCGCAACATCTAATTTGATCTGAAGTGCTCTGGTGTCCCACCAGTCATTACTGTAATTCATTTAAAGAGAGTTCAGTATCTT
This sequence comes from Anarhichas minor, assembly GCF_050575085.1. Lineage (NCBI taxonomy): Eukaryota > Metazoa > Chordata > Actinopteri > Perciformes > Anarhichadidae > Anarhichas > Anarhichas minor. The sequence continues at coordinate 1,868,164 of NW_027466481.1, read as the reverse complement.
CAACAACGACCCAGTTTGATTGTGGGGTGACTTTCTAAAATCTTGATTCCACATAAAACAATACAAATGTTACTTTAATCCAATTTATAATATGTTCCCTACAAAGTATCCGTTAACGTGCATGCATGTGGTGCATTACGATGCAAACACCGCCTGATAGCTGTGTGAGCAGGCAGGAGTCGTGCAAGACTTGATGACCGAACAGCTGTTGATGGGCAAATCAAACTTGTGAACTTGCTGTTACAGTGCAGACAGACTCTATTATTACCGCCCCGACATGCCACCCTAAGACAGTCCCAAAACATGGGTGTGTGCAGATTTACAAAAATGAGTGTTTTCCACTCTTGTCAAAGTATTGCATTGAAAATTATTATAATTTCAATCCATTTTGTATCCAAATCCATCATTTATCTTTTACAGCAACATTCTCCAGTGTGGTCTTCACTGTGAAAGCATTTTAGGCCACTGGGTAGTGAGAAAGCAGCTTAATCACATAGTCAGATCTATATTCCCAGTCATGTGGGAACAAGAAAACATCAGGTCGACAGCTGGCCCTGGTTCCCCGACTGTATCCATGAAAACATTCATCTACACTTCTCCGGTGCCGATACTCGACTCCCGCGAGGGCACAGAGTTCATAACACCTCGATACAGTCTCTTTATTAGTCACTTTATTGCACCCCTATGGTTTTCGTTTACTCTCTTTCACTCTCAGGTCTTGATGTTTTCACCAAACAGGGTAAAAGCGTCTCCAGGGGACCATATGTTCACAATGTGGCCTGGGTGCAACCAATGACAGGCCTTTTTTCCTTTTTAGATGGTAGCTTTGATGTGTTCCACAGCCAGTAAAAATTAGTTTGGGAAAATGTATGTTTAAAAAATCAAATCATCCGCAACTTCTCCCTCAGCACCTCCTCCTCCTCACACAAGCCTTCAGTGACGGTGAAATCCTCAAACCACGCAGTTATCTTCGGGTCAACAATATCAATTTTTTTGCATGGATTTCAGAGGAAGCGGCAATCATTTGTTATAATATATGCAGGTATACTTCACTTCAACAGGTGCTGGTACAATCCCAATGGGTCAGGTTCCAAAAACACTCAATCCTACAACTCTCACAACGCAGTTTGAATGCATTTGCGGAGTTACAGAGCCCAAAAAAAGTATGTTTTTACAAAACACAAATATGTCCACAAATGTTGAACTGCTCTATTTTGGAAAACTTCAAATCAGGTAATGCTGGACATATTTCATGCCATTTTTATGCCAAAACATTTTTTTTACAGCACACATTTTGAGCTCAGCTACAGCGTAGACCGACTGAGTCCAGGCTCAGACTGAAACCTTCAGGCTGCAGAGAGAGAAGCTCTGCAGCCTGAGCAGGGGCAGACACCAGAAGACGGGAGTGGAGAGTAAATCACTGTCTGCTCTTTACGTCTCTCCAGGTGACCGTTAGCTCAACCCCACTCCCCTTTGTTACTCCAGTCACGCTTGTCAAGCTTTTGGTTCTCATATGGCACACGAGCAGTTTACAATTCTAACAAAGGCAAATCCCAGTAGTCATACTTAGTCATTCTTCAAACAACAGATCTTATATTTCACACAGAAGTAAACAAAAGAAAGTTTCTCATTTCTGGCCGGCAACTGTTGATTAAGTCTTCTGAAATGACAACATGACTTTATCAGCTATACGCTAACTCCGTAGCTTGGCTGTAAAAAGTCTCTCGCTGACTTTTTAATGTTTCTAGCTGATTGGTTTTAAAACCAGAACATGTGAAAGATCCTAAATATGCTCATGATGGCTACATGCGTAGTATAAACTGTTAATGCAGGGGGCAATTTACTACCCCATGCATTCTCACAGAGCCGGGGTTCAAGCTGTGGAGTGGAGACGTTAGGGAAACAAATGTTGCAAACCGTTTGCACATGGACACACGAAAATGAAGGGTGCTGCATGAATTAGCTTGATCTCCACGTGCACACAACAGTATAGGAACCATCAGCACTTGATCCGTCCTCTAAGGGCGCGTCAGGCTCCTGATGAAGAGCGTCTGTCTGCTGCTCTCTCCAACCTCCGCCATCATCAAAGCAGACGGGAACGTCTGACCTCGCCCTCGTCCCTGCCACAGTTCTGAGGTTAGCCTTTCCTAATTTAACCCCAGTCTGGTTGCCAAGGGAGAGGGAAGGCCCATCACCACGGCGCCATGCTGGGCAGGACCTCCCTTGAGGATTCGGCCAATGACAGCCCAAAAAAAAAACCACAGAGGATCCCCACCTGACATATTATCCTCTGTGGGGTCTAATTGCATCGTACAGGAGAACAGCTGTCAAGCAGTGTTAGTTTTTAGTGTTTTTTGCTTGTTTTTCAATCCTTGATTTTAACTAACTCTTCCCACCATAACCATAATTCTGTCTCATTTGTTTGATTGGTTATTTGCACTTAAATATCTAAACACATCACTTTTTATGACTTACTTTTTTTCTCTTGCAGTATCAGTACCTTAAGTATTTCTTATTGAAAGCAGTGAAAGTGGAAAAACAAATATAAGAATAGCATCTTGCACATCCACTGCCCTTTATAAAAACACTGATGTAAAATGTTACAAAGAAGATTCTCTTGATGTAAAAGCAAAGCAATATCTTTGCTTTACATTTTAGAAAAATGACAACAATCTACCGCATTGTTTAAGAGGACAATAAGCGAGGAATATTAAATGCAAGAATAAACTCACTGAAGTAATCATATCCGAAGGTAACTACCCACAATGCTGATCACAACCGACAGATAAGACACTTGAAAACAAATTATCGGTCAGCAAATGACATGTGAACTGCCTGTTGACCCAGTGAAGCCTAATGTGGTCTAATACAGTCTGTTTCCTCTAATTACAGTCTTCAGTCCATCAGCATGAGCTCCTTATTGCCAAGATCCTGAATAACTGTGCAAAGTCCAGGGAGGAATGCAGCTCCATGACGTAACATACTGCAGAATATTTGAGTTATGTAAAGACAAGTTTCCATTTTGGTGATGACTTATTCACTGTAGGCAGAGAAGCTGAGAGGTTAAAGCAAACTCTGCAGCCTTGCGCAGTAGATCTATTCCTGGATGAGCTGTGATCCAAGTGCTGTTTTATTTTTTTGAGCACTGAAGCAAACTTTAGTCATTAACAGTGGTGTGAATCACAGTGTGGTCAAAAATCACACTTTGGCTGTGATGTTCAACTTTAACTGAAACAAGCAGAAGAAATCACACAAAATAAATCACACAAAAGAAAAAGAATAAACCTTTTCATCACTCCTTAAAGCATTTTGCTTTAACGTGCCCCAGGTGACACATGAAGCTCTGTAACATCTTCAAACTGCGTGAGTGAAGGCCACAGCTGAATCTCAATTGAATTGTCCAAAACCCGATGCCCTGCCTTTATCTGACACCCAAACCCTGGCGACTGTGACGGTGTTGTCTCCTCAACGGATTTGAAGCGTGACTGATCCAGGCATCTAATTTGCCAATTAGTGCGTCACTCACACAGGTGCTGAGGTCCTCCAAAGGAACAATTAGTCACTCCATTCAAGATTTCCAGAGATGAATGAAAGGATTAGGGCCGCTGTAATCTCCCATGAGTCTCCAAAAGGTTTTCACCATCTGCGCAGACAGGCCAGACAGCTGTGATGAGGAGCTATAACACAACAAAATATGATATATTACACATATTGTATATCTTTTTTTGTATGTATGTATAGTTGTAACTGTACACATTTTGTTTACTTTTTAGTTTGCTTCCTTTAGTGCTATGTTTATATAGTTTGTTCCATTTCATTTCATATTTTCCTATTTATGTTCTGTTCAAATTTAAATATGTTGAATATTTGTTCATGCATTTTCTGTGTGTGTTGCGTGGAGGGGGCTACAACTACTCCTTACTGTGCAATACTGAATTATACAATGACAATTAGAAATATTTGAGCCTTAGACCAAATGCAAGATGGCTGCATTTGACTGATTGTTTGACTGAAAGAATTATAACTAAATCCAAGCTAAAGTTCTGAGTTATAAGAATAATTCAGTAGAAATATTTCCTGTTTTTATTTCACTTATTTACTTTGGTCCCACCTCCCACCACCAGACGTTCACTCCTCTGCGCGGTGTATGACTTGTGCATGATCACTTTTAAGTCAGTTTTAACATTCATTTCAAACGCATACATCATGTAGTTGTTTTACGTCCACACAAACAAGTCCTCATAAATGCCAACTCCCCACAATAGCCTTGTCCCACAATAGCTCTATACCTCCTGACGGCCTCCATCAACTCCTTATCAAGTGACACCGTCCACTCCGCCGCGTCCCCTCACCCCACCTCCTCTACGGCCAGACAGGCTGTGACACCGCAGATTCCCATGTCAGAAATAGAGATGAACAGAAGCACGACGACTCCTAAGAGAAGCAGCGTGCAGAGGAAGGGAGGAATTTGTGTTGGGAAGGAAAAGCGAAAGAACGACCTGCCGAAGGAGAGACGGAGGGGCTTTAATGACATCGTGATGACAGGCTCGATGGGGGTGTGCATGGCTCCTGCAGGAGAGGAGGAAGAGAAGGGTGTAAGGCGAGCCATTTGAGCTTGTATAGCTGTGAATAGATGTCTACCCTGTTACGCTCCAACCCTGCACGTCTCCATACCTGCACTGATCATACATGATGAGAAACAGGGCCAGCGAGGTCTCCAGCTGTGCATCAATGAGTAATTTCCGACTTGGCTAGTTATGTTACGGGCCACTGGTTCCTGCAGGCTCGATTGGCTGGGCATGGATGCATGATCAGTCTGTGGAGTATGGGGGCTGTACGGTGGAAAAACCCTGCAAATATCCTTCTTTATAACGTTCTTTTTCTTTATATAACCTGAATTAAAAAATACACATTTATACACAAGAAAAGTGACAGAAGTCGTCGCGTGAAGAATAAAAAAAGGGAGCTTGAGAGAAACGTTTAAACCCTCAAAGGCATAGTTGACATTTTGGAAAATACGTTGTTTATATTTCCAGAAGTTAGATAAGAAGATTGTTTTCCCAAAATGTCAAACTATTCCTTTAACACCTCTGCGTGTAAATCTCTGCTTTATTATTGAATAGTTTGCTGTTGGACAATCACGTTGTTTTAAGCACACGTGTATGTCTCCTCCAACACATCATATCGCAGTTTACATCCACGTCTCTCCAAAACTTCACCACTTAATTTTAACATAATTTTATCCTATTTGACATTTATGTGAAATTGCCCTAATTAGCATTAGAATTCTTGAGCTATGGCCAAAAGCGTGTTTTGTGAAGTCACAGTGACTTTTGACCACCAAAATCTTTGTGCCAATTTTGAAGAAATGCCTTAAGGCTGATGTGACCTTGACCTTTGAACTCCAAAATCGAATCAGATCATCCCTGAGTCCAGGTGGAAGTTTGTGCCAAATTTGAAGAAATTCCCTCCCGTTCCTGGGATATCACATCCATCGACAAACCGACGAACAACCATAGACATAAAGAGCAAACCCGGTTATCTTTGACTTAGTACTTCTACTTCTAGTACTGTGACACCTTACTGGATCACAGAGATTCTTCATACACTTTATACAGTACATGATAATAATACAGTACATGAGACGGGAGTTCTTATCTCCATCATCCTCAAATTCAGATACATTTTCTGAATAGCTTCTCAATGTCTTGCTGGAGTCGGTCAGTTCTCACGGTGAGCTCTACGTGTCTATGTGTGTGTTTATGTGTGTGTGTGTGTGTGTGTGTGTGTGTGTGTGTGTGTGTGTGTGTGTGTGTGTGTGTGTGTGTGTTAGGCTTAGAGGCTGTAGCTGCAGGTCGGGAGAAAAAGCAAAGAACAACGACCCTTAACAGCTGTAGCAACAGTAACTTGAGCCTGACAGAGATCGTGTGGAAGGCTAAAGAATCGATTAGCATTCCAGCAACCACAATACCCAAATATACAAGATAAAGATTTCACACACACGCAAGCACTTTTATTATAGTGACCAAGACACCCTCAGCAGCAGCCTGAGAGCCCAGCTTTGGGAAGCAGTATGATTGATGAAGGACTGTAACCCTCCGGCATATCGCTCCCTTAAAAATAACTCCACAAACTATAATTTCGGAGTCAGAAACATCTCAGCTGCTCAGTTATATTTTCTATGTCATGCATGGAAATACCAAGGCTCATGTTCTACAGCTCTCAGCGCCGCTCTTGGTAGGTCGCCCCAGTTATGTGGAAATGATCAATACAACCAACATATACTAACATGAACTGAGTAAAAAAAATCACTTGTGGACTGAAAATGTATTGACTTGTGGTCATGGGACAATCCGTTAAGCCCTGAGCTCTTGTTAGAGCGTCAAAAGCTGAAGAAAAATCAATCTATTTAGAGCAGACAGAGACAGACCTACATGTGGAGATGGGTGATCAGATTTCAACAGAGATGTAGATTGATGATGGGTGGCAGGGTGTGTGTGTGTGTTTTTGTGTTTGCGTGCCTGTGCCTGTGTGTGTGTGTGTATTTGTGTTTTTGGTGGGTTGCGGTGTGTCCAGAGGGGGTGGCTTAGCAGAGAGATGACCCCTCTGCTGGGAAATATATGGGGGGGGGGGGGGGGGGGGGGTATAGGAGGCAGGTTTTCTTTTTCAAAGGGGGTCCCAAATCCGTTGCTAAAGAGCCACGAGATTACAAAACTGAGATTGAGCATGCAGATTAGAGCGATGGAACGTCCTGTGAGAACCTCCTTAACTCGAGGCGAGGGACTGAGGATTGTGGGTCTTTGAATAATTCACCTCCCTGCCTCCATTCTCCACTAAAACACCGTAAAACCTTTCAGAGTCACTACAGAGCCATGCCAATTAAATAACACCATCACTCTTCTTTTTAAAAAGAGAAAAAAAAGATTGATTTTATTCATATTTTGTGTGAGTTTCATAAGATTTTCTCTTCAAAATGACTCATTAAGCATCATTCTATGTTGTCGTTATGACCATTTTAAGCTCCGGAACTTCAAAATATGAACAGTTTTGAGGATTAATCCTTCCGTTTCTTAGCATTAAGTGACAACCATTTCATTAAATCAAACCAAAACCAAACCACACTTCGAACAGGGAGCCGCACGTTATCTCTTGAGGATTAACAAGGTAACAGGCTGCAAGACAGAGGTCATAAGAGTAGAGAGTGAACTTACTTTGAAAAAAAATAAAAAATAAATCAAGCTGCCTCCTTATCTCTGCAGACACACTGCAAACACTGGAGATTAACACTGACGACTGCTTTGGCTCCATGTTTGTTTGGGGTACCTCCTGCTTCTGGCTGATAAAATGATCAGAGTGTCGTCTGGTGCAAAGTTACCGCTAATCTCTCACACTCCTCCGCCGGGAAATATGACCTTTGTGCAGCAACTGTAGTTCTGACACGTCCAGTCAGTCTAATACGACCATGTTACTTTTGGGACATTAGTTTATTTACTGTAAACAAGAACAACTATTAGAGAAGAGATTAGCAGCCTCCATTGGTGTTTCATAATGTGTGGTCAAATTAAATCTACTACAAATGATGGTTTACACCACAAACACATTTTGCTTTAAAAGGATGCATGTAGCACTGTTAATGATGTTGAGCTAAATATTTGAATAAAAATCAAATAAGAGATAATACTATCGCACGGTTAGTCCAGGGGGCCGCGTTAAAGCAGCCCTGTGGAGTTTGTCACGTTCACTGCTACTCACCAAAACAAATAGACTCTAATTGACACTGAACACATTTATTTCCTCATAAAACATTTGAAAAGGCAGTTTTTGTAAGAGTTTATACATCTTAGCCAGCAGTCCTTTTCTACCTTGTCCTTGTTGGTTTATTACTCAAGCCCCCAGGAAGAGCGCCAGGCTCCGAGGCTCTGAAGTGAATTTTACATAGTGGTCGAACGGAGGAATTCCAACTTCTGGGTTTGTCACGTGATGTTATTGGGCCGAAAAAGACTTACACTGGGAAAGAGACGTCTGTAACTCAGTGGCTAAAGTTTTTTTTAAGGTAAATCAAATTCCCAGTGTATCAGTACCTGTCTTCGGCAGGTGAAATACATGTTCAGTTGGACAGAGGTCAGATAACTTACTTGGCCGGTTAGGAACAGAACTCCTTGGGAGTCTAAAAAGGGCTTACCTCTTTAAAAGTCAGCTCTTTGCACCGCCATAGACATTTAATGTCAAATCTAATGTGCTGCAGGGGAGACAACACAATGACATTACAGTCCTTCGCTAGACTTTTTTCTTAGATTTTATATGTTTGTGTGTGTGTGTCTGCGCATACCACAGACTAGTTGCCACATTCATGCTTCAAGCAGGTGTGGCAGTTGTAGGTAAGTTTCAGAAAATCCTCAGACAGCGTGTTTGTGTGTACGTCTCTGCACCCGCAAGTGTGTGACTCACCTTGTCTGTTGAGACGCAGTCGTCACACCTGAGTGCTACCAGACATGTCTGGCTGTCTGTGAGGGCGTTTATGTAATAAATGTGTGTGACGTTTGAAGTTATCTTTAACATCACCTTTGCAGTTTTCCATAACTTCACCTGTAAATCTTCTCACCGACTGCACTTCTGATCTCAGATTTCACACAAAAAGACCTCAGGGCCAAACTGCAAGAGCTTGAGCTGTAATCTTGAAGACAAACTTTCCCAAAACCTGGCCGGTCACTTTGGCTGCATGACTTACGACTCGAGTTAGCCAAGAGGAGTCACAAAGGGACAGACGCTGGAAATATCACTTCAACTTACAGCATAATCACATGGTAGTTTGACCCAAATTCACCATTCTGCACTATGTCTCTAAAATGGTCCCGCTGACCTCATGTGAAGGTTTTCTCTTTCTTTATTTCAGTAACAAAGAAATGAGTTTTGTGGATAACCAAATTTCCCTCAGAAAGCATCTATGTATAATACAAATCTAATTTTAATTTTCTTGTGTATTTAGCTTGTCTAAAGTTATGCACTTAGCTTGAAAAAGCTTTAAAAGCTCTAATCAGAGCCACTACGCCTTCGTAGCTTTAACCTGTTGCCACGATTGATGTATTGCCATATATAATCATTATTACAAAGGCAATCCCACCACAAAAGACAATTATGGACACCAACAGATTAAACTTGTTATCTTCTATTTACCATCTCCTATCCATCTGAGCAAGCAGAGTGAAAGAAAAGCATTGTGGGCTATGTGCAACAATTAGACTCAGGCTCACGCGGCGTTGTTGGCTGCTTTTGTTTGAAGTAATTACAGTGTGTGGAACAGAGAGCCCAGGGCAAGGTGCGAAGAGGTTTAGTCATCCTTGTTCATCAGCGGAAAGAAAAAAAAGAAAGTACTGTGAGTCTTTTTTCCGTGTAGGAGGGGGGGGGGGGGGGGGGGGTGTTTGTGCTACACTGAGAGCCAAAAGTGAGCCAAATGGCAAAGGCCACTGGATCAGTGAGACAGGGTGACATACTGTTTGAAAAGACAAATGATAGCTGACACGTCTGGGGTAGTGTGTGAGCATGAGAGAGTTGGATGTATTAAGGACTGATGGTGGCGCACACACAAGACTTTCAACCAGGAGACTGGTGTTTAATACCGGTTTTTGTGTCCTAAAGTCTTGTTGAGTTATTGTGAAGTGACGTTGGGGACGATCATGAAGTGTTTACACATTTTATTTATCTTACCATGTCGTTTTTCCTAAGTGGTTTGATTGCTTATATTTAATGTTAGTTGTGTTGCCTAAACCTAAAGTAATGCGCTGTTAAGAGGCCGTGGGTCATTTCACATATTTCGGTGAGATCACGTTGGCCACACCGAGCGAGAAAATTTCCGTCAGACATTACTTCACTATATCTTTACATAGCAAATAGTTGTTTGCTATATTAATACTCAGAATATCGTAGAAAACTCTTAATATTTGGTGTCAAACTGCTCTGGTAGTTCTGTAGCACTACCATCTTTATATCCTGCTTGTTTTGAGGAACCTTTCCCTTTCGTTCAGCAGGTGATATACACGCTCAGTTGAACTGGGGTCGGCTGACTTTCTTGGCCATTTAAAACACCTTGGTTGTTTTGTTGGTATCTTCTAGAAACAACGCCCTGATAAAACACTGTTATTTATAACTTTGTGGACTGCTGCTGTTAGCCTGCTATGCTAGCTCCTGCAGGTTCCTGTCTCCGGTGCTGTTGACCACACCGCACGAGTACATTTCAGTCTGACTGCACCTTGACTTAGACGCTGATCAAGCACAGCTTCACAGAGTCCTGAGATGAGGTCTAATCAGGCAGGTTAAGTGAAAACACCTGTATTAGTGGCCCTTTAATGAGGGAGCACACTACAAAAAATATGACCCCAGTTAAGTGTTTTTTAAAATGCTCTTTGAAGACTAGGCTATGCAACATTTACTTTGTCACAGTTGATCAATGTGAAACAGTTAGAAGTTATTATTAGGCACCCTGATCATAACCATAAAATATGAATGTTAATCTCCATGCAGAAAACTGGCATTTATTGACACTTGAGATCAAACTTTATATTCTGTTTTGTAATTGTGGCACAAAAGCAATAATTGTATAAGCTGCTCTTTAAAAGGTGTACAAAGTGATATTTCTATGAATTAAATGACTGTATTGGGAAATGAAACGGGTGCTCGTAGTTATGAAATCACAGAGAATTTTGAGTTCTAAGTTTTTAAAGGAGATCTCCGGGTTATCATACTCCTATGACACCTGTTTACTTTCTATTTACAATTTACCACAAAAACCTATAGTACAAGTACAGCATCTGAGAAGTTGCTTTTAAAGACACGACAGACTTCCCATCCACCAGTCTCCCCCTGACAACTGACAACCATAACGCTTCTGTTGATGCTTTCATGCTCCACACACCCCATTTCCACTGAGAGTTGGTGTAATAAAACTTCGACATGGGCCTAAGAACTGCACACAAGCATCAAATAGTCAGCAGCATGCATCAGCCTTCACCCAAACAAGCCACTCTCATGATTAAAATCAGCTTTTGTGGAATAGATTCACCTCCTGGGCTTGTTGTATGGTCTCTGAGACAGAAACTGGGTGAGTTACATAAATATATCTAACAACAGTTGTGAATAGGGGGAGATCTGTTCTGAGTCAAACTGAGACTGACAACTGTGGAAGTCTGGACGTAACTACTGAGGCTCACAGGATACACGATGACAGCCCTGAAATCTGACTGACACTGGAAGCACATGGAAATAATGGAGGCAGGTCAGCTAAAAAAAAGAAGAAGAACATGAACCCGAGCTTTGGGTGCATTTGCTCACGTAATCTTTGTCCTTTATTTGGGCGTACTGTCAAATTTAAAATGGAAATTTCAACAAAGGCCCCTAAATTGAAAAGGAAACAGTGTTGTATCTGAGGAAACATGGCACAGTAGGAGAGGAAATGGGTGTAGATCAGGGAACAAAAGGAAATAAAGGAGGTGAAGGAAAAGAGAGATCAGTGTATTATTGACAGAGCATATGATCATATTGTTGGCTCGATCATAAAGGATGGCTTTAGTCGGTATGTGATGGAGAGACAGGCAGTATAACAAGATAGAAAATAGAGCAGACGCATGTTTTACATTCAGAAGGTAATGGGAGCCCCCTGCTGGTTAGAGGAGCATTGGACTGAACGCAGATTTAAATCATGCTCTGGATTTTCTGTTGATTTTGTCACATTTAAATTTTGGATTAAAGAGACACCTCAGAAAAAAAGGCAAATGGAGGCACAGACCAAAGCAAAGGAAAGGACTTTACCCCTCAAAACTAACACGAAACAAAACCCTTGTTTTGCGTGAACCAAGAACCTCAAACTCAAACTAAAACCAACTAAGCTCTAAAACAACACAAAATGACTTTGTGTTTGCAGGAAGCTGGTTTCTCGCTCCCCTCCACCTGTCCTCCTTCAGAGCCTGACGCGTCAATCAGCACAGGTGAAACCTCTCTGTCCATCAGAGGCTTGTGACAAAAGAAAAAGAAAAAAACTGAAAATATGGAGTGCGTTACATGCAACTGTTTATTTTTCTGATATTATTTATTTCAAATATTTTTTTATGTCCTATTGTTGGAAAAAATATGAAAGACCCCAAACCAATAATTAGAAAGTAATATGATCCACTGTTTACTCATCATGCGATTTGTGACTCATGATACGCATTTAAAGGCCTTTTGAAAACAAGAGTTACGCTTTTGAAGAAATAAACGGTTTTAAAATATGTCAAGGAGAAAAGCAAACATTTTACAATGAAACCTTTAAAATGCAGTGACTGTGTCACTATTGTTGTTGTTGTAGAGTGAACATTAGCAGTCATAATTCTTAATACTGCTTTTTTCCCTTTGCTTTTTAGGCCTGTTTCAGCTCGTCTTCTTCGAAAAATAAACTAGAGTAAAGTGACAAAAGGAAGAAGAAACACAGAAAATTACATTTACTTATTCATGCTTTGTCAGAACCTTTAGTGCAGTAGTCTTTTATTATAGCATACCAGAAAAACAAAACAACAGATTAAAACATACAAGACAAAAACACTAAATCTGAGATAAAATAATATTTAAATGCCATGTTCTTTCATGTCACAACAGTAAGAATGTTAAAAACGCACGCTTTGCACAGCCTCAGTCACAATCAGAAAATGAAAGTCAGTTAAGTCATCAAGTCAGTGCACCTGACATTATCTCACCACACACACACACACACACATTCACATTTCACACACGTCATATAATTGTGCAGCACATTTGCCCTCCCTGATGTCCGAGGAGAGAAAAGGTGGTTTACAAATGCTAATATTATGTAATAATCACATCGCTCTGCCAAATCTCTACACTGAAATCCTCTGCCCTCTGCGCAGGTTAAGTGAGATAATCCTCAACTAATCCAGTTATTACTGCCTTTAATCTCTTAATCCAGTTTTTCCTAAACTATAGATTAGATCAAGTTTGCTGACAGGTAGGAAGGGCCCTTTTTGTGGTTTAAGGCACTTTGGGAAAGAAGATATCACCATGCAACCCCAAGAAAGGGCTGTATTGTGCAGCCTATGTAACAGATTCAACAGCGGATACATCAGTTGTATTTACCTGAACCTTAATGATCACATGTTACACTGTCAGCAGCTGCATCTCGAGCTGGGAAAGAGACAAATGTTAGCTCTGCAGGCAGCTATGTGTCGTACACCCACCTCATCTGTAAGTAATAAAGAATTTCATCAATTAGCGTAACTCTCTTTCAGTACAAGTAATTGTAGAAGCCCCCTGTTGTGGAGTAAACTCATGTTATACTGTAAAAGTATCGTAGAAGTATCTATTAGTATATTCCAGAGTATCTTCAGGTCATATTATAATTCGTCCTTTCTTTTAAAGATTAAATACAAAACATATTTCTAATCTGTTCTCTATTTGTGTGGTGGGAGTATGTGGGCCTAAAAAAGGGTAAAGTAAAGGTTTAAAACCTGCTTTATTATAACTTTTTTTTGTTTGTTGTGACGTGGCTGTAAAAGGACATTTAGATTCAGATAAAAGGGGACTTCTACACTAGCTGTACAGTTCAGTTACAGGACATCCTGTGTTTAATATAGCCTCCTCCATAAACTTCCTTCACCCAACCTCTTCATCATATTGTTTATACTCTCCAGATTCCTTCATCACGAGCAGCTACTAGTTGCTCTTTGTCTTCAGCTCTGCCAGCTTGCTGGTGACAAAGTTCCACTTGAAGGACGTGTCCTCGCTCCCTCCTCCCAGAGCGACGTATTTGGAGAAGCTGTTGTTGCTGCTCCGTCCTCCTCCTCCTTCACTCTCCTCTTCCTGAGGGATCTGCCCACCCTGGCTCTCCTCCCCTCCGGCCTCTGTCACCCCCTCCTCACCCTGACCCGCTGCTGCCTCGTTTGCTGCAGCAGCAGCAGCAGCAGCTGCAGCTTCCGTCTGCTTCTTGGCAGCCCAGTTGGCCGCAAAGCTGTCCCAGATTGCTGTGCGCTTAGTGGGACGAGGAGGCTCCTCCGGCTTTATTGCAAGTGGACTGAGGATTAAGATAAAAGTAGTGGGGTGAAACACACAATCAACATTGTCAACTAAATGTTTTCTGATTTTACATTTTATTCTAGTTTTCTACTCATTATAATGGCTGATACAGAAAAAAACAAAGATAAATTGGTCAAAAATAAGGTTTACTGCAGATTGACTTTTGGGGAAATACACTTATGCACTTTCTTTTGGTGAGTTAGTTGTCCGCAAGAAGATACAGCCAGAGCCCAGTTAGCTTAGCTTAGCATGAAGACTGCAAACTGGGGGAAACAGCTAGCCTGGTTTTGTCCAAAGTAGCAAAATCGGTGAGATTTAGAGGTGCTGGTGGTTGGATTTTGTTACTTTTGGACTGCCAGGCTAGCACTTCCCCCCTGTTTCCAGTCTTTATGCTAAGCTAAGCTAACCTGACTGCAGCTTTATATTTAGGGGACAGAGACTGGTAACTATCTTCTCGTTTAACTGATGGCAGGAGAGAAAATAATCGGATATTTTCCAAAACTACTGCTTTAAATGCAGTAATTTACAGTAAATGCTGTTCAGGAAAAAGTAAACCTAGAAGTCTGTAAAACTTTGATGTTCTAACCAAATTTAGCCCAGGGTTGCATCTAATCAAAGCTTACATTCATAGTTTTAGTTAGATTTTGTTATAATTTCCTTTTTTGTCATTCAGTTTGTCAGTGAGCTAAGTAGGCTACAAGAAACTATAAAAATACCCAACAAACCAGCCCTGTTTCACCGACACAAACCCCACAGATGGTACAAGGTGCGAGAATGACATCCGTCCGGGGAGAAAGAGGACAGATGTCAACAAAAGAGAAAGATTTCAACTCACTGGTCGGGGACTGGCGGGCTCTCAGTCTCCTCTAGAAGCTGGTGTTCATCTTCTTTGTTGAAGAGAGATGATAGTCTGTTCCAGCTTTTAGTCCCGGCCCCCTGCATCTGGACACACAACCAACCACACAGGTGGGGTCAAAGGTCAAAGTGGGTATACATTTAGGTGGTTTCAGAGGATCAGTCGAACAATGGTCTTCTGATACTTTAATGATTTTACATCCACTTATTATGATATTCCTCTTTACTGACACAACACTGAGGATGTGTAATACATTTAACAGTTAGGCCTATATGATTCTAAACTGTATTTGTTTACTTACTTTCTTGGCCAGCTGGGATACAGCGTTGGGCCCCTCGTCCTCCTGCACGGGACTCACATCATTCTCCACCTCTGTGACCTGCAAACGGCAGAAAATACAAGACAAAATGGATGTACCTGTCCACGCAGCAACGTCCTGATGCGAATACAGATGCACAGGATTTGTGCACCATCTAGTGCAAAATGTGGATACTACAACCTGTAGAAAACCCAGAACAAGACCTAAAAGCGCACATCAAGAAATGTTCATCACAAATGTAGAAGGCAGAGACCACTTTTAAATAGTATTTCCACACCAGTGTATGTTTTGAGATCATGGCGATACACTTTAGCTGTGTCATATTTCACAAGTGCGCATGGAGTAATGTCGACTCAAATAGCACTCTGCACATCCCTCCAAATGGAAACTATCTCTCCAAACACACACAGTGTTCCCTGTCGTCCCTGTAGATGCCCTGGCATTGCGACAGACCACTGTTTGAAGCTGTCGGCTGGCTGGTCTGAGTACACCCTGAGCCCCCCCGCCCATGTCAGTCAGACGGTGGAATGCCAACTAATCCGTTTGTTCAGCTCCCGTGCAGGATCGAGTTTCTGGGTCCTCCAGAGATCCGGGTAAACGCAACACTGTGTCTCTTCCGTTGGTACCAAACCTTGGATGGAGTACAGGTGTCGCAATGAGGCCGTGTAAAGCAATGGTAGTAGAAGAAGAAGTGGAGTCAGAGACTGAAGTTAAAGTACAAGTACAACAATGTTAAATACTCCATTAAAAGTAAAAGTCTTGTGTTGAAACACTTAATTGAGAAAAATTACTGTTACTAATGTAGCTGGAGGAGGTGGAGCTACTTTTAATCACTTTATATACAGTTTGGTGTCCAGTGGTTCCCAATTGAAGGCGTGCAAAATAAATCTGGGAGGTTGTGAGATGATTTATGAAAGAAGAAAAACAGATTTTCTTGAATTGCCTCTTTTTTATGTGAAATATTAACTTTTACCTTGAGCAACTATACAGTCATCTGTTAAGGTTACAGCAGAACGTGTGTGCAGGGGGTCACCAGCCAAAAAGATCGGTGACCACTGGTTTAATCTTCAAAAATGTTTTATAATCTCATCGTTATAAAATTGTAATCTGAAAAGTAACATGTAAATATAGTGTACTATAGTGTAGCGGGGCAGAAGTAACATAGCAAGTAACATAAAATGGAAATACTACCTAAAAATTGTATAATGAAATGTGATACTGAGATATTTTCCACCACTGATCACATGCCTTGTAATGTTGCCTTGATGTAAAATACTTCAGTTACAAACTGCTTTATTGAGGCTGTTAATACATCTGCTACTGGTTTAACCTTTGACACTGGAAACAATTCGATCAGTTAATAATTCAGTCAAAATAGCCAAAATACACAAGAGGAAGTATGTGGGCCTAACTTCTGCATTAAAGTTCCCTTTGCACGTAAAACAAAACAGTCTAGCAAGCTCGTCTGACCCTGTGATGAATAAAACACGATCAGCAAACCAAACCTGGTGACTCTCTGACTCCATGTCAACTTTCTGACACTTTAATACAACCATTTGAATCAGTGAGATGGAGAAAGTTGTAAATTGTGTACCTCTTCAGGAGTGTCCTCCTCATACTCAGGGTTGAGAGTCTTCAGCACTTTGCTCTTATAGACTTTCCACACCGGATTCATACTTGCACAAATAGATGCTCAACACGCAGGGCAAGACCTGTGAAGACCTCTTTATGCCTCTGTGGTCCACCCTCCGGCAAGTCTCCGCGTCCAGCCTCAGCTCGTCTCAATTGGGCCGACTTTGACCTGTTTCCATGCGTAAAAGTTCTCAGCAGCTCAGCAGCAGGGCAGAGGACCAGTTCAGCACCGAGGCCCGCACTGTTTCATGTTGTTTCTCCCGCTCTGATAGTGTCGGTCTCGTCAAGCAAACGGAGTTGACAGCTGCTTTCGTCCCCACAGAGTGTCTGAACAGGTAAAGCTAGGAAGCTGTGCTGCAAGCGCCCACGCAGGTGTGTACACACACACTCTCACACACACACACACACACACACACACACACACACACACACACACACAGTGAATTTCAGTGTCACGGTTCAGAATCCCTGCCTTGGTTACCTGGAAACAGGTGTGTATTTCCTCATGTATATTTCAGAGGGTCTCTTTCCCAGAGCCAGAGGTCCATTGTCAGCCAGTGTTGGTAGACTGGCTCATGTAACCCTGATGCATATGCACGCACACACACACACAAACACACACAAACGCACGCACAGTATTGACATGTTCATGCTCAAATCTGGATGATTTGTTTTTTTCATGCTGCAGCAGCTTCACTTCCTTTTCGCAGGTTGTTTTCTCATAATTGGAGATAACAACCCTCCTTCAAAATGAGCAGTTTCCAATTAAAGTGGGGTGTTAACTCTTCATAATGTGTTTTTAGAAACACGCATTAACTACTTGTTGTCTGATCTGTAATTCCCGACACACACGCGTTCATACCTGCAGTTTATTCATGGCTACACAAGTTAATACCATCTCACCGCACAACCCCACTGTTACCAGCCACTTCCTCGCGAGTCGTCCTCCTCTGCTCTCATTGGTTGCCGCAGCATATCAGCTGGACACCAATCAGTTTCAGGTTCACCGCAAAGGTGGGGTTTTTTTTTTGTGACCGGTCGCTTAGCAACCTGAGATGGCCTGTGAGTGCCGCGTAGATAAAGAGAGATGTATAAAGTTTTGATGACTGATTGAGTTTCACCAGCCACCCGCAACAGCACAGCAGAGTACAGAAATACACACTGTTTTGCTTATTTGCTTAAAACTACTAAATACGATTCTGACTCGATACATCTCGATTATCTATTTTATTGCAGCAATGATTCAAGCAATGAATCGACATGAACGCAGTACTTGCTATACGTTTATGTAAATCTAACCAAATTAGCCTGAAGGATAATCTCGATTCATCAGAGAAATGTGAGCTATCTTGTCCTATAGCTCTCCTGTTCCTGGTTTTGTTTACCGTACAAGTTGGGCGGTAATGAAGCTGTACGGTCGGGCAGATCCATAAAACCAACCTGAATTATGGATGCAGTTCTATGGACGACACGTCTGTGCACACAGACTGATGGATGTCTGTTATTTGAAGACCATGCCAGTTTGTTTTAGGCCGCTCATGTTTCAGAGTGGAAAAGACACACCCATGTATTTACCCGAGTAAACACACCACACCAGGGCAGTGGATTCTTATGGAGGCAGCACGGCTTCTTTAATCTCGACTGTGCCAGTGAAGTAACCTACACATAAACGTTTAATTATGT
Organism: Anarhichas minor; assembly: GCF_050575085.1. NCBI lineage: Eukaryota > Metazoa > Chordata > Actinopteri > Perciformes > Anarhichadidae > Anarhichas > Anarhichas minor. The sequence goes on along the minus strand of NW_027466481.1, from coordinate 1,849,619 downwards.
CAAACAGGACTTTTGCAGAAAAGAAGATAATAGTTGACAAAGTCTACTCACTGTGTAGTTAAAGTGCATATACGTATTTGCATATAATTACATGTAAATATATATATATATATATATATATATATATATCACCTTTCACTAAAGGTCACAGTCTATTATTCAGTGGTGGAAGTAGTATTCAGATCTCTTTCTTTAGTTTAAGTATTAGCAACAAAATGTACTCACTTATTGCAGAATGGCCTCTTTCAGAGTGTTATATTATTGCATATTTTGTATTCTGATATTATTATTATTATTTTTATTGATGCATTAACACGTATGGAGCAACTTGATGGTGGAGGTGGAGCTAGTTTGAATTACTTTATATACAGTTAGACAGTTAAATCTACTACAAAGCATCATTTCATAAGATTTTCTTTATTGTTGAGTATGTAAAATTTTAATGTGTAAAGTAAATATATGTAGCGGAGTAAAAGTAGCAGGAATGAAAGGATGTACAAATGTACTTAAGTACAGTGCTTGTGTAAAGAATCACAGACATAATATGAGATGTTTTTCTCAAGTGAATCTGGAATTCAAATAATGTGCATGATCGAAACGTCGGTATAGATAATTGACAAAATAACAAGTTCCTCTTTCTTGAGCTTTCAGTCACATTTTGTGAGCTTCGTCATCACATTCCTTCGTACCAAGCCTCTGAGATGAAAGCTCAGATGTCGCTGAAAGTGTTGACCTTCTCAGTCAAACTGCGGTTCTCAACTTCAACAATGAGCCTTCAAGCTCAGTATAGATATTGTTGAAAATGTAATTTTTAAAATTTATGAACATATTTTAACCTATCTTTAAATCTCTGCTAATAGTCCCTGACATGATCTGAGTGTGAAAGGGTCAGTCTCACTACTGAAATAAAAACCTTGTACCAGTGAAGCCTCCATATTACCTCTTCTCTCTTCCTTCTTCCAAGTTACCTCTTACTTTCACTTTCACTGGGATTTCCTTATCAATTACTGCCTGGTATTTGCTTTTCATCTGGAAATCATCCAAAGAGAAACATACCTGTTACAGGTCGTAGCGTCAGATTACCACAAGGTGGCTCAAGAGCCCTTTACAGCGCTGACCATCTGGTTTTGGATGTCATGAGAAAGCTTGAATCTCAGATGTGCAGTGATTATTAACATGACTTAATTATCATGTAACAATCTGCTTATGCTGATATTAAGTAGTGAGGGAGATATTTCAATACTAAAAAAGAATAAATGACACAATACAGTATGAAGATTAGTAGAAAGCAGCTTGCATACCCTTTGCTAAATTTGAATGTCTGTCCTATATCTGGAAATCCATCCATGCAAATAGACATTTTGGGTAGGAGAGGCACACCCAATGAGATAAACATGTGCATGTTGTATCTAGCTGTGGTGTGCAAGAAAGTTTAAAGCTGATGTTATATGGCAAGACCACGAAGAAACAGCTTTTATGCTCTCAGTATTTCATCAAACATGCAAAGATAGCAGTCTAAATCTCACACCCCACACTGCCCTCTCGTGAATATAAGCTCACAGAGGTTTATACGGAGGCCACAGTCAGCTGTTCTGTTTTAAAATAAATGCAGCACAGATATGTCGTTGTTTTAAATGTTCCAGTTCAAACGCCTCTGTGAATGTGGGTCTATACCTTTGTCTCGCAGCAGTCTATGTCTTAAAATTATCTTAACATAAACTATTTATATTTGAATGTTTCACGAAAGAATTGTATGTTGTTAACCTTTTTGCTTGTTGCCCCAAAGTGCCACTTCGTAAACTGGCAGATGAGGGGAATGAAGACTGTGAGATGGTTTTTGTCGCAAGTGATTGATGCAATTTATAAATCTCAATGCATGACTGTTACTGACACATGGTGATATTAATAATAATCATAATAATAATCTGGGGGATAATTTGACAACCAAAGAGCTTCTTTGTTTCTTTACTTAAACACAGCTTAACAAACACTTACTTCCTTCCCACCATTAACATGAACCAAAGTCCATGCTAATGTCTGCAGGTGCCTGAGTACACATGCATGTGCATCGTATGCATGTGATACATCCTTTTTTGGGGGTGTTGTGTTATGAGCCTTGCCTCCCTTTTTGGACCTCTAGGGGGTGCTCCAGTGTTGTGCTTCAGAGATATGGAACAGAATGTACAGAACACAGTGTGCAAATGTATGATATTCACATACAAGCACACAGCGCCAACACGCAAGCCTGTTCAAAGTCACCTAAGGGAAATGAACAACAACCTCTTCTGAGGATCTCCGGCATTATCTATCTATCACAGGCGTGGGTCATGTGAATGTAAAAGCACACGAGAGATCCTTCCCAACAAAAATAATGAAGATTTTGGTTCAGTGAAAACTAATCCTGCAGACAAAAGGGAAGAAGGCTGGAGCAAATCAATTCAACCTCGTTTGTACAAGCACAAGGCAGCAGGGTGCTACGTGAGCAATGGAGGGGAGAGGGTGGCAGTCTTTGCTGACCTGAGAGAGAGAGAGAGAGAGAGAGAGAGAGAGAGAGAGAGAGAGAGAGAGAAGAAGGAGAGAGAGAATGCCACCCCTAAATGGACCTGAATGTAAAGATAGAGCCATGGGAAGATAAGAACAGGGCGGTCCTCAAACACAACATGAGCCATGAGTTGAATGAGTAAGTGGCCTGCTGAACTTTATGTTAATGCTATATTTATTCTGCTGTGTGTCCTGTTAGAAAATAAACCATGAGTGAGATACTGTAGTGTTGAAGGACAAGGCAAATGTGACTCAACGTTTTTAGGTTTAAATGATCTGACGCTCACTTTCAGCTATAGGTGGATTGATCAGTTTGTTGAGGGGGAATTTCAGTATGCAGGTCAGATTGTCGGACAGCTGGTTAGTCTGCCGTATATGTAGGCCTCACACACAGGTTCTCCAAAAAAACAGGCCACGACAGAAGGTCGATCTGTCAGTAAATAGTGAAGCATTCCAGTGATCAGTGGAGACACTGGGGTCTAAAACAGATGATTAAATCAGCTTTTCACCAGGATGGACGAGTCCTCCGGCCAGTTCGAATCAGCTTAAGCAAAACTGTTGTGCTCATCAGATGATTGAACTCCGGCATTTGTCATTTATCCTTCTGTTTAATGAGAATGCTAAGCCAAGATGGTGATCGTGGTAAACATTATACCTGCTAAATATAAGTGTGTTAGCATTGCTGACATGAACATAGAGCTCAAAGCACCACTGTGCCTCGCAGAGCTGCTGGCACGGCGGACAATGACTAAATAATAATTAGAAAGGGACTGCTGTCTTTCCCGGATTATTAACAGAGCTCTAGCCGAGAACAGAAAGCAGCGTGTGTGTGGTGTCAATGTCTACATGCTGCGATAGTTCTGCTGTTGTGGTTCAGTCCCTGCATCTGGGTGGGGACATTTTGGCAAAATGACACAGTGGGGTTATTTTGGTGAGGAGAATCAGGGTTCACACAAGTTTAAAGCTAAACAGGGACAATTTGCTTTCACACGTGAGTTTGTGTGTGGTTGCATAGGCACTAGTTTGTACCCTGAGGACACTTCAGGAGCTGTTTTCACTGTATGTGGTTGTGTGCTTCTCTGTGCGCCCGTGCAAGAATTTTTTCTTTTCAGGATTTAACCTGTTCAAACCGGCTGTGAAAAAGTTACAAGCAGGTTTTTACTGCGCTGCTGGAGGCTGTTCCCAAGGCCCACCGTTTAGCTCCACAGGAATTTAAAGTTCAAGACCAAGAAGAAAACAGACATACAGCCTCACAGAAAAAACTATGATGTTGTACACAGATGTGATAGACTCAGACATTCAAAGATTCAAATGAAAACACATGGCTCCATACACACAGATTGTAAATGTCATGGTACCCACACTAAAAGGTGGATTTTTAGTTTCCATCAAAGCAGAACACATGGCTGATTAACTACTTTAGAGATCATAACAAAATAAACATAGAAAGAAATGATATTCATTCTCATTTCATAAACAACAGACCATATCCTTGAAGGGGAGAACTTACTGTAAATACAGTCTACATGCATGTGTGTGTCAATACATGAGCTCACTCCATGCCGTGTAATTCATGTACTGTATCTGTATGGTGAAAGTCGACTTAACTCGACTTGTAGTACCCGTACTTTTCTCCATTTCATTTTCGTGACATTATCTTCAACTCGACACTCGCTGGATCCTTTCAACGGCAACCAAACAGAAGAACGTCTGCTCTTGGTCATTTGTAGGGTGTAGTGTGCGTAGTGTGCGTAGTGTTGTGTCGCACATAGTTTTGACGGTTGACATATTTTCAAATCTGGATGGGGTGAAAAATAAAATGCTATTGACCGTCGCTTGGCTATCTAAACATGGCAGGTTTGTGCAGGATGTCCCTTGTTGGATTATTCTCTTTGACCAATCAGTGGTCTGCGTTGTTTTTAACTTCACCTTCTCGTATCGGCTCAGCTCGCTTGGAACCTCGTCCAAGGCGGTGCCAAGAATATAGTGGTTCTACTGGTACTATCCACAACGAGTTGAGTAGAGCAGTGTTGTACTGTGCAGTGGAAACGAGGGATGGAGGGATCAGACGTGACGATGAGAAAGTTACAGCTATCTATGAACTCTGCATTCTATTTGTAGCAGTCTTGGGTTTCGAGTTCTCTAACAGATGTGAGTGGACCTTTATCCTGTGCTGGATGAGTTACATGTACAGTAGTTGATGACGGAAAAGGAAAGGGGGGGTGTAGTAGATAGTATTCAACACAGCAGTGGGTGTTTCATTTTGACACAAGCAACATGTGCGAGCAGCATGCAAAGAATTTGTTTGTTGTAAGCCAAGGTACAGCTTGTTTTTGCATTTGTTATGACCACACTCTAGCATGCAAACACATCTATAAAAGCCCAAAAAGATGCAGGTATAAGCAGGCAAACAGGCTGACACAGGGACAAACTACATTAGTGCAGGGCCTAAATCTTTGCTTACCCTCACTCAGCAGTTACAAGCCCAATGTGTGACTCTAGGAAATCAGTGAACGTCTCTACATGGATTTTGGAGCACCAGAACTTATTGAAGATGACACAAAGTAACCTAAAGTCATATTCTGTATCTTATTTGAACATGATTGCTGATTGCTGGGTCAAATTCCACGGCCTCCTGAGAAAAATGTGGGCAGAGAGAGAGAATTTGTGAGTATTACCTTCCCCTTGTCATTGATCCCATGTGGTAGCTAATAGTAATAATCCCGCACTGAATGCACAGCTGTCAAACAGACAAGCAAATGTTTTTTGCATGTTTTTATGATATACTCATAACCAGGTAATTACTATTACATTTCAGGATATAATCTCAGAGATTGAGAAGACAGTTTGCAGGAGCCTTTAAGTATCTCAGTGTGTCGTAACCACGGAGCGATTCCCATGAAAAGGTGCAACTTCAAAATGTAGTGATACAATTAAAGATATTTTAGTTAGTTTTAGTTTTGACAAATGAGTCATTTGAAGATGACGGGTACACACTGGAAAGTGCCTGTGTAGGTGCAAGTGAGTACTGTCATGATACAACTTATATAAGATCCTGTTTACAGCGGAGAAGAAGGTCACATGGCCTGAAGGTATACCCTTGCAGTGATATATGTCAATGTCGTACGATGGCATTGAGCTGGGAAAGGTGATCTATTCCTAATAAAACACTCCACATTTGGGTAAGACATTTTCTAACCAAGCAGTATTGCACAGGTGTGGAGAATGAGGCAAAAAAGTCTGTGAATACTGGAAAGAGAGGAGAGACAATAAAAACAAGTATTGCAGTGTAACAGAAACCTCCCACACTTTGTCCACATAAATACTCTATAAATGCAAACACCTGAAGCTCTCAAACAGTGACTGAAACTACGTGAAAACACCTTATATGTATAACAGTATGTCCAGGGAGATAATTGCAGAACACTATCTGCTCATGACAGAAATAAGACTCTATAATTCCCAAACCACTGTCTATTCCCAGCTCTGGCTCCCACAGTCACTAGTATTCTTAAAAACATCCATCGACAGTATAGACAGGAAATCACCAGCTTACTGCTCTTCTCATGCAGCGGCTCAGCAAAAAATGTGCCCATGAAAACCTTGTGGGGTGTTGAAACAACATTCTCAGGCTTTCATTGGCAAAAGGACGGGTCTGAACTGATTTCAAAAAGGGATAAATGGATGCAGAAAATACTGGGGTCAGTTTTGACTAATGTCCAATATAGTGGGATCGTTTTTCCACCACTTAATCACTTGTTGGAGGTAAATATTTTACTCAAAACAGCTGACATATGTGAATTCTTCAAATAATCTGAATTACATTGAAAACTACTTCAACTTTACATTTACAGACTTCAATAAAGACAAAAGGAGTTGACAAGCTGCTTGATTTCACAGCAGACTTTAATGATTTTACCATGTTATGCGTGGAAGGATGACGTCCAACAGTTAAAATACTCAACATCTGCTCTGAATATATATATATATATATATATATATATATCCTAGCATGTGTTCATGACACTGCGAGGCACAAACTTGCGTGACGGTGCTGAATGTTTGTAGTTTATTAAGTCACGACTTCCTCCTTCAGTGATTTCCATTTAAGCTTTCTTCAGCGCTGACACAGTGCTGTGGAGAAAGGTCTAACTAACAACGACGGTTTTGCAACATGTTCTGCAAATGATTTCCTCCATGTGTTTCCTGTTGGCATGACAAAAGATGAACAAATGGTTTTAGATTGAGTGACAACATTGTTGTAAGATTTTTTTTTTTTTTTAATTGAAACAACAGAAATAGGTTTAAACAAGAGTTAGCCATGCTAGCAGCTCTGTCAGGTTGAGCTAAATGCTAATACCAGCATGCTAACTTGCTCACAACGACAATGCTACATGACAATGTTTATCATGTTAGTCATCTTAGTTCAGAGTGTTGCTAACATATGTTTAGCACCACACACAGCTGAGGCTGGCAGGAACATCATTAGTTTCGTCATTAGTCATTTATCCAGAATATTCATAGAATAAGTGACACCATGTTTGCCACACTGCACATTATTTAGGCAAGTAGTCGCAGTGTAAAAATCTATAGGGTTTGTCTGATATCTATCGCTGCATACTTTCTGTTTGTCCCGAATGGACCACATCAATTAGCAACAGTCATAAAGCAAAATAATCATAAACCCAGTGGGGGGAAAAAAACTTTGAGCCCATGAATAGAGAAACAAACAGCTCTTAGAGTCCAGAGATAAGCCGCTTTTCAGTAAATCCTAATGAAAAGGAAGCCATAGGGAGATAGAAAAAAAATCTGAGTGAGATTAGGAGACAGAACATGGCATCCTACATCACTGACCTGGCAGTTTAAAGGGCTGAGATACTGAAGCACTAACAGCTACAGCAAACCTATAAACACAACTTTACAATTGTCAGGTTAACTTATATAGCACATTGCATTTTACTTGTTTGTTTTTGGGGCATGGCAGGTTGTCCTGTGGCCCATGAAAGTGATTAAAAAACAAAACATATTTTTCGTTATTATGTGGTCTTTTTCGAAGTAAAAGTCTATATTTAAAGATGATTTGATGTAGCAACAGATAAAAGTGGATGCTGCCGATTGTGCTGCAGGGTGGGGTTGTCGGGGATCTGAGAGACACTGTGTTTTTTCTGCAGTCGGCACGTTTGACGCCAGTGGCTCCCCGTGCAGAGGCCACCCTCCAGAATGAACCTCCATCCAGCACATGCTCCAGCCGGGCACGTGCACGTTGCCGTCTCTTCAGCCTGACTCAGCCAGGGGAGCTGAGATGTGACCCGATGTGGTCTCTGCACATAAACAGGGACGTTGATTTGCAGGACTGTGGTTAACATTCTTTATGTTTGCCTCTTCATGATGCCGATATACTGTTTTGTGCGTCCTTGCACCAGCTCTACATCGATCATGTCATATACATTCAACAGTATATTCATACAACTATTTATTTTATTTTTCGTGTGAACATCCAAGTGCCACACTATGAATACCAGCCAGGAGAGACTATCTGAAAATGTGCACCGTTATCCCCAATATAGAAACAGCAACGCGTCATACTAACTAGTTCTTTTCACCCTCCCTTAGACGCAATCCTGTGAGCAACTCCTGCAATTCTGTTTTTGGGTCTCAAAATTGACACAGCTTGTGGGGCCTAGAAATGTAAAAAAAAAAGATTTCTGGAGACAGCCAAGAGTGAGCACATACTCAAGAACATTTTTCAAAAAAACTGATAATAAAAACAACCACGAAGAAGCCTGTGAAGGCCTTGAGGTGCAACTGGCAAAATGAGCCCCCTCGCTAACTCTACAGAAGTGGTTGAAACTTGGTGGGTTGGTCAGCGAGCATTAACATGTCAAATGGCCTTTCTGTTTTCTTTTGCTTCTATAATGTTCTTGTCAGATGGACATAATCAAACTTGTGGATTAAAAAAAATGCTGACAAAGTATGGCCTGAAATGCTCATAGCCTTGGTCCACAAGCTTTCTTAACCCGGTCCTAAATATATATGATGATGGTGACTATGAACTAATTCATGCGACTTTTCAGCAGTAGGCTGATCACGAGTTCATAAAATGACATTCAGGAAATATATGTTAATGTCTTTATTGAACAAAAAGCAGCAGCAAAACATATAATTTGTTCACAGGAGGGAGGAAATGCCTTGTGAGGCTCAAACACGAAGGGGCATGTACAATACTGTTTGACAGAAAGTAAAGCTAAAGTGCTATTATGCTTCAAATGGAGTTTACCATATTGCTTCATTATTATACAGCCTGTCAAGAATAAATCATATCTAAAGACGATACATACAGATTCATTGTGCACACACACACACATACACACACACGTTGAGCATATTTCTCATAATTGCGCGTCAAGGAGGTTATGAACATTAAAGGTGACAGTCATCTGAGAATGAGCCTCAGTCCTGTTGGCGTCTTTTTTGCACCTGCAGCTCCAAATTCCACCAATCTCTACAAAAAGCATCTACCAAACCATCGCATCTGCAGAACTTCACTTGGTTTTGACTGTTGAGGCCAACTCTTTGAGTGCAATCGTATGCCCCTTTGTGACAATTCTTTAGATATATCAAAACTAAATAAAACAAAGGGAATGGAACCCCCACTTCCATCCCAAATAATGATCTTCGACACCCACATTCCCCACCAATGACCTTATCCCCATCCCTTTGTCTCTGTGGCTCAGAACCAGGCCGATGTTGGTGACGCACCACCGGTTAGCCAATGGGCGCCCTTCGTTAAGGGTTGTGTCCTTAACTTGCATCACTGAGACGGCAAAGCGAGGTTTTTTTGCCCAGTGATGTGCGAGGGGGTAGGGCGATGGGGAGGGGCTTGCGGCGTGGGCAGAGGGGCACGTGGCACCCAACGAGGCCTCAGCCTGTCACAGGGCATCACATCAGACCATGAACAGGCATGCGCACTTTCTAAACTCCACGCCCTGCGAGAGAAAGGAGAGGACATGCGGGAAAGCTATCACCAATCTGCCTCAAACCTGTCTGTGTTGCAGGGGAACATGGGAACCAAGTGTTTTTAGTTCACTCACACTTATAAACCGTGTGTAACTGAGGAAATAGGAGTCTAAAAACATGAAGAATATTTCATAAATACTCATGTGTTCAAAATGGCTGCCACTTAATATAGAGGACAAATGCTGCTAGTGAGTTCTTTAATTTACCATCCAGACGTCATATTACGAGCTAACCAACCAAATTAATCCCAGATCTCCCCCAACGTCCCATTTGCTTGCATTTTGAAACTTGACATTCAAGGTAGAACATGATGTTCTCCTTGGAACTAATAGACTTGTTGACCATGTTGTCCCAAAACCTTCCATTCCTCACATGCCTTTATTGCTTCCTACTCTGACTCTCAATCCAAGCCATCATTACAGAACCACATTTTTGCAAATTCACGATACATTTGGGCTTGCGTGAGAAGATGGCACACTAGCAGGCGCGAAAAAAGGCTGCTTCACTGAAAGACACAATGTGTGCATCAGCTCAACTACTTCCTGTTGCGTGCAGATGAAGCCCAGAGCCTCTGTTACAGGAAATACTGCAGCTCTGTAGCCCCCAGCGCCAACAGAGGAACTGTTCGAACTCAACTCAGAGACTGTTTTTACGTCATTGAACACTCACTGCGCGTCTCATTCAAAATAGTCACAGCTTTATTAAATCTTTACAAAATAGTAAAATAATAAATTCATCATTAAAACAAGACAGGCTGATTTTGATTAAAAGTCTGCACACCCATGCAATATTCATTAAAGTTAGGCGTTTGCATTAACATGTAGTAGATATTGCAGGAAGGGTTCTTAACCAGTGTGCTTATTAAAGATAATCACACATCTCAACATGACTTCATTGATTTATGATAAAATAGTGTGAAATCACAGGAAAAATAATATATAATTAATGAGTAGTTTTAAGTCCCTTTGAAGATCTAATGTAGCGTTTAAAAATGCACTTTTGTGCAACTATTCACTGAATCTTTGACACCCGACAGATACATTTCACAAGTATATACTGTATGTTTGTGAATACAGCTCTTAATGTGTTCACAAGGATCTGCAAGGTTCTTTCGAGAAGGAACAAAGAATTACAGAAAACCTGAAACAAAAACGGTTTGGGCTAAATTTGAATCCCCTTTAACCCTGTCCTGGGCCTGCCATCACTTCATTACAAGGTACATCTCAATTGCAGTCAGCCTTTCCCTTAAAAAGGCATTACTGGTCTTTTATTTAACCCCTTTTGGACAAGTGTTGAGCTGCGGCAAAATTCACAGTTATTCAAGAGTTCCCCCTCCCTTTTTGTAGCTCAGAACAGTATAGACGGCATCTTGCGAGCATGTACTTTTGTAATGACTAATGGTCAGACCCAGTTGGCAGTCAGCTGGTTTTGATCACCCACCCAAACCAGTCCATAAAACCGCAGTCTTATCCACAACCCCAAGTGAGCCATCCCCCACAAAGCCCTGACAACGAGTACAGAAAACACATGGTGTGTGTGTGTGAGGGATCCCAGATATTCAGTGTCTTGAGTGCAACTATGACTGCGAGGTCAGAAAAGTGCGGTCCTGGATGACACTGCTGCGTCGCTGCGTCTCTGCACCTGGCCCACCCCCCCTCCCCCCCCGGCCCCCCCTGCCCCCCCCCCCCCTCCACCTCCTTCACTTCTCATTGGCTCATCCGTTATCTCCACGATCAGAGTAGTGAAGTCTCTTCAGGGCGCAGGCTGGACCTGGACCTTCTCCGTCATCTGTCTGGCACTGTAGTAGGACAAGCTCAGGCCCATGATGGCCAGCATCATGGCTATCTGGTTGACGGCGCGGTCCTGTGGCTGCGTCTGCACCTCACCGGCCACTTGCCTCTGCAGAGAGAGAGAAAAAGAACCAGGGCAAGGGTCAGAGGTCAGCCAACAGTTGAAACAATGAGCCATTTATTGGCCAAACATTCAAATATTTTGTCCTAAGAGACTTCTCTTTAAAGACCAAACATCTGCAGCTTTAGCTCCACAGCCCTCTGCCGTGTGGCCAAACCCACAGCAGCAAAAGTCATTAAACATTCAGGAAGGGAGAGACTTGAGCAAAAGGGGAACACAATGTTCTGGGCACAAAAGGAGCTAAATATGCATCTGGGATCCATCGGCTTGTATTTTATAGAGTGACTGCCCACATTTGATTATGCGTGTCTCTGAATGTACAGCTCCTCCTTACCCCCTATGACTCCAGCAGTGAGATAGGAATGTTAGCATTTTAGAAAAGCTCAGGCTACCAACACCCCTTCCCATATTTAAAGAAAGCACACACACACACACACACACACACACACACACACACACCTTATCAAAATGCTGGTGTGACTGCCTTCAGAGCCAATGGCAGGTTTCTAGACCATTTGAAAAAGGTAATTTTTTAACAGTTATGATTATTGTTTTATTTTTAAGACTTCATCAAGGAGATATTTACAGAAAAGTTGTTCAGAAATTTTAAAACAATTTTTTTTGCAGATCTACTTGATCCATGCCAAGTGGTTTCAACAGTTGTTTTTTTAAAGGAGATGTTACTGTAGAGCACAACTGTACAAAAACATGAAAGTGGTACTGGATATTGAACAGCTACCTTTCCTTATATACAAAAAAAAAAAAAAATGCAAATTAGCACTTGGCAATGATGAGACTGCTCGGTTAGAAGTTGTGTGAACTTGATTTTCTGGGGAAATTTTGCCCTGAAGCACAAATTTATAAATTTGCATTTGAGTCGAACCACGTTGAAATCTTTGTCGCCACTGTAGGAGACTCTCCAAAATACATATTCAGCATTAAAACTGTACTGTCCCGCTAATGTGTCAAATCGCATGTAAGAGGCAGTCATTTTGCTCCGGTCTGTTGGAGCTTTTGAGTCGATGTAAAGCCACATGGGGCGACAGCCTTTGTTTCCAAATTAGCGAACAAAGACTTTACACAGCGGGCGAGACATATGGAGGGTCGCTACTGATGAGTGGATTATGACAGCGGGACGAACAAAAGAAACTTATATCAATGATTAGTGTCACCCCTAATTATAGCGGCGATGAAAGCGGATTGTGGGTCACAGAACAGCACCGGGCCCCTTGTGTGACGCAGTCCAGATTAGAACCAGTGTTAATGTCTATACAAGCAAAGGATAAAGACCAACTGTGATGGACAGCTAAAACACAATTTGCCAAAAGTGAAAATGAAGCTCTTTAGCAAGAATTGAACTCCGACAGATGGTTTGGTGATTATGTGCCATTATAAAACACCCGTCATACATTTTCATCCTCAGAAACGATCAAATTAGAGTTATGCAAAGTATATCCCAGCCATCATCTGCACACACTGTGGTGAATCTGCACATACCTGGAGGAGGCGGAAGTATCCGGGTGTCAGCCTGCCCAGTCTGATGATCATGTCTGTTGATGTGGTGAGAGGTGGGACCAAACAGAGGGAAGAGCTGGGGTGGCTCTCAAGACCTGCAAAGAAAAAAAAAAAGAAAAACTAAAAAAAAAAAAAAATCACGGAGAATTCACTTAACTGCGCAGAAATGTGACAGATACCGACAGAAATACAGCCAGGAAACTAAAATATCCACCAGAAGTTAAAGTCAGTCGAGTCTCTAAAACATATGGACAAAAATATATATATAAATGTAAATCTAGTATCCAGTCGTTACTCAACTTCTATAGAAGCATCAGATACAATCTACTTTCCTAACCAAATTTTTAGAAGAGTTTTTGAGTACTGCTGCTAAAAGAGGAAGAGAACATTGCCTCCCAAATAAACCATCTGACCTATGCAAGAGGGAGGAACACGTCTCGCCTGCAGGCACGGCACTAAACTCCCATGTGCTGATCCAATAGGAGCGCCATATAGAGAAAACATACCATACAAGTGATCATATAATATTTTAGATCCGACCTACTTGACACCATTTCCTCCCGGAATGCCCCTTAAACCCCTCCGTTATTAAAACCGTCATGCTTGCACCAAAGCAACAGAGCATCTATTCATGCTGCGCTCCAAACTGATGCAAAGGAAAAAGGACAATTTTGTTCATTCACGCATGGACAATTCTGTGTAACCGATTAAGAAAGTGGCATTTTGCATGATTGTTGGACAACCAATTGTTGAGTAGGAGCACCAAAGCATATGGAGGGATGGATGTCCGTCCAACCGTGGCTTACAAGAACAAAGAGTACAGGGAGAAGGCAAGAATTAACATTTACAAATTGGATGTTCTCTACTGTTGAAAGGATGGGAAAGAGTCATCCCAAGAGTTAAAGATGGAGCAGATGAGGCTGTACATTATAAAAAGACACAAACTCCAAAAGGTGATAAGACAACAAGGGACGTCACGCTCAGCTGGGATTGACAACGTTTGTGATCAAGGCTCCAGGGAAGGCGAGGAGGAGGAGGATCAGGTAGAAACATGTGTGAAGCATTAATGTGCCAACCTGGTTTGAGTTACCTCTCACGAGAAACAGAAATGCAATCCAAGCTTTCAAAGCAGCTCCTGGTGTAAAATAAATTGCTGTTATTCGACCAAACTGGTCGAGATTCCTCACCTCCCAGAGGCCGTTTTGATTGGCGAAAAAAAAAAAGCCCAAAACAGAGCAGCGGGACCCTCCACTTCCCAACCACGCTGAAAAATCCTAACAGATGCCAACCAGAGAGCGACGAACTTGAACTACTGAGAGCTTCTGCACCGCGCTCCACCTTTTTATACAGCTTCACTCTCACCCAACCCGATCTGCGGGCTCGCCTTCAAGCACACGCCCACTTTCAGAACACATACATGCTGTCGAAATGCATTACTCTCAATGGGTTACCTTCACCCAAACGAACCCTCCTCCCAAAACTAGAAAAACCCTTTGTGAACCGTCAGATATGATGTTAAATAGGAATAACGCAAACAGAACAACACTGCCTTCTTCTAAGCAGCACGCATGTCAGAGAGTAGAGTTACATAACCAGCCTGATGTGGCCATTTAATCTCAGCTGGAGCAGAAATGAAATGCCACAGACCTCAGGACAGTCCAGATTAGAAACATGAGACTACAATAGTCTTCTTTTATTAACATTTATTTTAGCCGTGTGTATTAATAGCTCTAGTGGCTGTCGGTGTTATATAATCTGTTTCCATTTCACTGAACAAATAGTCACGATCCATGATGACAAGCTAGTGTTAACATCACGCTGCAACTGACATAAATCATCACAAGGCATTATCAGGATATTTGGGCTTCGTGGAGTTTGATCACACCTTGAACAAACACAAAAAATTTGCATCTGATCAACAAGGAGGTACGTAGGGCTGCTAATGCCAGTGTCAAACAAGAACCAAATAAGTCACATTAACAACAAGTTGAACTCATTTGAGGTCTTTACAGCATAAAAGATGCAATCAAAGAGTCCAAGCAAGTCTACTATAATCTCATACAAGTAGTTTTTAGGTGTCAAAGATCTGAGTGTGTGGAGGCACATTAGGAGAAAAATAAAACTGATTTCAGTAATTACCGGTGGCTCATTTCCCATTGATCAATTGGCAGTAATGGAGATGCAGGCTCGTTGCCAACCAGGTCTCCATAAGACAGGAACAGCTCAGGGAATGGCGTTTCATCCACACTCAACAAGCGCTTTCCCCTTTCTGTGTTTTAAACTCAAAATTTAAAATCACTTGGCTGCTGTGTTTTGTATTTTTTGTCGTCCGAGTTTCTTCTGTAACAACATACAGTTCCTCATGTTCCTCTAACACATACCTTTAGCAGACTTCCTAATAAACACCTTTACGGTCTTCTGTTTAGGTTTGAGACTTAAAGTTTTTAGCAGACAGCCTGCGTTTCAAACTGGCGGTGAGACGTTTGAAAGAAGTGGGCATGGTCGGTCAAATAATAGATACTATTGAGGTGCATTGTGGGAGTGGTAGGAGCCAGCGTTTTTAGAGCATGAGCCATACTGGTGACTCAAAGTCAAGATATCTTTGACCATATTTTTTTTTTTAAAAGCTGCCTCTCCAACTACATGGAGGTGCAAGACTAAGAGTGAATATGCTATAATAATAAAGACATGTCACCAGTGTGACTCCAGAGCATCCTTACAGCTGATTCATGTTGATGCGTGAGTGTTTAGGAGTGGTTCACTATACGTGCCTTGGCAGGAGTCCAGGTGAATCATTTGTGAACTATTCAGGTTTACCTGCGGACTACCGTGACAGCGAGAGGGCGTTTCCCCCACATGTGTATCACTCGGGTTGTGACCACGTTTCAACATACCAGCTGTTGACAAACTGCATGAGTAACACATGGACAATGTCTGATGTCTGCTTTCTGGCAAAACTACTTTGTAGTTACCTCAACTATAAAAAAAAAAAAATGTATGAATTTTCAGGAATACAAAATTGGTTTAAAGCTTGTAGCAAGATACAGAAAACATATTTCCATCAGGAGAGGTTATGAAAACACAAAGGCATCTCAATTCAATTTACTTCCTCTCCCACTGAGAGTGATAATAAAAAGCCCCTGGGGAGGATTTCAATCAGCCTGCACTCGGCCCATAAACATTTACTGGGTACATTGTGTACTTAACACCTAACAGCCAATGAGATACCAGCACTCCTTTCCTCCTCTCTTTGTCCCGCCTTCCCATGTCCCTTAATGGTCCCTCTGCAGCCCACCCGCTGGCAGCAGGGGATCTCCTGCCAGTGAGTGTGGATGGCAGCAGAGGGAAAGACCGACACAGCAGCACCACAATCGACAAAATAAAAGTCTCCTGCTGGGTAACAGCAGTTAAGGATTACATCATCATCAACCTGACTGTCTGGTCAGGCAATCATCAGCTAGGCTCCTGCCACATTCAGGACTATGGCATGTACACGACTGCTACCATGGTTTCTCTGCGCTATGTGCACCATCGCCTGTGATGCAATGCTGTAACTGACGACTGCTGATCAGAAGCCTATTTGTGCCTTTGAGTTCTCAGTTTAAATATTTAAAGTCCATCATCGTAAAGAACATATTTTGTCGCTACAAGGAGTGTAATAATAGTACAAGGTTCAGTTCACACCCTGGTTTAAGAGGCACTTTTTCCACCGAGAGTTTGGGACGGCAGAAGGAAAATAAAAAACAAATGTCTAAGGTTAAGTTTTTCATTTATTTTGAACAGAAAGTCTTATTGCTGGAGACTGAGGTAGCATTTTTGCGAACTGGCAACTTTGGTAAACTATTTCCATTATAAAAATAAGTAACATTTCAAACACTTGTGTATTATACACTGCACGAGCACTGAACAAAAGGCTATAAAACTGAAAAAGCATCTCTTATGCTATGAAATTGAAAATTAATAAAAATGTAAAGAAAAAATAAAATCAAAACATTAAAGCTGAAGGAGGAGTGTTTCTATTTGTTTCACCTTGGCTATATGCCCATTGCTTTAGTAATAGGTTTATCCTGTTTGCTTAAACACAGCAGAGATGAGGGGTTGGGCTACAGTTTGCTTTCTCCTCGTCCGGAAACACACACCCCCCCCCCCGACCCCCCTTATTGGCCAATCAAGGTGTACGCTCCAATGAAACTCTAGACATGGCCTCCATTTTGGGCCCCCTGCTGTGAAGACGCCAACATGGCTGACACAAAGTAAAAGTTGAATTTGGGAGCGCACCACATTGAAGAATGAAGCTTTGTCAGTTAAATGAGCCAAACCTCAAGCTTCTTAATTAGCGTCAGGCTAAACTGTTCGCCTACCTACTGTTAGAAAGCCACCCAGCTAAGCCGACACACCAGTGTAAATCCAATCAACAGGAGGAAAGTGACCCAACAGAACAGACTCATCCAACAGACTTCACTTAAACACGAGCTGAGCAGACAGACGCACTGAAAGCAAATGTATCATTTTAACAAGAGTCAAGTTCCTATATTTTGCATTTTTTGGATGCATTAAAGCAACAAAACCAAAGATTGTTTTTTTTTTTTCAGACTTTTAAGCTCACATCATGAAAATCTTCATTAAAGACTCAAACAACACATAAAATGATGCCTAATGGTCATTTTAAACTACAGTGTTGGTACCAAATGTACAGCCACACTGCCAAAGAAAAGAAAAACTAAAAAAACACCACATCTACTATTTGGTCCCAGTCAGCTGCACAACACGCCAAAATAAACTAATGCATACTTTACCTTTTAAAATGTCAATTAATTCCATTATTCAATTCATGGATGTCAAATGTTTTACACGCAGCTTCTCATATTAGGTGTGTTTGCCCTTTAAAACTCTAGAGTTTCAACATAAGCAGACAATTGACTCAATACAACAGCTTTTACGATTATTTTTTAATAAAACCTCCGCAAAACCAAAAAGATTTAAGTTTTAATAAGGAAATAAAACCAACTAACAAGCCACAACCCAGAGCAACTACTACCACACAGAGACAATGAGACACTTTTCTTTCTTCCATACGAGTCGCAACACCAGCTGTGGACGCTTTGCTCCTCATCGGTTACTTCTTTCTTTTTGCAGCTTTACATTTCTTGGAGACTAGTGCGCTTACCTGCAGCTGCAGCGGGGTTTCAGGACGGGTTGGGGGGGCCGCTCAGTCTGCGTTTGGGTGAAAAACACCACATGTAGCCTACACGATGTACAGACTTTATAGGAAGCCGGGACAGTGTCCTATATGGGCGGGGGGGGGGGGGGGTGTGGCACTCTGATTCCTGCAGCACACACAACGCATGCTGGTGAGGGAGAAATGGGCTCGTCCATGTTTTGCTGTCATGTTAAGGACATGCTGGTCCATTTAGTTTGGTTTTTACACCGTGAAATGCCAACACATAGACTACCCGCACATGTCATGTGTACACTGTGGAAATGTGGCCTAAATAAAATGGCTAAAACGCATTTGTTCATTTATTAAGTTGATATTTTAGATGTTAAATAGGTAAAGCAGGTGTGGGAAAATTGCATTAAAACAGACTAAGGTTGGTTGCTCTTTAGAAGAGATTAAAAATGAATTTGTCAACAAAACAATCTTACGAAGAGGTCAGTTTTGTAGATGTTCTGGAGCTTTCATATCACTCCATCTTCCTCAGCAGATGAAGTGGCCCAGCAAGTTGACACGATCGCCTAAACACAACACTTCTCGTCCATGTTGGCTTAATAAAAAACAAACAACAATTTCTATCCATCTCAATTTCCAGCCAATATGGACGAGAACTCCTTCAAAGCAATCCCACCACATTGTCCAATCAGTGCCGGTTCTGGAGCTTTTGCTTTGTATCACACAATCAACCCAACTTCAAAGAGACATGAAACAACTACAAAAGGGACGACTGCAAAAGACTACAAAGAGACACATAATGACTACGAAGGGACACGAAACAGCAAGAAAAAGAGGCTAAACAACTACAAAGTCTGTGTGTCTTGGAGCTGATGGGACCTTTTTGCATGGCTGTGCCCAGGGGCCCACGTCTTGGCCGGGGTCAGTGGACTGCATTCTCAACCTACAGATACAGTCGAAAAGCACACGTCGGTTTAATATCAATCTGATGCATGAATGTAGTGATGTCGTGATTGCCGTTTCCAACACAGTAATTGACCTGTGTGTGCTGCAGTCTTTACCACATGTGGAGAGACATGACCGCTATACTGATTTAAAGTATGTGTTTACTCTACAGTATGTAGTTTAGGAATGTATATGACCCGCAACCAACTGAATGCTGCTGCAGTCACCTTATGTACACATGGCATTTACTGTTTTTATCCACTGTACACTCGTTGGCTGTTCTGGAGCTTTTGATCGAATCACACAATCTTCCTCAGCAGATGGATGAGATGTTTTATCTTATGTCTGATGGTTTATAAATTGAGATTGACACATCTATTAAAATGACAACGCTCCAGCGATGCTCCGTGTGATGAGGAAGATCGTGTGGTTTAACCGAAAGCTCCAGAACAGCTACTGAGTGGAAGTTATGGTGAGATCGGTGAGCTGTTTTTTTAAACGAATAGCGTTTCCAAAGTTGGAAAATGATTGGTTAATACTCAACTAGAGGAGAAGAGAAAAGGGACAGAATCTACAATATCTTTTACAACTTTATTAATAAAACCACAGTACAACAGACAGTTTAAACAAAAAGAGGGGAAGTAAATACCAGATTAATATACAAAATATGTATAACATGGGAAGTATATCAACACCAAAATAAACATTTCTCAAGTTTTAAAAGACCTTGACCGGTAACAGCTTTCAAGTAATCTTCACAAAAGATTTAAGGATTTCTTAAAGGATCGTGAACAGCTGTTTGCTGCGTTGTAACTTTGGTCACCTGTAGCCTTCCTGACCCATATCTAACTGTGTGAAACCAGAAAGGCAGCAGGACCCTGGACGTCTGGTTAAAGGTCTCAAAACAAAACGTGTCACATGTGACCGACTTTGGTGTGACGCTGCGCTCTACTGGTGCTACGGCGCAAAGACACCGAGAGCTTCTCCACAGCCGGGGAACTCATCAAAGCAGTTTCAACTCAAATACTGATTTCTGCTGAAATATTTACACCGGGACGGATATTTCAATTTTGTGCAACTTTATAAATCCGCTCCACTGTTTCACATTTGAGTTGAGGATTACTGGAGCCTTCTTTTGGCACATGCGGAGTATAGATTGAGATGATCTACCTAACAGCACCTGGACAAACTACAATGAGAGAATTCTACCTGATGCAACAGCAAATTCATACAATTAGAATACAGTATATACAGTTTGTTGCTTAATTCACACGTGTAGTTTTTACACGTTTCAAAGGACATTTCTAGGAGTTTTACAGAACCGTTTAGCTTTTATCTGAATCAGGGATTTATAATGTCCAGAAACGTTCAGGCTCATCATTTCAAGTCAACCAGCTCCCTAAACCAAGTAGGCGTAGAGAATAAACCTTTTTAAGATTAAAGCAGGTGGAAAATAAAAACTAAGCCTCTAACGTAAAACCTCAGAGGGGACGAGGAGAAATAAGAACATCTTTGTTGATTATCTTAAAAACATGACATTCGTTTTGGGGGTTACTGTGCACCTATAGGAACCTAAACGACTTCCCTTTCCCCTATTTATGTTTTCATGTCGCAACAAAGTAATGCCATGAAAACATTTTGACAATTTTTATTCAAGAACATTTAGATCAGCCATTAAAGTCAGAAAAGCTTCAGTCAGGAGAGAAACATAACTTAACGGGACTTTTCATCAGATGACCAGGTTCACGTCGTACATGTTTTTGGGATGCATCAATCTTTTTCACCTAATAACAGGATTCTTTTTGTGGTGTTTTCACTGATTGGAACTTGTTTCAACGTACAGTGTTTCAAAAACATTTGGTAAGCAATTTCTTATTAGTTTGACATTCAAATACAAGGAGATAAAAGGCAAAATTCCTATTTTCCCTCAAATTTTAACAATATGCTTTAGCTGCCTCATAATGTTTAAAATTAGATTCCAATTCCAACTTGGTGGAAAATATCTATTACTCAGCAGTTAAAAAAAAATAAAAAAAAAAATAAAATAGGATTAGACAAACTAAAAATGCCACGTCTACGAGATATGGACGGTAATCATTTTTAAATGGATATAAAATGGATATGAATGTGACAACAAACTTTTGTTACAAGTGCAAGCCCAAACAAACATATAAATGACATTTGTAATATAAAACTTGGTAAAAAATACTAATTTAAAACTGTACAATCACCAAGTACACAGAGTGAGCACATCAACTGTTATTCATTTGGCTTCAGCGGCTTCGGCCTTTGGCTCCTGGGGACGGAAGAGAAGAAAGTTATACTTCATAAGCATCGTTTGTTTAGCAGCACATTCCTCACTGTGATCTTCATGCTGTTGATTCCCCCCCGAACTCTCATTTGATTGGTAGTGTCTTTCTTTCAGTTTATAATTACAGCTTTTGCTCACAATCACACTTCCAAAGATACCGGCACTTCCTCAATATCAGGAGAACTATTTTTAAACTTTTGTGCCCTCAAGCTTGTACTTCAACACAGAAATATGTAATTTGAGTTCTCAAATTAAGTTTTGTGGTTGGCTAGCAGCTGTGTGTATGCATTGAATACCCTACAAATACTAAAATCATTCCTTCAAATGAGTATTGTAAGCTCCCCGCGACACTCTTTATATAAGTTTACATACTTTGGATAGTTCTGATTAATTATTTATTAGTTAATGGCACAAATTTCCTGCAAAAAAGAAAAGAAAACTGATGTTGTGTAAGATCTTTCTCATTAAAGAAACAAACCTCAGCCTTGGCGTTCCCATTTTCAGCTAGTTTGGTCTTCTTTGCTTTGATTGCCTTCTACAAATGACAAGAAAATTGATTACTAACAGATTAGACAATTATCACACATTTCAGATTAATGAAGGAAAAACAAGGATACCAAAACATCTAAATTGTTCATCAAAAAGGTATTCTCCCGTATTGTTTCCTTGAACTAGGCCACATTTAGTTTCCCTTCCAGGAAGTGAAGGCCATGATTCAGTTTCACATGTGACATGCGGCACACAGAGATGTTCTGTTGATATCAGCTAGCTATCGGTTTCATACTTTTACAGCAGGTTTCTTCTTAACCTCCAGCACTCTGGGAGGGTTCTGCAAAACAAAAAGACATTTCATTTAGTATTTAACAGTAGAAGAAAAACATAAAAATAAAAATGGATGCTGACACGAGGCACATTATTAGTTTTGTGACCATCTCTCAAAAATAACCCCCTGTTCACTATTGTAATTACAAAAGGGTTAAGGATGAATTGATATTGAGTGAAGCACGTTTGTGACAAACAATGAGTTTATGCTGATTCAAATTTCAAAGTTTAAGTTAATCAGAGGAAGCTGCTTTTAGAAAACCAACTTGTGGGTAACGAGTAAGAATAATCACAAAACAAAATAGCAGTCCTTGATAACGGCTTAATCGTGTTTCTTACCACAGCAGCCAGCCGCTTGGAAAATCGTCTTTCCTGTTGAGATAGAGGAAGAAAACCTTCAGTAACGATTGCAGATGTAACTCATTTGCATGATGACACTAACTAAACATGCTATTCACAGCCCTAAAGAGGGCATCAGATGGCTGGTCTTATCAAAATGACAGAAACAGAAAACTAAAATCTCAATTAAATTACACTCAAAAGCAACAATTAACTGCAAATCTCAGTTATCAATGTATTACAAAGTATTTGTATACAATGGCAATAACAAGAGCATCAATAGATTATGAATAATATCAACAAATATGTGTACAAACCTCAGGGCGGACAGCCTGAAAGACAAAGAATAGAAGAAAATAAACATTACAATTTTAATATTATTATTCACGACAACTCAAATATCACTTAATCTTAAAATCACGGAGTTCTGCAGACATAACATAAAAGACGTGACAAGGGACTTCCCGCGCATATTTGAATTCAAATTCGGGCTGTCCTGTCACTATGACACCGCTTTGGCGCCCTGACAGCTTCCTTTGTTTTGCATCAGTGCGCGCCGACAGACAGCTGTCGGGAAACTGATAAGATTACTACTTTACTAATCTGTAGCCGTGTAGCGAAACGCAGCCACACAAAAGCCTGCAGAGGTTGCAAAACAATTTTTAATAAAATTTTAAAAAAAAGGTTGAGATTTCAGAAAGAAAACCCTTTTTTTAATTTTTTTTTCATGTCAAATATAATTTAAATAAAACCATATGCTACAGGGTGTTTAATCTCGACACGCAAAATTGATTTATTAAATATATTAATTGAGAAAAAAAAATGTCCACATCAATGCATTCGTTAATTTACTGACACGCGCACGTGTAACGTTGTAGTAAAGTCAGCCGACCGAGATATCGTTCCACCAAATGTGATTAAATTCAACGTTAAACCCGTTTTCAACAAACATGCACGAGCAAGTCGGACTTTTCCGATTCAAAACAAGAGGGAAA
This sequence comes from Anarhichas minor, assembly GCF_050575085.1. NCBI lineage: Eukaryota > Metazoa > Chordata > Actinopteri > Perciformes > Anarhichadidae > Anarhichas > Anarhichas minor. The sequence goes on along the minus strand of NW_027466481.1, from coordinate 1,826,053 downwards.
AATTAATAAATAAATGTGACCTCCCCTCCCCCAACTCCTTCCTGACATGTGCAAGTTGTGCTTATAACTTACTATTTCGATTGCTTGGTAACAAAAAAAACAATCGGTGATTAAGTAGGTCGCGAGCTTACGCGGTCATATCGACCCAACAGCTACAGTTATACATTTAACGATTCAGCGCGGAACGTTATCTGTAAACCGTCAACATCACCCCCCCCCCAAAAAAAACCTGCTGCCAAAGAGGGAAAAAACAAGACAGCGCAATGTCAACGGCTGCACTTGTCGGAGCATTTGGCGCAGGGCGTGAAAATAACATTATGTTCGGTACCAGTCGTGTTTGACCGATAACGGTGCATTTGACGTTACTATCTAGAGTGCAACTTTAATTTTTGCCGACCGGGAGGATGCCCGCCCAGGTCTCTCTCCCCGTCGGACCGCCATGGCTGCACTGTTTGTTGGGGATGATGACGTTCCTCTGATGCAGATATATCAAACGCAGCCTAACGGTTGACCCGAGTTAACACGAACCTAGTGCACGGAGTTTCAATAAAAATAAAACATCTTACCTTCGATTTGCCCATGTTGTTGATAGGAAGTGGACAGAGAGCTCAACAAATTGAATCGTTTTTTTTTTTTTTTTTTTTCTCTCGCGCAGAGATAACACACAACAACCGACCAGTCGCTGCGTAAAATGGCGAATGTATAATGCAAACGAATGTTTTTTGTAGTTTATACGCTGAAATATAAGAACGAAACCGGTTCGAACCGGTTTTGTGTTTCGCTGTCTGTCATTGGATGCAAATACGTCACGTGCGTCCAAGCGCCGCCCATTTGTTAAAGAGGCAGGAGCAACCCGGGAAAATACTGATCAGTGTCGCGAGGGGGCGCTGTGTTGAAGGGCTCTGAGGTTTGTAGTCTAAAAAAAATGCACTGCATCATAAACAAGTAGGCCAAGTAGAAGAAGTACTTTTACCGACAAATAAGTAGCAATGCCACAGAGTAAAAAAATTCTCCTATTAATAAAATCTATATTAATTAGCTTTCAAATCCCATTTTTCAATGCAAAACAGGTGAATGTTAACTATCCAACAGAATATAAAGTAGTTTAAATTAGCTCCACCATGACATTAAAATGCTGCATACTTGTTTATGCATTAGTAATTATTTTCTAACTATTCATAAATCATCAATAAAACACCCAAAATGGGGCCATTTAGCTTTGTAGTACTTTTGACTGTAGATACTTTTAAGTACATTTTGTTGCTAATCATCCTTTGATGTTTTGATACTGTGGTATTGCTACTTTTAAGTTAAATACCTCAATATTTCTTACCCCATTGGATTAAAGTGACATCAGTTGCATTAGGATTGCCTCACTGAAAATATTAGTTTTGATAATATTAATATTTCCTATGGAAGGGCATTAACACTCCTAATTCTACTCGGTGGATTAAGAAGATGTTTTTGCAGTTTGGACGTGGGAAAACGGACTAAAATAAGTAGGAGATCAAATTGAAGGAGTCATAGTTTACCGAGCTTTATATGTACTAAAACATTACAACTACTAAGTAAATATTTGCTTCGGACCAAATGGCAAATATATACAATCCGACTGATTTAATATACGCAATGGATTGCTCAATTAAAACTGTACATCTACCATGTGAATCAGTGGAGAGGTCCAGTACTGACTCCAGCAGCTACAAGTAGAAACTAGAGGTTCAGTTGATCTGGCTGTTGATCTGTAGAAAGACCTCAGTAATCTCGTGGACCAAACAGAAATCTGAGATTCAAGTGATATTTCTCTACTGAGTTCAGACTTGACATACCGACGTATTAACAGCCAGACGGAGGCAATAACTGTTCAAAGACAGCCTATTAACATGTGGTATGCAAGAACAAAGGTCGGAATTGTACTTAATCGTAGCTGACATACAATAATCGCTTTATTCTGTTAAAGGAGGCTGGTCAAAATATAGTTATGTCATCAAAGTTCACACTCAACAAAACTGCACTGACTTACATTAATCTGGACGGCTGCTTTGGGATCCCTGGCATTCAGTCATGTAATTAGATCTTCCAATCAATAGCATGCAGTTGACAGACAATTTACACAATTACTTAACTACATCTTGACCAGACGTTTCCACCTATTAGACTTTCTTTTTTAGATCTTCAATCATAAATATTGATTATTTTACAGCCCCATAGGGGTAAAACTGCCCTCTCGTTTTGTACAAACCAGTAACACAGCTACTGTTACTGTTCACTCTTCATTTCGGGAAGAGGACCGGGGAGGTTTCATCCTCCTCGGAGCCTTTCCTAGGCCGAGACGGCGTCGCTCCACAAGTCATGAATGAAAGAGTCTCTCTTGTGCTTCAGCGCTTCGAGGAAGTCCTGAATCCGTTCTTCCCGGCGGGTGGTGTAGTGCAGCAGGGCCTCCTGTCTTCTCTGGGCGTCGGCGGGCTTCCCGTTCCCACGATGCTGCAGGTGCTCTGCGACGCAGGCACGGTCCGCCTCGAGCTGCTGTGAGGCCTGGTGCTCTCGATGGAGGTCTCTGGCTTTCTAAAAGACAACAACAACAACGTAGATGTATACAGGAATCCTGATACAGTACACATCATGTGACTGGAGGCTGAAGTCATAGAGACGAGGTATTACGGTTATCAGAGCTTTTGCAGCTTTGCAACATCACATTTTTCTAATTTATGTGTTGTGCCAGAATAACTGACAAGTGACGAGAGTGACATTCTGTGGTTGGACGATATAATATAAACATCTTACAAAACAATAACCCTGCAGTAAATAAACATAAAGCTGGCAATATTTGGCGTTTCTTGAGATTGGGAACTCTGCTGATTTAAAAGACAGCCAGCAGGGTATCAGCTTTATGATGCTACCGTCTCAAAAGTGACAAGAGGAGCGCAGCGGAATCGACACTTTTGGCAAAGTTCCCAAAACACAAACATTATGACCCTTGTCTTCTGCAAGGCCTCTGTATTCTGAGACGGTCCCTCATGCAGGCATTACCTGAATGGATGTGTGATTTAATTGATATTGGAGAATGGCTTCGCACAGGTTCCAGAACGAATACTCGGGCCACAGAACCGACTGAAACACTAGACAGGAGTGGGACGTCTGCAGAGTGGGAGACATAAATATACATATATATATAAATATATATATAAATAAAGAGAATCAATAGGAGTCTGAGAGGAGAAGCTGTGAAGTGTTTGACATTATGATCCAATCATTTAGTCTACTTGGTTAATGCTGTCCATCATAGATTGCAACCCTAATATGGTGGATAACACATTGTTGTAATTGGCATAAAAAAAATATGAATATATAAATCATAACAAAATTGTACATGAAAACAAATGGCGTGCTCTTCTTACGATCGTAACGTGGTATTGTTGATTTTGTTAAATAAAAATGACCCTTTATTAAAAATCGATTTCTTATTGGTGAAACTCAACTTTGTCTGCTGCTACATAGAGTGCTGCAGGAAAGAGTCCGAAAACCTGAAAATTACTTTTCATTTTTGCACTTCTGGTTCCTCGTCTCACATTCAATGTTATTATTTTTAATGGGGTTTTTGGTTAGATGTTTGGACTGAGGTCTGTGGTTAACACAGGCTTTAGAGATGTTAATGTTTTGTTCTACGATGTATAAAGCGTCAGTAAATACCCCTCTAGTGAATTTTGAAGCCTTGAAACGTGTTAAAACGTCACCACGCCGACAAGTCCCCCTTCACAGCCTCGTTGTGTTTACTCGCGCTCATGTGACCGTGGTGTAGTTTGTTTATAGCCTAACCTTCACGCTTCACAAATCATAATAGTGAGTTCTCATGAAGATTAACCTGCTGAACAAAACATTTAATTATCATAAACTTGTGTATGCCACAGAGTTTTTTTGTCTGCGATAATCCAAATTCTGATGGAAAATCCCAGCTGCTTTCTGAAGATCACCACAAAGTCTTAATGGAAAAACTAAAAGTAGACTTGTCTGCTTTGCTGTAAAGGCTTAATCTGACAAAGATATCTTTCAGATATCTTTTGTATGCATCAAAGACATATTCACGGTTGTGTCTACATAAACTAAAAGCCTTCGTTAAAACCATGCTTTGTCTAACAGGGGTTACAGCTACTACGCCTGAAGAGTAGTAGTGCTACTCATTTGCATTGATCACTTAACACTAAACCAAGCCTTGGAATTCATATCTCCAATCTTACTTCAGTGTTTTCAAAGTTAATGATAATCATAATAAAAAAAATCATTGTTTTTTCCCATGCAGTCATTGTCCTCCTCACCTGCCAAAGAAGGAAGTCGCTGAGTCGCACCTCTCCAGAAGTGCGGATGAGCAAATCAGGATTGGGAGATTTATTGCTGTACAAACACTCACTGAGCAGCGGCTCTGAAACGTCACTGAGCGCCACAGAACAACACAAACTTGTTAGAAAAAGATCCCCATGTTGCATTGTGGGTGTTGGCAGAACTGTCTTTGCCGTTCGTCACCTTGCTTTGATCAAGCCCTGCTCCACTCCCCAAGCCATTTCTCTGACCGCATTGGTGATTTCATATCTCGACGTGTAGGCAAAGCACACATTCAGGAAACATCTGCAAAACATTTGTGTATCTATGGTCATTTATAATACACAAAATCTGTTTATGTCACATGGCCAGTGTGGCGGTCGGGGTGAGCCACTAATGACAGGTGTCATAGCAGCAGAGGAACAAATTAATAAAACACGTACTTATTGTGCGCCTTGGTGCTGACCACAGCTTTGGCAATAAGCTGCTGAAGGTCCAGCGGCAGCATATTCAAGTCGCCCAGCACCCGGATGCACACGCCATGCTTCTCCAGATTCTCCCTTCAGGAGAGAGTAAAGAGGGGTGAGTGGAACAATCAAGAGAAAAAGAAACAGGGAGAACAAAACGACCATTTAGACGAGGCTGAAACATCCAAGATGACATTCAATCCAAGACTATTGAATATTATTATTTGCCTTTATTTAACCAGATAATTCAAGGCAGCAACAGAAGGCAAGTCGATACAAGACTAAATAAAACAGACTCGATCACTCTTGGGTCAACCTCTAGTGGTCATCTGTGGAACTGCAGATTAACGAGCCTTTACTTGTTGATTGGTTTTAATACGTTTTCTTTACATTTACAGAACAATAAGAGGCCAAATCTAAACGGTGTAAACTAGATATTCTGGTGTGTTGCAGGGGAGAAGTCAGTGTCAGCTACAATATCATGGAAATAACTGATATTGTAGACTCCTATTTATAAGTCAGCCTTTCTTCCCCTTCAGTCCACAGTACATCTTACTCATGTTAGCGTATCCAGTTATAACTGAACTATGCAGATATAAAAGCATTGAACAGGGAGTTTGAAAAAGTTCTTGTTACACTTGACTACTTACTATCCATCTGAAGCCAAAACACTGAAACTGACACCTCGACGGTTCAGTCTTACAAAGACAGTTAGCTTACTTTAACTACACTAAACAGTCACTGCATTTGGTTCCTCTCGACTTAACTTTAAGGAAGCTGTGAATCATAACATGTTTAAAATGGGACTGGTCCCGAAAGCAACCAGCGAAGAAAAAAAAAACGGCTTTTTTAAACTCCTGAACATGAAACTCACCGTTCATCCAACAGCTTCTCAAACTTCTGCCTGGCCAGCTCCATCAGCCCATCCACCTCGTTTTGAGTGCGCTTGAAGTTCTCGATGCTGAAGGCGTACACTGTAACCTCTCGGATGTTCAGGTGCTTACACCACCGTAATGTCTGGTGTAGAAGGGACAAAGGGACACACGTAAATGAGCAACCGGTTTTATGCTTAGGTGACATGTGTTTGAGAGGCTTTGAGCTCACCTCTGCCAGCTTGTTGAAGCCCTGCATGTGCCCTTCCTGGCGCTCCATGTTTTTCTTACGCGCAAAGCGGCGGTTGCCATCCATGATGAAGGCCACGTGTTTAGGCATGGGTCCAGCCTGGGAGACACAATACAGGTCAGGGGAGTCAAGAGCAATTAGGGTTATAGAGACACAAAGTAATGTTAATAATAAGGTCGTATGGAGCTTAAATGATTTGCCAATCAACAGGAAAGAAAAAAGGCAAACAATTGTGATAACATGCCAAATATTCTCTGGTTCAAGCTTCTACAGTGTTTAAGTTTCATTCATGACGTGAGCTCCACTTGCATGCTTTTTAAAAACTTGCACCTGCATCTCACAGTCGTTATCAGCGGACGACGTATGAGCTGCTGGTGACTGTGAGATGCAGTGGAAAGCTGTGGAAAGGTGCTTCAGTATTATCGAACTAAACAAGCTATTTGAAGACGTTAACTCTGGCTTTGTGCTCCTATGTATAAACATTACAGTCGAGTCACAAAACTAAGAAAAAACTGTTGATCTTTGAAAAACCCAGACAGTTAGCAACACTTAGGTTAACCAGGTGTTTACAGAATCCTCAAAGACTGTTCTAAACATCTGGATGGAGAAGAATATTCTGTCTGCAGCACGATACAAATACAGGAATTACACATCCTTAAGAATTAATATCAAAATGAAAAAAATAATACAATGCCACATTTTTTCATTTTGTTTCAGATTGTATCTGCTATGTTTGTTCAGATTTGGAAAACAGTGGCACATGCTTTTATATATATATATATATATATATATATACTGTGCAGTGAGTCTTTAGTCTGTCTTTATTTCAAACAGCTTGGAAGCTTATTTATTTTTCGGGGGGATAACGAGAAGTACATACAAAGAAGTACACAAGAATACACAACATTAGGCTTACCTTCAGGATATTGGCTGAAATCTTCTCAAGCAGGTTTAATTCCCCCTCTCTTATCCACGACATGTTCGGGCTTTCAAGTCTAAAAATAGGTGATTTAAATTATTTTTTAAATGGTTATGAATGTCAACATTATAACCCACCATTCACTAGTCAAAAACAATGACGCAGTTGATGTTTATATGGCCAAAATAACGTTTTACTAATGTGTCATTTCTGAAATGTTTCATGCAGCCAGTCATTGATATATTCTGGCTCACGAGACATGCAGTGAACTGAACTGCTGTGAGGCCATAAAAGCCCAAAACCGAGTCCCGCGTGGTCCGGTAAACACACACGCTTTACGGAAACCGCTTCGTTCATTCACACTATGGAACCAGACGATGTTCTACTCTACAAAATAACTGTAATTGTATCACATTTCAGAGAGCTTCCAACTCACAGCTTTTAACGATGACGACCTCTTCCGCATTGGAGTAAAGTGACGTATCCGCGCAGCGACTACTTCCGGTTTGACGTTAGTAGATTTTCAAAATATATGGATGAACCTAACGTCCATAAGAAACGTTCATTTTTAGAAATACCACAATATAAAGATACTCAAGTATTTGTATATAATCAAGTATTTGTATATACGTTACAAGTAAAATAATTGGACTTAAATTTCAAATAAATGTACACCAAACTGTAACCCAACAGTTGTGGTGTGCAGACCACATTCGGATTTATTTATATTTGCTTGTAAGTATATATTGATGTGGAAATGTGGGTGTATCTAGCATTGTATTCTATCCTTTATTCTGTTTATGTCTGCCTTGTAAAAAATCGTTGCTACTCGTTTTGATAAGTGCTATACAAATAAGTTGTATTATTATCAACCACACAAGAGGTGTTTTAGATTAAACCTTCTTTGCACAACATGAGAACTAATAGCCAACAATGTAGTGATTACAATTACAGAGAAAATTAGGATTTTCTACAAAACGTGGTGTTTGTTGTCAAAACTAAGAGCCAATCAGCTCTTAGATCAGGGACACCCAGGCGTTTCCCATCACACCCTGGGTCTTGCAGTGGGTGGAGAGCACCTGCAACTCACTGATATAAAAATAAAAAAAGAAACCAATATTAATCATCCCAATGGTGTGGCCTTTATTTGTGGAAACGTGCAAATGCTGTGTTTGAATAGCATCAGTAATGCTGCAGGTCAGGAGTGCTGAGTTCACCTTAATGAGATTGAAAACATAACAAGGTATGTTTTAAGATAGCAATAAGGAAACATGCTAAATGTGTATTATATTGCCGTATGACATAAGGAATCACATCATTTATAGTAATTAAATAAGTAATAATGAATATGTTATATATATCATCATTATAGCTAATCATACTGCGGTGATGCTGCATGTCAGAAGTACTGTAGGGTTAGAAGGACAAATGTTACTGTGGGAGGAGCACTGATGTGTGCTGATGATAAACTAGTGATGGAAACACTATTGATGATCACAATGACGTTCCATAACTTAATGTGTGGGAACAAAGACCACACTTCATTTCCCTGTCTCTCTCTTTCAGTATTTAATGGTGACAACACCAGCACCCTGACCCTGCACCCTGAGTCTCAACACCATGACTTTTCCAAGCCTTGCGTTGTTACTTTTAAAAACAAAAGAAATAAAACATATTTAATCATCGCAATTGTATGGTCTTTTTTTGTTAAAAACTGCAAATGCACGATTACCTTGCATCATTTTTTGCTGTTGTAATCATAACTTAACTTAACATTCATGAGTAAAAAGTCATTACTTTAACAATGCATCTGTTGAATAAGCACGATCATGTAAATGAAAGCAACCCATGTCATGTTTGGACACAAAAGCTTTTTATTTTTTTTACTAACAAGCTAAAACAATGGCTGTCTGTCTGCAGTCTAAGTTTACAAGTTTGTCCTTGTAAATATATCTGATGTCTGTGTTCGTTATTATTGATAGTGACTTTGCTCTTTTAAACATTACTGTTGCTGCTCTGGAAACAATATTTAGTTATATATAAATTATAAATAACTTTTAATTCTATTCTGAATTTATTTGCTTTAAAAATTATATCTGGGTTTGTTAAAGCAATTATTTAGTCATGAAAAATAACAGAGTATCGATAAGAGTAGCTCCTTATAGTAATAAAATCTAACGATATCACTACCAGAGGGCCAACAGCTTGGAATTGGAGGGAAAGGAGCGGTATGTTGTTGCTTGTAATCTGCAACCTCACCACTAGATGCCACTAAATCCCACTCAGTTCCTTTCAACAAGGGATCTCTAGCCTAAAATATTTCAACAAGACAGGTAACTCTAGCTGTTACACTTACTAATCCTAAAATACTAGCACATTTTATTAAAAACAAAACAAAAAATTGACAAAATATATATGTTGATCTATATGAATATTATAAATCGATTATTTTATTGACTACTAATTAGCAAAAGTCTCAATTTTGTCTCTCTGTCTGCACCGATTTCTACCAAAATGTACACATGCAAATTGCCTGCCAAGTACTTCCTGGAACTATCTGAAGTCTTTTTGAATCACTTGACAATGAAGAATTTAGAACTTCCGTTGACGGGACTCTCTCTCTCTTTATACAGCTCTGATAGCTGGTTCTGGAGTGTTATGGGTCATGATTACGTATTTTATTATTGCAAAATTAGTGTCACTATAATGCATTCATGTGCAAGTGGAATTTTACTCTGAGCTCGTCAGGGTTGTAGTAATTTTTACTACTTACTATATGTACTAGTACATCATTGCTGGGTGGTTTAATCTACAACAAATCATATTTAGATATATGGAGTGATTATATGTGTTTTTGTCATTTCTTAATTAGTAAACAGCAAAAATGTGCAAGATTTCCTTCTGAAATGTGAAGTTTAAGTATAAAGAAATGGAAAAGTAAAATGGAAATACTTCTGTCACAAATGTACTTATACAGTACCTGAGTATACTTTCCACCACTGCCGTATTATATTATACCCCACTTAGTTAGCCTTCTTTTTAAATACTAAGATGGGTTTCACACCATAAGGTTTAGGTGGATGTATGAATAATGTGTGCAGACAAACTCAAAGTGTACGTATTAACGAACAAACATTATATAGGGACCCAACGTGTTCAAGATTGTATACAAACATTTGAAATAATGAAATCAATTACATTATGAATGAATACTGAAATAATTGCTCAATCGATAAATAAAAAAGTAGAATATGTTAGAAGGGAGGTTCAGTGCTGTGGTCCAAATAATATAATTTCAGATTTATTCTGGTTAAATTTATGAAAGTCCATCTGGCCACATTTGCATATCTGCAGTGTAGTTCCTCCTTCAACCCCCGGGGTGTGACAGCAAGTTCATCAACAGTTCCTTTGCACTTTCTAAATGGCAAAGAAGAAGTTTCAGATTTTTTTCGGGGGGGGGGGGGCTGTGTGTGAGGGGCTGGCCCTTTTTTTGTTCTGCTGGAGAATCCTGCTTGAACGGTGAGCAGGAGCACAACAGACTGACAAGAGAATCACAACGCCGCGGAACAACTCGGGCCAAATCACGGCCCCGCGGAGGAAGAGAGGTCCGAAGAAGAAGAAGACAGCATCGCCCTCGAGCTCTCCAGTTAACTGCCTCCAGGGTCAACGGGCAGACAAGCAACGGGCCGCTATCTGCTGTTAGCCTATCAACTCCTCTGCGGGTCTGGGGGGGGGGGGGGGGCTGTGATAGGGGGGTGCACCGAGAGAAGACTACACGCCGAGAGGAGGGGGCTGGAAGTCTGAGACGCTTCCAGCCTGAAGGGGCCGGCGGGTTTTGGCCATAGTACCCGGACAAGCTAGCTTGTACCCGCGCAGCTAAGTGAATGGGATGGAGCCGGGACCGTCTGGCGCTGGTAGGTCTATTTTTTGTACTTAGTGTTTAATAAAAAAAATGTTATCAGTCCGCATACCTGAGTTATGGCTGCTGCAAATACATAGACTGCAACTGAGGAAAAAAAGGGGAGCTTGGTGAGAACAACGTCTGTTGCATCGTTACAGAGGGAGATGGAGATGGAGATGGAGGATGGAGGGCTCCCTTGTAGTCTGCATGCACACCACTTTGTAGACAACGTTATTATTTATCCAGATTTATAGCTGTACACGAGCCTTTTGAGGGAGCGCTGACAATGTCCTCAGCCATGCGCGGGGCCAGGGGAGGTCGTGGGAATCTAGGGTGAGGAGGGATGAGGTGAAGCCCGCCTTCAAGCACCACCACAGCAGCAGCAGCAGCAGCTGGCTGCACCCAGAACTCCCCACACAGCCTCCCTTTTCACTGACATGGTTATGGATGCTCACACTGTTCAGGTTCTTCCGAAGAGTGTTAAACATCTGTGTACATTACACACACATCAGGGACACAGGTTTAAACATCTGCAGAGACGCATGAATTATTTATATGTGTTGAACCAAAAATAATCCTCAATTGTGATATCCGTGCATCTGCTGTCAGAGTTCACAGAAGCTCTTTCTTTTTTTAGACTTGGGAAAGACTGAGAAGCATGTGCAGTGTGCATTGCAGTTATCTGTGGGGTTTCGGTCTGCATGCTTTATGTGCTTCAGATGTGCTGATCAGGGGCAGTGCTGGTCTTTATTTGGCAGTTGTCTTGGATGGCTGAGGTGTGGAAGCAGCCAATTGAAACACAAGGTAGTGTTTGTCTTCATGCCCAGGTCTAAAGTCCAGCTATCACGGAAAATCTTGAACCCTAGCACTTACAATCCCGCCTTGAGTCTGTCTTGTACTTTTGAAAGGCAGGGTTTATAACTTGAATGCTGTCTATTGTTTTTTAAAGGAGATGGTGAGCTCATAGATTGTTATGCATTGTTAACTGCATCATTTGGATGGCGTCTTTACAAGAGATTGAAATTACGTTGTCAATCCATGACACTGAGCATGGAATTCAGTTGAATAGGCTTGTTTTTATTTTTTAGGATTGGGGGAGGGGCCCCTCATCTCAAAGTCTGCTTTTGTGTTTTGAAGTGTGATTATTCAACGTGCTATTTTCCAAGATAGAGCTGATTGCCATGTTTAGCTCGTGGTCAACAGCCAATTATTCAGGGAGCCAAAACTGTTTGGCCCAAAACAATTGAAGCATAATTGTCTGTTCCTCCTCATTCATGCACTTGGTCGTGATCTCCTGATGAGGGAAGGGGTCACCACTGCTCCCTGTTTTGAGATTGTACAGCCTCGTTTCTTTTGCGACGTGAATCATTACAATTTTTTTAATGTCTAGTCCTGAATGCTTGAAGACGTCGTCCTCCAGATGTCACCAAAAGGATCACTAAATTAACCAAATTAAAGGGGGTAAAACATGTACATGTTTCCCTTGATAGTAGTCCTTTCCCCATGTGACCTGGTTTTACTTGCTTGTTACGTCACCGTAGACAGAAAGTTGTGAGTTGTGTCTTCATGTCGTGATGCAGCACCGAAGCTCTGCTTTAAGTCTTGCCGCCCCGGGAAAAGCCCGCTATTGTCTTGGGATGTGTGAAAGCGCTGGCTCCGCTTCCCACCATCTGCCTTCACTGGCACGAGGGCGAAGTGTGCGTCATTGTGTGAGTGCGCGGCGATCACAACTCACCCGAGACACACACGCACACACACACACACACACACACATACATGCTCTCCTGCACATGGAGGTCAACACATGTCTGGCGTCTGGGTTTGTGGTGTTTGTCCGATTTGTGTGATTTTTACACGTAGACACACATGAAGCAGAGCCATCTTTCTGTGTTTCATGGCTGATGTTACTCTTCCTGTTAGTTTGGCATTTTCCAAAAAGCTCAGTGAGCTTATGATTGAGTGGTACGAGGATTTCCATCGCAGCTATTTCAAGCAGGGCTTTTCCCGTTTGGGATACACAATGTAGTGACCAGAAAGGCCAAGGTCTCTTCACTACGACCACAGCGGCACCCTGCCTCCTCCCATCTCCTCCAACAGCCATACACACACACACACACACACACACACACACACACACACACAGACAGAGGTCCCCTGATATCCATGACAATGCTGTGTTGCCGTGGTGTCTCCATGGTGAGGCTGGGAATGTAGAGGGGGCCCCCTGTGTTTGTGTGTATGAGGGTGTGTGTGTGTGTGTGTTCACCGTAGCAAGGGCGCTCCCTCTATTCCGTACACCCGTGTGTGTGTGTGTGTGTGTGTGTGTGTGTGTGTGAGACAGAGGAGCAGGGCAGCTGGGGTCTTTGTTGTGGTGGAGGAGGGCTGTTCTCTGGGGACCCAGAGGTTAAGGCACTGGGCCCCTCTCAGGCAGGAGTCACACAGCTAGCCTCACATCTAGCACCTAGTCCTGGACCCTTTTAAGACCTCCTGACATGATGGTCACTGATCAGTGGATGCGGCGGGCTACTTGTTACTTCCTCTGCCAATGAAATGCTGGTTGGTCTATAAAATGTTGAAAATAAGAGTGGAGAATGCCGAAATCCGCTCCCAGAGCCTTCCTCTGCTTTCACTTGTTCCCTTTCTTGTTCTTGCCATTGCTTTGCCTCCTCATTCCTACCTGCCTCTAAACCGCCTCCCCTCTGTCACCCGTCCTCATCGATGGCTCCCTGTCTCCTTGTCTCTCCAGTGCCCATGGGGGACTTCCCCCCACCCCTGCAGCAGGTGTTCCATGCCCCCCGCCGGCCAGGCATGGGTACCGTGGGCAAGCCCATCAAGCTGCTGGCCAACTACTTCGAGGTGGAGATCCCAAAGATTGACGTCTATCACTACGAGGTGGACATTAAGCCCGACAAGTGCCCGCGGAGAGTCAACAGGTAACAGGACGGTGCTACCCCTTCATCTGGTCACAGTGTGATCAGTACTTGTCTGTTGTCATGTATCAGAAGTGGTTATTTATTCAATTGTGGCAACAATGTATGCATTCTTGCAGTGTAACTGGTTAAAAATTATGCGTTTACTAACGTTTACTATCGTTTGGCTTATATTTCTTTTGAATATGGCCCACAATCAAAAACATTTGGCCACCCCTGCCTTACATAGGTTGGTCTTACTAGCTTTAATGTGCATTATGTTTGCACCATGCATCTCTGTTATGCAGGTAAAGAAATTAGTTTGAAATGTGGTATAAACCAGAATATTTTGTCATAAATGACTCAAATCAGGGGCAAAAAAATCTGAACCATGTGACCTTCTTTTAATATTTTCAGGCAATGAAACGTATTTTCCTAACTAAAAAAAGTCCATCCATCTGTGCAGGATCAGGCTAAAATAAAACACCTAAGTATGCATGGGTTTCACTTCATATTAAGCAGTAGGCCTGCAGTAGCTGTGTCCGAGTCACCGGACTGGACAGATGGTGGAGTCAAGGGTGGGGCTCACTTCACGGACTCTTTCACCTTGGCTGGTGTAAAAACAGTCACTGATTTGAGACGGGTTCTTAGGATATTCTTCTGGTCGGTTCACTCTCGAAGTATTCAGGCAAACTATGCTACTTGCTACATGCTCGCAATCTCAGTATATGTTTTTTCATGAAACCATTAATTCCTAGACAGTTTTTAATGGCCCCCTTAACAGAATATAAACAAGACACAGTTGCAACAAACATTCGTATTTAAAGGTACAATTATAAAATCCAGGGGCGAATATTCTGTCCGTCTGCACGCCACACAATACATATCTATCATCATGTTTGATCCAAGAATATGTACCTCTTCATAAAGGCATGAATGCCAATTTCCCATTTCCTCAGCTCTCTCTGCTTTAGACTATAATTGTAGTGTCACACTACAAGTGGCTGTCAACAAGATACGACGTGTGTGTGTGTGTGTGTGTCTTTTGTGTGGAGTTGTGTGTCTGGTATCAGGGACAGGCTAGAAGCAGGAATATGATGTATGTGTCTTGGCACTAGCCCAATCCAATCTATGAACTCTCAGGTTTACTGTCCCAGTGCTGCCGACTAACAGCCTCGGCCCTTTGGAGACTCGTCAATAATCATTTAGAAAGATGGGCTGTAAAATTGTGAGATTAGAATCAATCTAGGAAGCCCTGATAGATGGTCTGTGGGTTTTATTACTGATCAAAAATTGCATCTGGCTATTAGAAGCAAGATGCTAGTTTACAAATGTACGGTAGCCGTTATTGTCAACAAGTTTGTTTTAGACTTTAATGACAAAAAAATATGTTTTTGCGTATTTCCTCCAGACCAATTAATTATTTCCCCCAAAAACTGAAAAGAATAACTTGACATTATGTGTTTATCTGTATTTAAACAGCCCTGACTTCATACGGCCTCATATTGCATTTTCTCTTTGATTAAATAGGTAATTTTGTTGTTAAGCAGAAAGATGAGAGCTCTCTTGGAGACTCCTTGAGCTTTGCTGTCCTCCCAATTATCAAGGATGTGAACAGAAATGGAAACAAATCGATTACAAATACTCGGTTACTGAACAGTAGTTTGCTCAGAATCCCTGGAATTCTAAGGAAGAAAGTTGCACGTGTTGATACACCTGCTCTAACACTCAGAGAGGGTCTCTTCTGGTTTCACTGGTTGGAGACAAAGGTTCTAAGAAGGCGTGCAAAGGTCAAGCCCTTTGACCTTTTTCTATTGAGAACAACTCCTCAACAACTCTTCCCCCCCCCCCTCCACACACACACACACACACACACACACACACACTTCTATGAAGGCCAAGGCACCGTGCATTGAAAAGTGGGCCCCTGCCCACACCCTCATTCTTTTTGTCCTGGCCTCTCCCCCTGTGACCATGAGATATTGCACCCAACAGCTGCATCCTGCTTGGTCAATTTTCTATCATCTTTAGAACTGTCCCCCCCCCCCACACCTGATCAGGCGATGGTTTTAATTGGCAGAGCGGAGTCTCTTTCTTGCTTTTTGCCGCACGTTAACCCCATACTGTGTGTGTGTGTGTGTGTGTGTGTGTCTCGCGTCCTACAGGGAGGTGGTGGAATACATGGTGCAACACTTCAAGCCCCAGCTCTTTGGCGACAGGAAGCCAGTGTATGACGGCAAGAAGAACATCTACACGGTGCTAGCGCTTCCAATCGGGAGTGAGAAGGTAGATGTTTGAAGTTGCTTTGCTTTACGTCGTTACACGTTGCTATCGTCACCACCTCATTTGTCCTCGGGGATCAATAGTCGATCTTAAGCCCCGTTTGAACAGGAGTTACACTGTTTCTCCAGGGGAGGAAGGGTTGTATGAAAAACACTGAATAGAAAGGGGCTATTTATCTCCTGTAAAGCACAAATGTCTGTCCCAGTATTCACAACAATCTGTTTTATGGAACACTAACTGTCTAGTTTTGGACTCCTCCGGTTGCAAAAACAAATCAGATTGTATGCAAGTCAATGAGAAAATGACTTCTCACTTGATTTATTACCTCAGTAAACATGGCAAACATGAGTTTATGGTCTCAATCGCTAGTATCAAGTCTTTTTCAATGCAGCATGATGTTCATTTGGTAAATGATGGTCCATTTAGAGTCAAATAGACCTTAAAGCAGCACTAGCTGCATCTCCCAGTTTCCAGTCTTACTGCTAAGCGGCTGGCTGTAGCTTCATATTTACACACTTGAACGTTGTATTGATTTTCTCATCCAACTCTTGGCTTGGTGGCTTTTGAACCACCCTCTTTAGTGTGAAATGCCTTCTTGAATAAGGAATCTTGCATGAAATAGAGTTTCCAGCATACTGCACAGCTTGATAATGATCTCTTTCTTGCTTATAGTTCATCTTCATTCAATTTCTGGTTGTTGTTCTCCTCCTTCAGCCTTGTTCTTTACCTCCCCTCTCCGTTTCTGTCTTTCCTGTCCTCTATTTCTCCAGGTGGATTTTGAGGTAACCATCCCAGGTGAGGGCAAAGATCGAATCTTCAAGGTGTCCATCCGTTGGCTGGCCAAAGTGTCATGGCGCCTGCTGCAGGAGACTCTGGTCAGCGGTCGGCTGCAGGTCCCCCTCGACTCGGTCCAAGCCCTGGATGTGGCCATGCGCCACCTGGCCTCTATGAGGTACACCACTGTTACCCACAGACACAAACACTCATACATACATACGGCAACACCCCGACTCCTGTCAAATTAAAGTTATATTCATGTACATCTTAAAAGCAGATTGGGAAGTAATGTTTTTACCTTGTTGGCAAAATAACTGGACTGTTCCACTCGCATAACATCAGACCGTCATAGCTCCAGGGGTCAGAGTCACTAAACAAAGGTTGTTAGCCGAGACCTGTGTGAATGTATCCACTGAACAATGCGGAGCAGGGGTATAACGATAACTCTTCAAGCTTGTGAGAAGTTAAGTGGTAATGTTTCCCCGTGTTTTGTCTGTTTCAGATCAACACGACACTTTTCTTTGTAACTCCTATTTTAGTGTTTTTCCATTCAGGTTTATTGTTGACTTATTGTGAAACCTCCTGCATGAGATGAAAACATTACTGGATATGAACTCATGCTGAGGTCATGCTTTGAAATAAGTCTTTTTTGCACATTCGTCATTTTCTCCTCCCTCCCCACCTCCTCCAATTAGGTACACTCCAGTGGGCCGCTCATTTTTCTCCCCACCTGAAGGATACTACCACCCACTGGGTGGGGGGAGGGAAGTCTGGTTTGGCTTCCACCAGTCTGTGCGCCCCGCCATGTGGAAGATGATGCTCAACATTGACGGTGAGTCACCAAGTGACTGATCTCATTTTTTTTACTGACATTGCATGACTGGGCAGAAACCGTCAGACAGTCAGAAATGGTGAAAATAAAAGTAATCTGGTACCAAGGAGGATTTGAATCACCAATCATTATTTGATTTATAATTATGATATAAATACAGGCTTCTATTGGCTGATTGTAACATTATTTTGGCTCTGATAAATACCTAAAATGGTGACGTGAGGGCGTAACAAAAGTTGCGGGCATCCGTCAACCTTTTGTGAAGTTGCTCTTCTCTGACCTGTGTGGACTTATTGCTGCGCTCTGTCTCCCCCTAGTGTCGGCCACGGCCTTCTACAAAGCCCAGCCTGTAATCGAGTTCATGTGTGAAGTTTTGGACATCCGCAATATCGACGAGCAGCCCAAGACTCTCACGGACTCGCAAAGGGTCCGCTTCACCAAGGAGATTAAAGGTGGGTTACTGGAAAGTGTGAAAGTGCCGCCTAAACACAGCATGATGAGCCCTCAACACCTTCGCGTCTCTGTCTGAAGATTATTTTTACCTGCATTTCAAAAATGTTACTAGACCTTATAAATTACTGCCACATGTAACAAGCAACATTTTCCTTTTAAGCTCTTTTAATTACTTTGCTTCTAATTATCATGTCTGTCCTTCTGTGTCTGTGTTTTGCCTGTCTACACCCCTCATTGTTGGGATGACCAGGCCTGAAGGTGGAGGTGACTCACTGTGGCCAAATGAAGAGGAAGTATCGTGTATGCAATGTCACCCGACGACCTGCCAGCCACCAAACGTGAGGACGCAGACGTCATTGAATTTAATTGTCAAATGCACCCATTGTTTATCTTTATGCGTACATCTACGTTATTAGGATTTCCCCTGCATCTGAGGAACCATGAGGATAAGGCAAATTAGAACCGTGACGGATTGTGGAAACGACAGCACAGAGTCCTCCTGTTCTCTGTAGTTACAGTTGCCTGATTCTGATGTTTGCATGAATGAGTGAATGAAAAGGAGAAATGCAGAGG
Source organism: Anarhichas minor (assembly GCF_050575085.1). Taxonomy (NCBI): domain Eukaryota; kingdom Metazoa; phylum Chordata; class Actinopteri; order Perciformes; family Anarhichadidae; genus Anarhichas; species Anarhichas minor. The sequence continues at coordinate 1,807,503 of NW_027466481.1, read as the reverse complement.
TGGAGAAGAATACTGAACGGCTGTCTCCACAGTTGACGCCCACACTGTTTTATGGTTATTTATTTTTGCTTAAGTGGCGTCTCTCTTGTTCACTCCGTCCCTCACTGGTCCTCACAACAGCCTCTCCCTCTGTCTCTCGTCATCTGACTCATTTGTTGGCTCTTTCTTTCCACCTGGAACTCTCCTAGAGGAACTATATTAATCTCTAGTCCCTGCCGACGCAGGCAACGCTCCTGATTTCCTCAAAAGGTTCTTAATCCCCCGGGAAGTTTTTGCATTGGAAAGGTTCCTCTTTATAAAAAAAAGTATTTATCAGTATTTTATCCAAAATTATTTATTTTTAGTGCTGTAATTATATTACAATACAATAAATTTGGTTATAAAATGAAAACAAAGAGAAATAATTGTTTACTGCCAACTGAGTGAGCGACTTAAAGTCTTAACAACACAGCGACTTAAAGTCTTAACATTTTAACATCAAGCCAGTGACGCATTGCAATGACCGTGACATTTGTCATTGATGCGCCACACACTCATGACCACACAGGGGTGGATCCACTCGAAATCTTCTGTTTATCGTTACAGCAAAGGCAACTTCCTCCTCCTTTTTACCAGCTCACACCATAGTTACGTATGTTTCTTGTCTTGTCAACCAGGTTTCCCCTCCAGCTCGAAAGTGGGCAGACAGTAGAATGTACAGTGGCCCAGTACTTCAAGCAGAAGTACAACCTGCAGCTAAAATACCCCCACCTACCCTGTCTACAGGTGGGGCAGGAGCAGAAGCACACCTACCTGCCTCTGGAGGTGAGGAAGGACTAACGACACCATGTACACCGACTTAAAAACTAGTTTGAGATGCATCCAGGATTAATGCGATTCATGTGAACAACCAATATTTACACCCCAATGACTCTGGATTTAATTGTTCCAGGTGTGTAACATTGTAGCAGGTCAGCGGTGCATCAAGAAGCTGACAGATAATCAGACCTCCACCATGATCAAAGCCACAGCTCGCTCTGCACCCGACAGACAAGAGGAGATCACCAGGCTGGTGAGTAGTAGAGACAACTGGTGGGGGGAGGCCTCACAGCGGATGTAACGACAGTGTATGGGAACGTATGATGTTTTTTCTCTCGTCACAGATGAAGAACGCTAACTTCAACCTGGACCCGTACATCCAGGAGTTTGGGATCAAGGTGAAAGATGACATGGCTGAGGTGACGGGCAGGGTGCTCCCAGCCCCTATCCTGCAGTATGGAGGACGGGTAATACACTTTTATTATTTTAAATAAAATCAGTTTTTGATGTTATGATGGGAGTGTACGGAAGTAGGGACACTCCAAACTCCTCCGGTCCTCTCTTCCACAGAACCGTGCCATAGCAACCCCCAACCAGGGAGTGTGGGACATGAGGGGGAAGCAGTTCTATAACGGCATCGAGATCAAAGTGTGGGCCATTGCCTGCTTTGCCCCCCAGAAGCAGTGCAGAGAAGAGGTGCTCAAGTAAGTACTAATGAGTGGTAACAGTGGGAATTAAAAATCCCCTCATGATTCTTTGGCTGTTTAGCATTTAATAGTGGTAAGTCATTAGATTCTTTTAATTTAGCTGCTAGCGAGAGAAAGAAATTTGCATCCACAACGCCATATTTGACCTACATTTGGTATCTCAAACACAGCGATTCATTTTTTTAATAATATCATTGATACTATTTCCTGATGCCAGGGCAGAGATGCAGTGCAAGGCAACAGTAAAGTATGAAAAGCCTTAGCTTGCTGAACTTTGTCTCAACTACTCTGGTTTTCTCTTCAGGAACTTCACAGACCAGCTGCGTAAGATCTCAAAGGATGCCGGGATGCCGATTCAGGGCCAGCCATGTTTCTGTAAATACGCCCAGGGAGCGGACAGCGTGGAGCCCATGTTCAGACACCTGAAGAACACCTACGCCGGCCTGCAGCTCATCATCGTCATCCTGCCGGGAAAGACTCCTGTCTATGGTAAGCTATGGTACTTTTTCTTTTTCTTGAATATACATCATCAAGGGACATCAAGACAGCTTCAAGAGTCAAACTTGACACGATGTTACCTTTAGCGTCATGGTGTTCTTCATGTGCCGTTTCCAAACTGTCCCCTTTAGCCGAGGTAAAGCGTGTGGGAGACACCCTCTTGGGCATGGCCACGCAGTGCGTCCAGGTGAAGAACGTGGTGAAGACGTCCCCTCAGACCCTCTCCAACCTCTGCCTCAAGATCAACGTGAAGCTGGGAGGCATCAACAACATCCTGGTGCCTCACCAACGGTGAGCTTTTGTTCGGGCTGCTTTTGAATTAGTTGTACACATTTATGGCAGGAGGACCACGGTGAGAATTTAAATAATAGTTGTGTCACATATATAAACAGGTGTTTGCACCTAAGATGCATTTATGAGCAAGTGTAATTTGCATCTCCTCCTCCCCCATTTACATTCTCAGGTCAGCAGTGTTTCAGCAGCCGGTTATCTTCCTGGGAGCAGACGTCACGCACCCCCCTGCTGGAGATGGCAAGAAGCCCTCCATTACTGCTGTAAGTCTCACAAATGACACCTTTATTAAACAACACCAGTCGTCCTTGAACACAAGCTCAGGAAAAAGGGAGTGTGCAAACATTGCATGTCACACATGATCGGGGCATGCATGTAAAAGTCATGTGTGGCCTTCAATACATTCAGGTGTTATTTAGGTAGAGTAGTGGCCATTATAAGAGGAACAGCAGCATGAGCCATTGTGTTAGTGTCGCTCCAACATTCAGACGGCTAACAGTGGAACTATATCTGGTGAATAGTTGCCTTTTAAGAACGATGGATCATTGCCAACAGGGATTTGATCAAAGCCAAAAAAAATTTTGTCAAATCTATTTGTAAGTATATAGTGATATAAAGGGAAAGAGATCTAAATCATTTTTAAGAATTGCCACAGTGTAGTGTGGCTTCTCTGATGGCAGTGCTGATGCTAAGTTGGCAGGGGCACTCCTTTTTATTGGCAAATAAAAAAACAACGAGATTATGCAAATTACCTCAAGATGTCATAGAAAAGCAAACGCATGGTCGTGGTTGCTTGGTGACAGTGGCGCTGTGTGACAGCGATGCTGTAAAAGAAGAATCCTGCAGCCATAAATAGTATGTTTGAGGCAGAAGAGCTTTAACACCTTTTGGATCTTTAACACAGACAACAAGTCAATCAAAACACTAGAGACCAGTGTCATTACAATCAGCTCATACGTGAGTATTTATTATCAACTTGACTGTTACGGTAGCATGATTGCACAATATAAATGGGGAAATGCGATGATGATTTTTGAGTGTTTGATCGATGGATCATCATCACCTTGAGCTCTGGTAGCTTTGGATGGGCATTTGTAATTCATTTGGCATTTTCATTAAAACATCATTAATTAAAGCCCTACTTTATAGCTTTAATAAGTATAAGCACCCTCAGGCAGCTCATAACACTTAACAAGCAATTAAGCCTGAAGAAAAGCCGTGCTTTGAAAGTCCATGTCCTGAGTCTGACGTTTCGTTATTGCTCGGATACACAATATATGAGGCTGAACGCAAAAAAAACAAAAACAGAAGGCAGTCAGCGAGGGGTCAGGGAGGGATGAAGGGAAAAAACTGGCTCATCTCTGACTCACATTCCAAAAGGAAATGACGTCAGCCCCCCCCCCCTGCTCGGCTGTGGTTGGCTGTGGTTGTTGCCTAGCAATTATGACAAACGCTGGAGTCACACACGGAGAGGAGAGAGAGAGGGTCTCATCTTGTTCCTCCTGACTGTGGAGAAAACTGGTAAAAAAAAAATGATGATTGTAGTGCAGTGGGAAGAATATGAGGGAAGAACACTAAAAGGCTGATGAAGAGCCTCCCACACTTCCCAGTGGCGGCCTCTAGGGGACGCCAACGCACAGATACACACATTGGGACAAGTGAGTGGTGAAAGCAGATTGAGGTGTCGTCTAACTAACATGATTGTCTTTGTTTCTCTGTCCTACATTTGATGGAAAGCAATGTATGTGTCACCAGCGGGAATCCAAATCACTAAGCCCACTAAGTGCCCTGTTCAACTGTGTCACTTCCTCCCTCCGGTCTCTTCCAGGTGGTAGGCAGTATGGATGCTCATCCCAGCAGATACTGTGCCACAGTGCGAGTCCAGAGGCCCAGGCAGGAGATCATCGAAGATTTGTCGTACATGGTGCGGGAACTGTTAATTCAGTTCTACAAGTCGACCCGGTTCAAGCCCACCAGGATCATTTTCTACAGAGATGGAGTTCCCGAGGGACAGTTGCCACAGGTAATATGACACCACGGTAGTTGAAACTGATGACTCATATACTAGAATCTATTGCATTGTCCTAAATATGTGAAAGTGGCGTATTCCTTGTAACCTAATTAGTTTTTTGCAAGGTGCATTTTTCTATAAAATAGATTATATCATAGTCGGTGCTAATAAAGAATGTTGTGGTGTGCAGATTCTCCACTACGAGCTCCTGGCCATCAGAGATGCGTGCATCAAGCTGGAGAAAGACTATCAGCCGGGCATCACCTACATCGTGGTGCAGAAACGCCACCACACACGCCTCTTCTGTGCTGACAAGTCTGAAAGGGTAACACATTTTTAATAATTCTTCTCTTTTCACAGTTACTTGTTTTGATATGTTTAATAATGATCATGTGTGTTTTTTTTGTGATAGATTGGGAAGAGTGGGAATATTCCTGCAGGGACTACAGTGGACACCAGCATCACTCATCCCTTTGAGTTTGACTTCTACCTGTGCAGCCACGCAGGCATACAGGTAATATTGACAGAGGAAAGATGTTTCGGTGTTTTTAGAATCCCTGAATAGATGAAGGCCTCTAACCCCGGTACTATTACACAGACGTATCTTTGTGTTTCATCTCATTTTTATTGCCGTCCCTCTGTCTCCAGGGTACCAGCCGGCCGTCTCACTACTACGTCTTATGGGATGACAATCGTTTCACGGCTGATGAGTTGCAGATTCTGACTTACCAGTTGTGCCACACGTACGTGCGCTGCACCCGCTCAGTCTCCATCCCTGCGCCAGCCTACTACGCCCGTCTTGTGGCCTTCCGTGCCCGCTACCATCTGGTGGACAAAGAACATGACAGGTTAGTGTGGTTGTGAAAGAAAATTGCTTGTGACGCCGCATTTTCATTGAAATATTTAAAACATATTTACTTACGCTATCACAAATATATGATCACATATGAAGTGTCGCTGATCTCCCCTCCCTGTCATCTCTCTGCAGTGGAGAGGGCAGCCATGTGTCTGGTCAGAGCAACGGTCGGGACCCTCAGGCGCTGGCTAAAGCTGTTCAGATTCACCACGACACCCTGAGTACCATGTACTTCGCCTGAGCCACACCAACCATCACCACCATCGACCCCTCCCACCTCATTTCTACCTGAGTGGGCACACAGCCCACCACCACCACCTCATCCCCATTCCCTTATTCCAAATGACTGCCCACCAGACATACTCCACAGACCTGCCAGTCATTCACCCAAATCCAACCAACATAAGGCCCCTCACCTGTAAAACACAGGCAGACTCTACAGCCTCATGCACTCAAAATGGTTATGAATATTATTATTATTGTCTTTTTTTAGGACTATTGCTCTTTTTTTATGTTGAATTTTTAAACGTGGGTATTATTATGTAATTGTAATGTACGCTACCTTCACACTCCTGTGTATGTGAGTATGCAATACGGACGGGAGGAAAACAGGCGGAAAAAAAAAGAATCACAAAAAACTTTTTGAACTGCCACCAGGATGCTGCCTCTTTACCAGTGTTCCAACTCCCTTAGCATGGGGATCCTCCAGAGACACGCACACCTACATGTATCATTTTATCGTTGTTATGAAGTACATTCATGTTTTTAATGTTTTTTAATAATAATGTTATTATTATTTTTTTTAAACTGCCTTGAGGAGTCCGAGGTATGGTACATTAGCACTTAGCGTTAGCATGTAGGTGCCACCAGTCCTGCACGTGAGCGTTTGTTAGAACATGTGAGGCTAGCCCTCTGGTCTTTGTGTTAGCGGAGACAGAAAGAGCAGGCGTAGCATATCGTAGATACTGCAGAGAAGTCCTGCCGCACTCTCCGTGCCGGTTGGCCAGTCCCTTTAGAGATTTAGCCTATAGAGGCAAGCTTACCAGAACAATAGAGGGACCATTTGCATAGAGTTTTATCAAATATACTTGCACCCCATGCACCTAAACCAGCATTATTAACCAACCAATGGAAAAGGGGCACTTAAACAGGAAGATAATCTTTCATTTCTGTATGCGTTGTTCTTTTAGTATTTACGAGGCACTTTTTCAATTTTTTTTATTTACTTATTGATTTTTTTTTTTACCTCAAAATAGTAAGATGCATAGCTTTCTGAACAAATAGGTAACTAAGGCAATAGGTGAGGTCAACACTCCTCTGTAGATTTGAATGCAGGCAAATGTAACGTCTGTGATCACTTAAGTGCTGCAAAGCTGAACTCTCACTCAGCGATTGACCTTGCTCCGATCATTCTGCACATTCCAACACGTATCAGTGGAGGTGACACCACACAGTGCACTCTAAATTGTCACACGCGTACTTCCTTGCATACCTACACACACACACACACCTATGCCCATTTTTACTGAACACAAAGCTCTTCCCTCTGCAGGCATTTACAACTCATAGCCTGAATAGCAGAAGCACACGCATAGCTGCCCTCTCCGTCTCTTTCGTAGCATGTAGAGACCAACCTCTTCAAATGCACTTGTCCCCTTTACATCCCTCCAAGCCAAACCGATCACTCGTCACTCTTCCCATGGTCACCTTCTATCCTTACCGTCTATCCTCACTTTGAACATCAGACACCTGCAGCATCCCCTGCCCCAATCCCCTAGCTTGTGTTAGCCAATACCCATTGGTGCTCTGTGTGCATGGGCGGCACAGATAGGGGATTGCTACTTTGGACAGGGTGGGCCACTATTACTACTACCTAATATGCCCTGCCTTTTACATCTAGTCACTTTCTGGATTTATGGAGGAAAAAAAAAAAATGCATGTAATTATTTTTTATGACTGGATATTCTGAGCCACCTTATTATGGTTTCCTTAGCGGTAGGAGCCTTGCGCTCGCCACTGCCTGTCAGACGTTTTGCCTCAATTGTGTAATGGTTCTAAAGACTGCTTCTTCCTTTGTCATTATTATAATTATGAATATTGTGACTAGTGTCGGAGTGTATCCACAAGAGGGCACTGTGGAGACGGTCTCAGAATTCCACCTCAGTTGCCCTTTAAGCGCCTCAAATCTCGTCTGACGATCAGAGCCCCTTTGAGCTGAAAGGGATCAAAAGATAAGAGATCAGAGGAGTTTGATTTTTTTTTTTAATCATGTTTATTAACGTGCATAATCAAAATGCCTTTGTACACCGTTTTACTGATTCGTCATTGTGTCCAAGGTGATT